>NW_026775580.1:99599902-100199902 GCF_030987335.1 Cornus florida | reverse complement strand
GGATTCTAGAGTTATTTTGATTTACATGATCATTTTCTTGATGTGTGGATGACCATACTTGCTTGCTTGATGTTGAGATTTTGGGACATTGCTTAGAAATGTTTGAAACATTGCATACTTGAAGTAGTTTTCTCCCAATACTTGTTTGCAATATTGGTGCCTCTTTTGAAAGAATGAGCTTAATGTTTGTGGGTATCATTTCTGGAAACTCTCACGAGACTTCACTCGTCCACTAGGGGTAACCTAGAGGTTTAAAAGGCTTGTTGCATATGCTAAGTGCAATCGTGTTCCCTACGAAAGTGGCGTTATCCATTTATTATTTTCTAGTTCATAGTTGTTTAGTTATTCATTTCATTCCTTTACTTTCTAATTCATTGCTAGGGATTAGCAATATTTAAGTTTAGGGGTGTGATGAGCGCTGAAGAGTGCGTATTTAAACCCCTTAAGCTTAGGCATTCTAGCACCTTTATCTATCTTACTTTACCGTTTTAGATTGATTTCGTACTATTTCCATTTTCAGGTACTTATCCCGAAAATAAGCTAACTCAGCCAAATAAGAGCAGAAATGAAACAATTCTGGGATGAATCAAAGAAAAGAGCCAAGTGGAAGCAAAAGGAAGAAAAAGGTGGAAATCAACATCTTCGATCGATCTCAGATCAAAGTTCGATCGATCCAACATGATTAATCTCAGCACTTCAAGATGGATCAGAGCCATGATGACATTTTCAGAGATCTCAAAAGTTCGATCGATCCAACATCATTCTTCGATCGATTGAACTACCTTGTCCTTATCCAAATGATTGATCTTATCTAGTTGTACCACCCTACCAACCACTTTTGTCCTTTTCCCAAGAATATCTTCAAAATATCTAAGATTTATTTTTATCCAAAAAGCACCACCATTGAGGATCGATCCAACTTCAATTCGATAGATCTCAATCATGTTCGATCAATCTAAGTCCAAGGTTCGATCGATCGAACTTCCTCTAGTGCGAAAAAGTTAAATTTTCAGCTCACAAAAAGTTGTCCTTTATCCAATCATTGGGGAATATTTGTTGTACAACCCCAGCTTATTTTGGGTGTCATTTGACCTACCTATATAAGGATAAGGATTAGATATCACATCATATCATATCATACCTTGTAGAACTCTTGGAGAGCAAGCTTAGAGGATGAGGAGGAGGCTAGAGACACTATTGGAGACTCTTCATCAACCAAGGAGCAAATCTCTACCATGGAGTTAGCCCTTAAGGGTTGGAGAAGCACTACCATGAGTGGCTAGACATCCTCTTGGGGCTAAAGTTACCCCCAAGCATGCTTTCTACATCTTGATTTTGTGTATTATTAAGGGATTAGTGTTGTAATACATGTTTTGGCACTTATACATATATATATATATATATATATATATATATATATATATCTTGTTTATTCAATGATTTATGTAGTTTAATGCATCTAATTAATCATTTCATTCTATCCATATGTTTATGTATGCTAGAATAGATGTTCACGTGTTTGTCTCTATTTCTTATGTTATTGATACATGTCTATGTGTATTAATGCCACAGATCTAGAGATTGTCAAAACATTGTGCTTAATGGAATGCTCTTGTAATTTTCTAGATGGTTCATGCTCATTTCTTGATGGATTGTGCCTCTCCCTTAGCTTAATTAGTTTAATTTCATGTCATTAGCTTAATTGTAGTGTAGTAGTAGCATAGTTGTTAGATGGGAGGACAATCCATGCTTGTTGTTTGATTTTCCATACTTTTGAATGCAAGTAGCATATGTCTCTAACCTTGTAGTGTATTTGGCTTGTGAGCTTAATGAAATGATTAATGACTTGCTAGATATATTGTCCTTTTCACATGCTATTTAGACAATATATACTTAATTGTTAGATATATTGTGTTTTTCACACGTTGCTTAGACAATATATACTTAATTGGTCACCCTTGCTAATTGAATCAACCAAACACACACACACATCAATATTGCAACACACATTTCCCTCATTAGTCACTTGTCAAGGGTGTAGAAAAGTATTGTTTGGTGGTGACCTCTAAACTCCAAGTTCTCTCTCTCTCTTACTTACTCTTTATTGCATTCAATTATTTAGTTCAATTTGCTCTCTAGTTTAATCAACCAACTAACTATTTGTTTGATCACTCGACCTACTGACCCTAATAGTGATTCCACAACCAAATTCGACTCCAATCCCTTGGGACGATCCCTACTCACCCTACCTATATTTTTAGTGAAGGTAGTAGTAGTTTTTATAAATGTAAAACTTGGCCCTCGCCTTAATGCACACTCTCTAAGCTTGTGGTGTGATGCCGCAATACACCACCAATTGCCTAATTCTTTTAAGGCTCACAATTCCATTTGGGTCATCGTTGATAGATTGACTAAATCAGCTCATTTCTTGCATATTCACACTGACTTCACATCGGAGCAGTTGGCCAGACTTTACATCACAGAGATTATAAAGTTACATGGCATTCTGTTATCTATTATATCGGATAGGGATTTGAGCTTTGTGTCAGGGTTTTGGAAGAGTTTTCAGTAGGCTTTAGGTACAGAGTTGCATCTTAGCACTGCTTATCATCCTCAGACTGATGGACAGACTGAAAAGGTTAATCAGATCATGGAGGATATGCTTCGTTCATGTGTTCTTGATTTCAAAGGCCACTGGTAGAATTATTTTCCACTTGTGGAGTTTGCATATAACAATAGTTTTCAAAAGACTATTGGAATGGCACCATTTGAGGCATTGTACGACCGCCCATGTCGATCTCCTGTTTGTTGGATGGAGGTTGGAGAGAGCAGATTTTTAAGTCCTGAATTCATTAAGGATACTTCTGAAAAAATTGTTCTTATTAGGAATCGCATGCGTACTGCCCTGAGTAGGCAAAAGAGTTATACCGATCGTCGTACTCATGCATTGGAGTTTCAGGTTGGGGATCAGGTTTTACTCAAAGTGTCTCGTATGAAAGGAGTAATGCGCTTTGGGAAGAAAGGGAAGTTATCACCGCGGTTTGTCGATCCATTCATGATTACGGATCAAGTTGGAGCTGTAGCTTTTCGGTTGGCACTTCCAGATCATTTGGATCGTGTATACAATGTGTTCCATATTGCAAAAATTTCTGTATGATGAAGATCGGTATCAGCATATCGATGTTGGTGAGATTGAGTTGCAGTCGAATGCAACATATTTGGAGCCACCGTGTCGTATTGTCGACCATCGGGATCAGATTCTTCGTAATAAAGTTATCCTTTTAATGCGTGTTCAGTGGAGTCACCACAATAAGGCTGAGTCTACTTGGGAACGGGAGGATGTCATTCGCTCGCAAATTCCTAAAATAATGGAAGAAGGTAAGAGCGAATTTCGAGGATGGAATTCCTTTTGTTAGGGGGGAAGAATGTAATATCTCTAATTTTAAAAGGATAGTCTCGGCATTTTAATTATTGTTTTATTTCATTTTTGTTTGGATTGTAGTTAGAATACAACTTGTTCGTGGGCCTGACCCACTCTTATTTTTCAGGTATTCGATAGTTCCAGCCTTAGAGCTTTATCGAACTGAGCAGAGATAGTCACTCATTCCTCCGATTACGTAGGATTTCCCTTTATATTTTAGTTATGGATTTCATTTTCAGTTATTTATTTCCTTTTGGGATTCTTATTTAGGTGTCCACTAGATGGATTCCCGAGGTGTTATCTTGGAGGTTTTGGATTGGAGGTTTATTATAATTATTTAATTTTGGGATTTATTACTTAGAATTCTTTCAGCCTTTATTTCTTATTTCTTAATTCTTTTAGAATTCTTTTTGGTATCCCTCGGATCTGTGCTCGAACTTGATCACCCATTATCTAGAATCGAGGGGTATCACAGGAGGCTTTGGGATGTCGGAGGTTTCTCTCTTGTCATTTTTTTTGGTGCACTTTTTATGCTCTAATCTGTGACGTGTTGTGACACCGTTATTGAAACCGTGCGTACATCTAAACTTTCCCAAACCCACCTAGATATAACGTGTACCCTTTTTTTATTTTATAAACTAGATGGTTATACTTTTGTTTATAATTGATCTTATCTTACCATGTTTATATATCCAATAAAATAATATAAAAAAAATAAATAAATAAAATAAAATAAAAAAACTTTTGTTATTAAGAAAAATACATCATAGCTTCTAATTTTTATAAATAATAATAATAATAATAATAATTTGATACTATTAATTTGGCTTTGTCGAGTGAAAATCTCGCCTGCTATCGTCCTAAAAATAAGGTGCAATATATAAATCACCAAACAAAATTGCACTTCCTCATAAGAAACAATTCGACCTAACATTTGTCTTCTACCCTAATTGTAGAATTAGGGGAGGAGGGAGAGGGGCTAGGGGGCCATGCTCCCCATATATATATATATATATTTGTTCACCCCCTGCTATTTATTCAAAACACTTATTATTTTGGCCAAAATATAGTGACTTTTGAAATAAATATATTTTGTGTCCCATTGAAATTTATAAAAATTTAGCTTGAACATTTTTAACTATACTCTTGGAGTCATTTTGTGAAACAAAAATATAAGTTCATTAATTATAGTAGTGCTTACTATAATATGTCATTACTCTATTCTTTTTTTTTTTTTTATCTTTTTTTAAAGGTTATGTCATTACTCTATTGATAGCATTTATAATGTAAAAAAAATACTATAATAACACATGTATAATATCCATTATATAAAATTAAAAAATTACACTCATTTCTCCTTATCTTTAATAAAAATATTATATATGAACCTTCCTTGTAAGACATTTTTGTTTTGTGTTTCCAAGAAAAAAAACTCTAGAATCATATGTTTATCTCTTTTAGTGAGTTTTCAGAGTATTGAGAAGAAGGAAAAACTAAACTCAATGAAGTTGTGGTAACAAAAATGTCATCAACAACAATGGTATCGTATGCTAATATTTTTAGTTGCCGCTTGTTAATTGATAAAATTTATAATTAGTTCTTGTATAAGTCATTAAAATACTTCTTTATTTTGTTCATGATAATCATGTTTTATAAACATTTACGATATTTTGTTTAGTTAAAATGGTACATTTTTTTTTTCTTAATCTTTTACAAGGATGGAATCAAAGTACTTATATTTCTTTTCCTTTTTAAAAAAAAAAAAAAATTGAAATTTTGAAAAGTTAAAACAATTGTTTAAGAAAAATTAATTTTTAACAATATTTTTCTTTACCACTTCTCTTATTACATGTAAGTATAGTATCCTTTATTTTTTTTTTTATGTTTTTCTTTTCTCATACCAATTTTTTATCTCTATTTATTTCGATTGTATTTTTCTCATTTTTTGAATTATATTTTCCTCTATGTATATATTATATTAATTTATAAATTTTTCAAATTTTCCATATCTGGTATAGGCTTTAACTATGCTTCAAATCCCTATCAACTTTGATGCAATGTGTAACGACCCGAACCCGGGGGTCCGAACTGCTAACCGGGTTCTTACCCGAACCCGAGATCAACTAGATCATACCATCTAATTCCTGTGTCCACATCTATCATACAAGTCAATCCAGGGTTCCAAAACATCCCAAGATACAACCTTGCGGAGAGGGAGAAATAATACTGGTTAAAAGGGAGAGATCAGCCGGTTGATAGCCCCTAACCGGCCGACTGACAGGACTGGTTCAGTCGACTGACCAACAGAGTCAGCCGGCTGAAATGATTGCACAAAATGCATGATCTCGGGATTTTGCTACAGTAGGAGTGTCGGTCGGCTGGTGGAGAGGTTCGGTAGGTCGAACCTGGGGTTTCGGTCGACTAATGGTGAGGTTCAGCCAGCCGAAACAAGGTTTCTCAAACTTAAACTCACTGGAATGCTTTCTAGCTGTGCTTTAGACATGCTAAACCTATGTTGAACCTGTTATGGAATGAAGTTCCGAATTTACAGCAACAAATCATGACATTAATCAATTGAAAGGTATCCATAATTGTTCAAAACATAATTTCTTTTCCCATTCATGGTCAAGTGTTCACATAGTCTCAAGTTGTATCCAATTACCCCTAAAAGTTATAGTTAGTTTCCAAAACGAATACACTTTACAAGAGTCTGAGACTTTACAAAAGAATGGTAGTTACACAAAAGGTGTCAAAAGTGGATTCCTATTCTTCCTTAAGCTTGTGGAGGATTGTAATCCGCCACTTCCTTCCCGAGCCCTGAAAAATGTTAAATGATAGGGTGAGCATAAAGCTCAGTAGGTAGCGCCTAAGACACACCTCTTGTGACCCCGTGAATCAAAACAATGAATAGGACAATAGGGATCGGGATCATGCTAAGCCGGGGAAAATACAACATCAATTCCAAGTTCAAAACAAGCAAATGTTGGGCCATGAATGCAATGCCATGTATATCACTCCCCATTTTCAAAAAACATCCATCGCTTCACAAATTGTTAATGTAACCCGTCCTTTGGTAACTCCACAGCGACACGAGAGATGGGTTGGCTACTGTCCTTGACCCTTGGTACCCCCGCGGCGTCATTTGGGGCCCAGCTAGCTCAACCATATTAGAGTGATTTCCCTAGTTCCCTCTAGGTTATATTAATACCACGGCCCTTTGGTGACTCCGCGGCAACCGGGTTTTCTCAAAACATTTTACCAAAAATTCTCCCCAAAATCCTTTTTTTTTTTCATCCTTTTCAAATCATTTTACCCTTTTTCATGCCCAATGCTTTGAATGCATATCACATGCCTTTTCAATACTATGAGAATGGGGGAAATTAATATTACATAATTAACATGTTTCCTTATAACAATTTCTAACAAGTTAATAAGCATCATAGGCATAAAAATTTGACACTTAAGCATGTTTTTCATACAAGTCAATTAATACACATAATCATGTTATTAATACACAACATATACATCATTTAAAAAGGCAATCAACTCAAATTAAACATGTTTGATGACAATTATTAAAGAACAACTCACAAAGGAATAAAAAATTGGGAATTAGAGACTCCTACCTCAAGAATTGCAAAAACCCCAAAATTTGTGCCCTAAATCTCGAATCCCCTAGAGTGCACCAAACAAGGAATTACTCCTATCAATTCGCAGATCTCACCGTGATCTTCAATTTGCCACAAACGGCTCTCAAAAATACCAAAAGATGAAGGAGAAATCAAGTTTTAAAGCTTTTAAAGTAAAAAAGAAAAAGAAAATGAAATTTGAGAGGGGGAAAGAAAGACTTGCAGGAAGAGAGAGAGAGGAAAAGAAAATGAGGCTAAAATGCCTCTACCCTATCTTAAAACATTAATGTGGGTCCCACCCTTTTTTTTTTTTTTTTTTTTTACATCACACAAATATATATATATATATGCAACTATATAAAACCCAAATAAATCACATTAAATAAATGCATGGGATGCAAATTGGCCCAACTAAAATCCCCGTATGCAACAATTCCAGTAGCGGGTCCCATACGGGACCGTCCGGCCCGAAAAATATAAAAATGCAGAAATGAGCAACCTTGCATTTCAAAGAGTTCTGAACTCAATGAAATACCCCAACCAACTCTCGAACACAATCGGCACACTCCACAGTGTCCGGTACGCAAAAGAGTAAAAGACAAAAATGCCCTTACAACGACAAATTTCTGAAAAAATGGATAATAGCGAAAAATGGAAACATCACAATCTCGCCAACTTAAAAGGATTTTGCGCCCGAAATCAAGCCATAACTGGGGAAAAAAACAATGCTGGATACTTAAAGCGAACCTCCTGTTCAAGCTCCAAGGTAGCCTCCTCAACTCCGTGGTGTCTCCAAAGAACTTTCACTAACAGTATCGTCTTGTCTCTTAACACCTTCTATTATGTGTCAAGGATCTGAACTGGTCCTTCTCCTACACGGTCTAAAATCTCAAACGGTCCAATGAATCGTGGCGACAACTTGCCACTCTTCCCGAACCTCATCAAACCCTTCCGTGGAGAATCCCGTAGAAAAACGTGGTCTCCTACCCCAAAAGATAGCGGTCATCCCCGCCTATCCACATAATTCTTCTGTCGGCTCTAAGCTGTAAGCAATCTCTAATGAATCAGTTTAATCTTCTCAGTGGTCTCGAGTACTATGTCGGGTCCTAAGGCGGCTGTCTTGCCTACCTTAGTCTAACAGACTGGAGACCTACAAGGTCTGCCATACAACACCTTAAATGGAGCCATCTCAATGCTCGCCTGATAACTGTTGTTATAAGTAAACTCAATAAGTGAAAGGTGATCCTCCCAACTACCTCCCAGATCGAGCACACAAGCCCGATGTATATCCTTCAAGATCTGGATGGTACGCTCCGATTGGCCGTCTATTTGTGGATGGAATGCCGTACTAAGGTGTAACCCTGAACCAAACGCTACTTGAAGTCCTTCCCAGAACTTCGAAGTGAACTTGGCATCCTTATCTGAAACAATGGTTATTGGAACTCCATGCAACCTTACAATATCTTTTACATAAAGCACTCCAAACGCCTCTGCGTCATCTATTGCCTTAATAGGCAAGAAGTGAACCATCTTGATCAGTCTGTTAATGATGACCCATACGGCTTCATTGCACCTCCGGGGCTTAGGAAGACCTATCACAAAATCCATAGCAATCTGCTCCCATTTCCACTACGCAACAGGCAATGGCTGCAACAAACCGGCTAGTCTTTGATGCTCGGTATTCACCTGCTGACAGGTAAGGCACTTAGCCATAAATTGTGCAACATCCTTCTTTACTCTGTTCCACTAATACTGGCGTTTCAAATTATGATACATTTTTGTACCACCTAGATGAACTGCAAAGCGGGAAGTGTGAAACTCCCGTAAGACATCCTTGCGACATCCTGTGGAAACAACCAACAAGTCCTTGAACCGTAGACCTCCATCTGCATGTAAGGTCTAATCCTTCACAGTCTCAACACTCGAGATCAAAGCATGAATGGCATCCAAATCCGGATCCTGTCTCTGTGACTCAATCACTCGTCCGACAAAAGTAGGCTGATCCACAAGACTAAATAAAAATGTCGACTCACTGTAAACATCATCATCAAAACACTGCAATCCCATCTCTACCAGATCCTCAAGTATCTTCCATTTCTGAATGGCTAAACTGGCCAAAGTCCCACGAGATTTTCGGCTTAAGGCATCTGCTACCACGTTTACTCTGCTCAGATGATACTGCAAGTCAAAATTGTAGTCCTCTAAGAACTAAACCAATCGCCTCTGCCTGTTATTCAAGTCCTTTTGGGAGAAAATGTACTTGAGACTCTTGTGATCCGAGAACACCTCGAATCTCTCACCATACAAGTAGTGTCTCCAACACTTCAAAGCAAACATAACTGCCGCTAATTCCAGATCATGAATAGGGTAATTGTACTCACGAGTCTTCAACTGTCGAGACCCATAAGCCACTACTCTACCATCCTGCATCAGCACACAACCCAAACCATCACGTGAAGTGATGAGCGCTGAAAAGTGCGCATTTAAACCCCTTAAGCTTAAGTATTCTAGGACCTTTATCTATCTTACTTTCCCGTTTTAGACTAATTTCGTGTTATTGCCCTTTTTAGGTGTTTATCCCCAAAATAAGCTAATTCAACCAAATAAGAGCTTAAAAGAAGCTAACTCAAGCTGGATGGAAGAAATGAGCAAAGTGGACGCAGATTGAAGCAAAGTGTGGAAATTCAGTAAGTTCGATCGATCTCAAGAATACTTCGATCGATCGAAAGTTTATCGATCTAGACTCTCTAAGATGGATCCAAGCTCTTTTGTCCTTATTCAAAGATCCCACAAAGTTCGATCGATCCAACAATTCTCAGATCGATCGAAAAGATTCCATCTTATCCTGTTGTACCACCCTACCTACCACTTTTATCTCATTCCCCAAAATATCTCAGATCTGTCCTTATCCAAAAAGGCATCGCCATGGGAGGATCGATCCAACCAAAGTTTGATAGATCTCAGCCATGTTCAATCAATCACAGTACAGGTTCGATCGATCGAACCCTCTCAAATCCGAAAAATATATATCTCCAACTCATTAAAAGTTGTCTCATTGTGCAATCATTGGAGGAACCCTTGTGTACGAGCCTAGACCATTGGGTGTGACATTTGAGCTACCTATATAAGGAATATAAGCCACTTTTACATATAGTTTTTGATAGTCTTAGATACAATTCTTAGAGAGGAAGAAAAGAGAAGAGGAGGCTAGACACATTCGTGAGAGGTTTTCCATCTTCCTCAAAAAGAAGAGCACTTCTACCATGGAGATAGCCCTTGAGGGTTGGAGGACACCATTCATGAGTGGCTAGACATTTTCTTGGGGCTAGAGTTAGCCCTAAGCATGCTTTCTTTACCTTGATTTATGTATTTTTTAGGATATTTGTGTTGTAATACATGTTTTGATATATTTATATACATAGATCTTGTTTATTCAATGATTTGTGTGGTTTAATTCTTCCAATTGATCATTTCATTCTATTCATATGTCTATGTATGCTAGGATAGTTGTTTATGTGTTTATCTCTATCTCTTGTGTTGTTGATGCATGTCTATGTGTGTTAATGCTATAGATCTAGAGATTGTCAAGACATAGTGCTTAATAAAATACTCTTATGGTTTATTTGATGGTTCATACTCATTTCTTGATAGATTATGCCTCTCCTTTAGTCTAATTAGTTTAATTTCCATGTCATTAGTTTAAATGTAGTGTAGCTACCTTAGTTGTTAAATGGTAGGACAATCCATGCTTGTTGTTTGATGTTCCATACTTATAAATGTGAGTAGTTTATTTCTCTAATTATGTGATGTGTTTGGATTGTGATCTTAAAGAAGGATTAATGACTTAATTTGATGTATTGTGCTATTCATTGTGTTGTTTAGACAATATATACTTAATTGGTCATCCATGCTTGTTAAAACAACGACACACACTTACTATTGTTGCAACATATACCTTCCCCTCATTAATTGTGAATTAAGTGTAGAGAAAGGTAATGCTTAGTGGTGATCTCTAAATCCCAAGATCTCTCTCTCTTGTTTTCTGTATCCTAATTACTTGTTTTATATTAATCTTGTTTAATCTTAATTGTAGTTTAATCAACCAAACAACCTACCTTTGATCACTCGACCTACTAACCCTAAGCATTGTTCCATTACTAGTAGCCCTTCAATCCCTTGAGACAATCCCTACTCACCCTTGCTATATTTTTAATTAATGGTAGTAGTGGCGTTTATAAATGTAAAACTTGGCTACATTGCACATTCACTATCTTTTGCACATCTTTAGACGTTGGTGCGACGACACACCATGAAGCGTCACAATAAATCACAAAACCAAAGCCGTGCTCGGGTATCACCAACACTGGAGCTGTAGTCAACCTTGTCTTCAACTCTTGAAAGGATGACTCACAAGCTTCATTTTATATAAACTTGATCCCTTTTCGGGTCAAGCGGGTCATAGGTGCTGCCAAATGAGAAAAATCCTTCACAAATTTACGATAATAAACTGCTAGGCAAAGAAAACTCTGAATCTCAAAAACATTCTTGGGTTGCTTCCAAGTCAAAACCGTTTTTATCTTCGATAAATCCACTAACACTCCACTTTCTAAAACAACATGCCCCAAAAAACTTCACCTTTTGTAGCCAAAACTCACACTTCTCATATTTGGCATACAATCGGTGCTCCCACAAAATCTATAATACAATGCTCAAATGGATCTCGTGCTCCTCCCGAGTCCGTGAATACACAAGAATGTCATCCACGAAAACTACCATAAATTGGTCCAAGTAATCGTGAAAGACGCGGTTTATCAAGTCCATGAATGCCGTTGGCGTATTAGTCAAACCAAAAGGCATAACAAGGAACTCGTAGTGTCCATACCGTGTATGGAACACTGTCTTTGGGATATCCGCATCCCTAACCCGCAACAAATAGTAGCCTGACCTCAAGTCAATCTTCAAAAAATAACTGGCTCCCCTCAACTGGTCAAACAAATCATCTATCCTTAGCAAAGAATACTTGTTCTTGATGGTGGCATGATTCAACTTTCGGTAATCAATGCACAACCTCAAATAACCATCTTTATTATTAGCAAACAAGACCGGTGTGCCCCACGGTGACACACTCGGTCGGATGAAACCTTTCATCCTCAAATCATCAAGCTAGTTCTTCAATTCTTCCAATTCAACTGGTGCCATATGATATGGTGCAATAGAAATCAGCGCGGTACCGGGCATCAAATCAATAGTAAGCTCCACTTCTTGATGTGGAGGTAACTCTGTCATATCCTCCGGAAACATATCTAGAAAATCACGAAGAACCGCAGGATAATCCTCTTCCACAATATCATCTTCTTCAGCTAAAAGACTAGCCAAGAAGTAATCACCACGTCTCCGTCTATGAATTCCATACAATGATGAAGGTTGGGAATCACTTCGATCTCCCATGAAAAAGAAATAATCTCCCTCGGGAGTGCAAACCATTACAATACCTCTGAAGCAGTCGATTGTAGCACGAAATAAAGCTAACCAATCCATCCCAAGAATGACATCAAAGCTAGTCATCTCCAGGAGGATAAGGTCAAACACAAAATGTAATACCCCTAATTTTAAAAAGGACTTAATTGAAATTTAGTTATTGTATTTGATGTGCTTATGTGGATATATATTTATGTTGAATTAATTAATTGTTTTATTTACGTGGATTGGTTGTTTAATTGATTATTTTGTTTGTCTGTTTATTTGCATTAATTAACTAATTGTTATTAAATTGAATTGTTTGTTTAATTGGATATTTAATTGTATTTTTATTTTTTTTAGTTAAATTAAATTAGTTTTAATTATTTAAATGGTTGGTTAGTTTATTTAAGTGAGTTCATTAGATTTAATAATTAGTATTTTTAATTATAATGTTAAAATAGGGTTTTAATCTTTTATGTCTCACGCCGACTGAACTAGGAGTTAATTAGGTTTTCCATCTCTGATTAGAATTAGACCTAGGGTTTTATTAGTGCATATAAATACACTATTATACGTCTTCAAAAGGGTTAGGAAAACCCTATGCACGTATAGTGTTATATAGAGGAACAGAGAAAGAAACAGAGGGAAACTAAGAGGAAGGAAAGCAAGGTTCAGGCCAGAGGGTTAAACCAAGGAGGAGAAGGAACAGGGGCTGGCTCGTAGGTTAAACCAAGAGCAGCAGAGGAGGTTCAATGGCAACTAAGGTCACCGAAAAATCTAGGAAGAAAACAGTTAAAGGTTTCACACCGAAACCTTAAAAGGCAAGTTCTATTCTGTCTCTCTCCCCTTGGCCTGTGTTCTATGCATACCTAGATGGTCTCTAGGATGTTAATTAAATATTAATTGAGTTTTTGCATGCGTATTATATGTCAAATTAATCATCTGTATATGTTTAATTTTTGTTCTTAAATAATTCTTGCAAGTTTGGAAGTTTGTCGTCTGTTTTTATAGCATAACAAATTGGTATTCTTTTAATCATTGTATGAGTTCCAACTGTTGTAAACAAATCATTGGGATGCTACTGGATATATATTAGTCTGTTAGGACCAGTTTTAAGGAGGAATAGAAGGGTAGGAAAAGGCCAGAGATAAGGCAGATGATCAGAAACGGAGCAAGAAGCGGACCAGTAGGCTCAAAGAGGGAGAGAGCCGGCTTCAGGAGGTTGGGAGCTGGATCCCCCCTTCATAGAACCAGCTCCAAGGGCTAGGGAGCCGGCTCCATGATGCTTGGAGCCTACTCTGTTGTTTAGAGAGCAGGTGTAATACCTCTAATTTTAAAAGGATAGTCCTGATATTTTTTTTTTTTTAATTAATGGTTTAATTGCATTTTACTTAATTTAATTGTTTACTTGTTTGTTTAATTGTGTAATTAATTATTTATTTGACTGCTTATGTGACGTAATTAATAAAGTGTTTTATTTAAATGTATTATTTTATTAAATGGTATTTACGTGAATTAATTATAATTGCATTTTTGTTTTCCTTAATTGGAGTAATTGGTTAGCAATTTAGTTACGTGAATTAGTTTACATTATAGGTTGGATAATATTTAGTTTAGGTTTTAGTTTCTTTTAGGATTCACATGGAGGCCGACTAGAATTTAATTAGGGTTTCTGTCGCCAGTTAGAAGTGGACTAGGGTTTTAAATAAGCCTATAAATATATCATGATACGTCTGCATAGGGTTACAAACAAACCCTATTCACATCCTGAGAGACAGAGAGAAACAGAGAGAGGTTGTGAGAGAAATAGAGCAACTTTGGTGAGGGTTGTGGCCGTGGCTTAAAGGTCAGACCAAGGAGGAGGGAAGGTTGAGCAGTAGGAGGTCGATGGTGAATGGCCATCGTCGGAAAACTTAAGAAGACGGAGATAAGGTTTTGATTTCCAAAACTGCACAGGCAAGTTCTGTTTCTATCTCTTTCCCTTAAGCCTGTGTTTTGTGCATGCCTATGGAAACTCCAGGAACTTTAAGTTATTAAAATCAACCATGTATGCATGCTAAAACTTGAATTACAGTATGTTAATTGTATGTGTATATGTTTGAATTTGGTTTAAAGTATATCGCATTAGTTGTGATTTTAACTTGTTTAAATTATGCATAAGAGGTTTACATAATGTTTAGGGTTGTGCTGGACTTAAAACAATAGCCTTAGGACCTTAACGGAGGAAAACGTAGTCGCCGGAGTCGTGGAAGACGAACTGTCATAGTTCGGTCAACCGGTTTGGTGCACACGTCGACCGGTTTGCATAAATCGATCGACACCTTGGTGATTCGGTCGACCAGTTGGTTAAAACTGGTTGACACCTTGTAGAAAAACAGTCGACACCAGTTGGTTAAAACAGCAACTGGTTATTAAATCAGTCGACATCTATGATGAATCAATTGACATCTTTTAGATTCAGTGGACTTTTGCAAACCAGTTAACATCTAGGAGTTTTACATCAACCGGTTTAGGTGAACCAGTCAACACTTAGGATTTTCCTATAATCATCATATGGGTTGTCTAGTGTAGGATTTTGGCACATGGGTTGGTATCTAGGGATGGTTGGGCCTGGTTAAATAATTTTAATGAATTTCTTGGACCCGAAAATTAACTGGAATGCATAATATACAATAATATGCTAGGTTTGGAATAAAATTATCTTAATTGTTAATTTGTGGGTATTGTTTTAAACAATTTTAAATCAATCAACAGAATTGAAATAGTTTAATCATGTTGTGGATGTTAGATAGTTTATTTGAGATGCCTGATAATTTGTATAAAAATAAATTATATGCATGTTATTTAGATTTATTATTATGGCTAAATAATATGCAAAAATTGTACCCATGTTTTATATCATGGCTATATGAGATCAATGGATGTATTTATAATTGTATGCATCTTTGTTTGGTTTAATGCACCGGTATGGGACGGTGGCATTCTAGGAACGGATTAACTAAAGAAGTTAAGTCCTACCTATTCTGAAATAAGTTGGATTAACTATAAAAGTTAAGTCCCACTTATATATATGTATATGCACCGGTATGGGACGGTGGTATATTAGGGATGGCTTGTTCAAAACACTAAGACCTACCTATACTAGGGATGGATTAGTTCAAAACACTAAGTCCTAATCATTCTGAAATAAGATGGATTAACTACAAAAGTTAAGTCCTACTTATAACTATGTGTCAGGTCAATAAGCCTTTTGAATGACATACCTTAAACGGACTTTATATATATTATTATGGTACCATGATATGAGCTTGAGTCTCAGGACCATGGTTAGGGTGCGTATATCGCCTAGGATGGATATCTGGACAAAGGTGTTGTTTCCTGGTATGTCTAGGTACTCATGACCACATTATGTGCGATTTGCATGGTATCTCTACTCAGGCTGAGACAGACCTATTGGACTAATGAACGTCTTATAGTGTGTACTTATACATATATGGACTACTCTAGATATTGTTGAGCTATCTAGGATGTATCTGCGTATCAGGTTTCTGTATGGATCATAGTAGAATAGGACTTACATGTGGGCCTGACTCACTCTCTTATTTTTTTAAGGTGCTCGTCAGTTCCAGAGTTAGAGCTTGGTTGTACAGAGCATATACAGACAATCATTCCTCCGACTACGTAGGACTACTTTCTATGTTTAGCTTTAGATTTTATTTCAGTTGTTTCAGTTTTAGTTTGGGATATTAATAGAGGTCCACATGATGGATTCCCGAGTTGTTTTATTCTGGATTATTGGATTTTAACATTATTAACTTTTGAGGATTTTATAAGTAGAATTCTTTTCAGCTTTAATATTTATTTCAGAATTCAGTTTTGTATTCCGTGTTCGTTTTTAAATATTAATTGTTTGATATTCCCTCGGGTTCGGATTTGGGCCTAATCAACCCATGTCTCGGATTCAAGGGGTATCACAGTAGGCTCCCTTGTTTTCCTTTGTTTTGACGATTTCCGGAACAGTTTTGGGCACTATTTTGGACATGTTTGGGATTCTGAATTGTTTCAAGGACTGGAATAAGAATTTTAAAAGTAATTTCATGGGATTTTAAAATCTCTAATTGCATAATTTAATCCATAGTGCAAATAAAGATGATATTAAATCTTGAAGGATCGCACGAGGGTGATCTTGTTCACTAGTAGTATAGTGAATGATACTAGTAGAGTTGGTATGGATCAATCTACGTACAGTTAAATTTTCGTATCATCTCTCAGAGAATTATTTAAGAAGTACTCTTCTAGAGGATGGGAATTTGATGAAGTTCTTATCAGAACGAAGACGTGATTTTATATCACATTCCGAAGAGTATGGGGATTAGGTTGTGACGTTCTAGGTTGCTTGATAAAGCCATGTTAGACGATTTGTATTATGCTTACAAGGAGAATGAGGGTTAAGCCCTTTGGTATTTGCTTAAGCGAACGAATGTTGCTTTTAAGCTATGTTGAACGAATAGGTTTCGAGGTTGGATGATTACCTACAAAACTATAAAAGGAGATTTTGTGAAATAATTTATGCAAGTTGAGTTCAAATGAGGTTTTCTTATCTAGAATGGACAATAGCTGAAGTAGAATTTTTTTTTTTTTTTTTTTTATTGTGTGTGTGATACGTGTTTCATTTTTCGTTAGTTATTCAGGATTTGGAGTATGGTTTAGTTGGGGACACAAGTATGTGATCAGCCAACTATGGTTTTAATAACATGGAGAAATAGCGCTATGTGCGCTAGGATTATGGACATATGGTCATAGGATTTGGTAGAAATACATAATTCTAGCCAATCTATTAGACTTAGACATGCATCAATATGGTATGTTATTTAGGATGGGATAGTTAAACTATCAATACGAGTCAAATAATCTAAAATGATTGGTTTGATATGCTCTATGCTAAGAAGGGATTCGTTTTTACAACGCCCTAATAATGGTGGATATAAAGTGGCAGTATTCATGAGGTTGCGGTAGATAAAGATTACTGTAATGCCACTATGGTTCAGATGGAGGATTTCACGCTGGTAGGTACTTAGTAGAATGACGCCGAGAGAGATTAGTAGACTGATTAAATCTTCATTAGTCTATTCGTAACCAGGACATTAGGCATAAGGGTGTCATTTGGAGGGGTTGCTAGTGTTGCACTTGGAGGAGGAACCAAAGTTTATACACTGTATAAAATGTGAAAAAAAAAAAAAAAAAAAAAATTAGGGTCATAATTCGCAACAATTAGCTGTTGCTATGACATTGATGACTATATGGAGGATAGAAAAGTTCCATAATTGTTTGAAGCGAGACAAGGAGTCAAATTGACACTTACTTATATTAAAGAAATAGGGTGTCTCAAGGACAAGAAGGAGAGACCGAATGCCTATATAAGGAAGCGGTGCACGATGTGTGTGAAAAAGTCATTATGAGTTGACTTTTGATGAATGAAATTACCGGTTGATTTTATTATCGGTAAGTTTATCACTAACTGATGATGCATAGATTCAGTTGCAGGATTAGCTTTTGACGATGCTCCAATTTAAACAATGGGTGCAGACGAAAGCTAGTGGTATCAGACTAGTTGATACTTTCTGTAGACAAATGAGAAGAAGGATGTAAGGACTGAAGTTCACAACTCTTAGTTCTTTATTCATCCTAGTGGAAACAGGCAGCTTCATGATATGAATCTAGTGTTGGGAGGATAGGCAAGAGGAGGGACATAATGATTTGGTATCCCAGTCTAATATTTATTAGATAATCGGGATGGACCATCAGAGATCACTAGATCCTTACAGTCATTTTCTATACTGAGGTAGAAATGATAAAGCCTTTTCACGAATTTAGTTGAGGGGTTGCTGACTTTTTAAAAAGGGTCAAGATTTTGGTTGGGATGTTGATTAGTTTCTATACTTTCTGGTTTATTTCGAACTGGTGGGACATCAGTTCATATAAATAGAAGGGATTACAAGATGACTTAGATGCATCAAAGTGGTGATTCACACTTTGCATTAAGTTCTGTCTGGTGGAAGGGAATAGGGAAGTGGACGCTCTCAACAACCGATAGGATATTCATATCTTTCGATTCGTTGTTAAGTTCACAGTTGAAGTTTTAGCCTGTATAATAACGACACTGGCTGTTATCACGGAAATTAAGGAAGTCAACTGCAAATATTGGGGTTGATCTTCGTGAAGGTGTTACTCTACTCAACTAGAGCTTAAGGTACTGACGGAGGATTAGTAGTTTTTGTTAGTGTTGTCAGAATGAATGCGATTTAAAATCGGTACTTCTTCTCCATGCACTCGGACGATTATAAGGTACATCAGGACATCGAATGTCTGGTCAAGTGAACCAGATGATGTAGGACATGTTTAATTTGTCTATCTGGATAGGTTGGTTTTAAATTAATGTTATACGTATGATGTGCATGTTGGGACTATATGTGATTTAGTTCTTCGTTAAGTTAAAATCGATTTATGGTAGAATTAAGGCATGGTTGATTTGCCAAAGTATAACTAAATATACTTAAGGTGGCAAGGTTGATTTGCCAAAGACATGGTTGAATTGTCGGCATGGTTGATTTGCCAAAGTATAACTAAATATACTTACGGTGGCATGGTTGATTTGCCAAAAACATGGTTGAATTGTCGGCATGGTTGATTTGCCACAGTATACCTAAATATACATAAGGAAGCATGGTTGATTTGCCACAGTATAACTAACTATACTTAAGGAGGCATGGTTGAGTTGCCAAGATATGAATAAATATATTTGTACTGACAGGGTAGAATTATTAAATTTCGGAACCTTGTTTATGGTTAGATGCATTGGAATTCGGTGGCGCCTATACACAGAGGCTAAGTCCACACGAGAATGGAAATGAATTTTAAAAGCAAATAATTCAAAATTTCGTGAATTCCGAGGACGGAATTCCTTTTGTTAGGGGGGGGAAGAATGTAATACCTCTAATTTTAAAAAGGATTTAATTGGAATTTAGTTATTGTATTTGATGTGCTTATGTGGATATGTGTTTTTGTTGAATTGATTAATTGTTTTATTTACGTGGATTAGTTATTTAATTGATTATTATGTTTGCCTGATTAAATTGCATTAATTAACTAATTGTTATTATATTGAATTATTTGTTTAATTGGATATTTAATTGTATTTTTATTTTCTTTAATTGAATTAAATTAGTTTTAATTATTTAAATGGTTGGTTAGTTTATTTAAGTTAGTTAATTAGATTTAATTATTAGTGTTTTTAATTATAATGTTAAAATAGGGTTTTAGTCTTTTATATCTCACGCCAACTGGACTAAAAGTTAATTAGGTTTTCCATCTCTGATTAGAATTGGACCTAGGGTTTTATTAATGCCTATAAATACACTGTTATACGTCTTCAAAAGGGTTGGGAAAACCCTATGCACGTACAATGTTATATAAAGGAACAGAGAAAGAAACTGAGGGAAACTGAGAAGAAGGAAAGCTAGGTTCAAGCCAGAGGGCTGAACCAAGGAGGAGGAGGAACAGGGGCTGGCTAGTAGGTTAAACCAAGTGTGGCAGAGGAGGTTCAATGGCAACTAAGGTCGCCGAAAAATCAAGGAAGAAGACGATTAAAGGTTTCACACCGAAACCTTAAAAGGCAAGTTCTATTCTGTCTCTCTCCCCTTGACCTGTGTTCTGTGCATACATAGATGGTCTCTAGGATGTTAATTAAATATTAATTGAGTTTTTGCATGCGTATTATATGTCAAATTAATCATCTGTATATGTTTAATTTTTTGTCTGAAATAATTCTTGCAAGTTTGGAAGTTCGTCGTCTGTTTTTACGGCATAACAAATTGATATTGTTTTAATCGTTGTATGAGTTCTAACTGTTGTAAAAAAATCATTGGGATGCTACTGGATATATATTAGTCTGTTAGAACCAGTTTTAAGGAGGAACAGAAGGGTAGGAAAAGGCCGGAGATAAGGCAGATGATCAGAAATAGAGCAGGAAGCGGACCAGTAGGCTCAAAGAGGGAGAGAGCCGGCTTTAGGAGGTTAGGAGCCGGATCCCCCCTTCATAGAGCCGGCTCCAAGGGCTAAGGGGCCAACTCCATGATGCTTGGAGCCTGCTCTGTTGTTTAGAGAGCAGGCTCCCTTGTTTTCCTTTGTTTTGACGATTTCCGGAACAGTTTTGGGCACTGTTTTGGACGTGTTTGTGATTCTGAATTGTTTCAAGGACTAGAGTGAGAATTTTAAAAGAAATTTCATGGCATTTTAAAATCTTTAATTGCATAATTTGATCCGTAGTGCAAATAGAATAAACAGTATAAAAATAAGCAACTTTGCACGCTACTAACGGATAGGAATGACTGAATTGTTTAATCTTGTTTTAAAATGTTAATGGATTGTAGCATGGACTCTAAACATGATATTATGCTTCAATTGAACCCATAGGGCATAATTTATCTCTATATGCTAAGGGTTTTCACCGTGTGGAAGTTTTAAGCAATGTCGCACACGGTTGACGGTTGTAAAGTATTTAGTTGTTTACATTTATTTTAGCAACCTAAATAGCTAGAGTATGATTTCTAAAGTTGTTTTGGATGCATAATATAGTCTAATACATTTTAGATTCTGTTATGTTTGTCCTGGATTTAATTGAAGAATTAATTACATATTTTCTGTCAATTACATGAATGTTGGTTTGGTTTTTAATTGAAGAATTAGTAAATTATATTCTCTCAATTACATAAATGTATACTAGATTTTGAATTGATGAGCTATTAAATCTTGTCTCGTCAATTACATGGATGGATTCTGGATTTTAAATTGACGAACGATTAAACTTTGTCTCGTCAATTTCATGGATATTATTATGGATTTTTAGTTGATGAACTGTTTAAATTCTGTTTTTATTAACTATATGGATTGATATAGGAGAGGACGGTAATGTTTTTAGTTGACCTCGGGCTTAGGTAAGGACCCGGTTAGCCATTCGGACCCTCGGGTTTGGGTCGTTACAGCTCCTTCCCAGCATTGCTGTCCTTGGCTTCCGCTTCTAGTAGTAGTGCTCTTTCCACTGCCTTCGAATAAACTTTCATGTACTGTGCCGTTATCAACAGCCTTATTTTGTAATCGAGACCGGAAATAAACTTCCAAGTCTTGTCAACTTCATTGCTCACCATCTCTGGAGCAAAGCGAGAGAGTGAGGTGAATTTGTTCTCGTACTCCATCATTGACATATTGCCTTGGATAAGGCCATTAAACTGGTCCCTTAGCTCCCATCTCTTGGTGACCAGAAAATACTTCTCGTAGAACAGCTCTTTAAACTTCTCCCAACTCATCTCCTCCACTTTGTACTGGTTGGTGAATGACTTCCACCAAAGCTTGGCATCCTTAGAAAACTTGTAAGTGGCTAGGACGATTTTCACATAATCATCCGTCACATCCATAAAAGTCAAATGAGTTTCTACTTGATCTATGTAGTCGTCTACTACCATTAGATCTGCACCTCCCTCAAACATCATCGGCATCAACTTAGAAAACCCTGAAATCAACTTGAGACATTTTTGTGATGGCGTCTCCTCAACTTGAACTACTGGTTGTGGTATTGGTTGCGGTACCAGTTGCGAAAAAGTAGCAATCGTAGCCCTTAAGGCACTCTGTAGCAAACGGTTCAGTACCAGCTCAACTGAGCCTTCACCCTCTTCAATGGGTGTTTCAACGTTTTCCCTTCTAGTGGAAACACCTCTTAGGGTAATCAAATCCCTAAGAAGTGTATCATCTTCAACCTGCTCCGCTGGATTGGAGCTAGAGCTCTCACCAACATCACCCATTGTCGACATAGGGCCAACTTCCCTTGGTTCCTTACGCGGTGGTATCGTGCTATAAAACAAGGAAACGATTCAATAACATACACTAAGGTCCACCGTGGATGACTCAACATGAAATGATGTCGTACTAACACTTAGCATGCAAAACTATGCAAGAAACACTTTAGCATAAATATGTAAACACATAAACAAATAAGCAGTTAAGCATGCTTCTGCAAATAATAAAACACGTAGCAAATAATTTGCATAACAATACAAACAACTTCCCATGCAACTCCAAGTAGGCCTCTACCCATCGTCCTAAAGGTTTTCGAACCATCGCTCTGATACCAAATTTGTAACGACTCGAACCCGGGGGTTCGAACCACTAACCGGGTCCTTACCCGAACCCGAGGTCAACTAGATCATACCATCTAATTCATGTGTCCACATCTATCATACGAGTCAATCCAGGGTTCCAAAACATCCCAAGATACAACCTTGCAGAGAGTGTCAAATAATACAAGTCAAAAGGGAGGGATCAGCCGGCTGATGGCCCCTGACCGGCCGGCTGACAGGACTGGTTCGGTCGGCTGACCAACAGAGTCGGCCGGCTAAAACGATTGCACAAAATGCATGCTCTTGGGACTTTGCTACAGTAAGAGTGTCGGTCAGCTGGTGGAGAGGTTCGGTCTACCGAACCTGAGGTTTCGGTCGGCTGATGGTGAGGTTCAGCCGGCCGAAACAAGGTTTCTCAAACTTAAACTCACTGGAATGCTTTCTAGATGTGCTTCAGACATGCTAAACCTATGTTGAACCTGTTATGGAATAAAGTTCCGAATTCACAGCAACAAAGCATGACATTAATCAATTGAAAGGTATCCATAATTGTTCAAAACATAATTTCTTTTCTCATTCATGGTCAAGTGTTCACATAGTCTCAAGTTGTATCCAATTACCCATAAAAGTTATAGTTACATTACATGGCCATAGTTTCCAAAACGAATACACTTTACAAGAGTTTGAGACTTTACAAAAGAATGGCAGTTACACAAAAGGTGTCAAAAGTGGATTCATATTCTTCCTTAAGCTTGTGGAGGATTGTCATCCGCCACTTCTTTCCCGAGCCCTAAAAAATGTTAAATGATAGGGTGAGCATAAAGCTTAGTAGGTGGCGCCTAAGACACACCTCTTGTGACCCCGTGAATCCAAACAATGAATAGGACAATAGGAATCGGGATCATGCTAAGCCGGGGAATATACAATATCAATTCCAAGTTCAAAACAAGCAAATGTCATGCCATGTATGTCACCCCCTATTTTCAAAAATCATCCATCGTTTCACAAACTGTTAATATAACCCGTCCTTTGGTGACTCCGCAGCGACACGAAAGAATGGTTGGCTACTGCCCTTGACCCTTGGTACCCTCGCGGCGTCATTTGGAGCCCAGCTAGCTCAACCACGCTAGGGTGATTTCCCTAGTTCCCTCTAGGTTATATTTACACCACGGCCCTTTGGTAACTCCGCGACGACCGGGTTTTCTCAAAATGTTTTACCAAAATTCTCCCCAAAATCCCTTTTTTTTCATCCTTTTTAAATCATTTTACACTTTTTCATGCCCAATGTTTTGAATTCATATCACATGCCTTTTCAATACTATGAGAATAGGGAAAATTAATATTACACATTTAACATGCTTCCTTATAACAATTTCTAACAAGTTAATAAGCATCATAGGTATGAAAATTTGACACTTAAGCATGTTCTTCATATAAGTCAATTAATATACATAATCATGTTATTCATACACAACATATACATCATTTAAAAAGGCAATCAACTCAAATTAAACATATTTGATAACAATTATTGAAGAACAACTCACAAAGGAATAAGAAATTGGGAATTAGAGACTCTTACCTCAAGAAGTGCAAAACCCCCCAAATTTGTGCCATAAATCTCGAATCCCCTAAAGTGGACCAAACAAGGAATTACTCCGATCAATTCGTAGATCTCATCATGATTTTCAATATGCGGCAAACGGCTCTCAAAAATACCAAAAGATGAAGGAGAAATCAAGTTTTAAAGCTTTTGAAATAAAAAGGAAAAAGAAAAAGAAATTTGAGAAGGGAAGAGTGAGACTTGCGGGAAGAGAGAGAGAGAGGAAAAGAAAATGAGGCCAAAATGCCTCTAACCCTATCTTAAAACATTAATGTGGGTCCCACCCCTTTTTCTTTTATTTTCTTTTTTTAAAATAAAAAAAAATACTCAAATATATATATATATATATATATATATATATATATGCAACTATATAAAACCCAAATAAAGCACATTAAATAAAATGCATGGGATGCAAATGGACCCAACTAAAATCCCCGTATGCAACAATTCCAGTAGCGGGTTCCACACGGGACCGTCCGGCCCGAAAAACAGAAAAATACAGAAATGACCAACCTTGCATTTCAAAGAGTCCTAAACTCACTGAAATGCCCCAATCAACTCTCAAACACAACCGACACACTACACAGTGTCCGGTACGCAAATTAGCAAAAGACGAAAATGCCCTTGCAACGACAAATTTCTGAAAAAATAGATAATAGGGAAAAATGGAAACATCACACGATGCACTAAGAATTAGCTATCATGAGTTGTCTATAATTCATTCCTTAATCATCAATTGATAATATCCTAACATTTTAGCCAGTAAATGCTCTTCTAGCAACCCAATTTCTTATTACTCGATCTTCAATCTCCAAGCAATACAAATGTTAAAATTGAAAAAAAAAAAAAAAAAAAAAAAAAAAAAAAAATTAAATACAAGCATATAAATGAAATATAGCATAATTAGGAGAATAATTGGCTACAAAATATCTTAAAATAGTAATCAATCAATATCAAGGGGTTGTTTGGCTGGGCTTTCTGTGGCCTCAAAACGAGCTTCTAAGCCTAGAAAGTCATTTACTAATAATAAAGAGTGTTTGGTAAAATTTATGAAAACAGACTTTTAAAAAGTCTAAATGGTTTAGAAGCCCGATTGAGAAAAGCAAATAAAACATACTTCCTAATCGACTTCCCGCAAGGAACACACTTTTTTAAGTAATAAATATAAAATTCCTATATTGTCCATTATTTAACCTATTCTCATTTATGAATTTAATTGTAAACTTTTATCTTTCTATTTCTGTATCATCTTCTTCCTTCGTTCTCTACCCAAAATATAAAAAAATAATGCTAAGCAAAATTTCACAAAACTTTATTGAAAAAAATATTGTTGAAAAACGATTCAACAAAGGAAAAACAAAAAGATTGAGAAGTTGCAGGAAAATAAACTATTGAATCTATTTGACTTTAAAGCTTGAAGAGTTTCAAGATTTATGAACTTTCATCCAAAATTCAATCTTATGTAAAATTCTAAATATTTTTTCTTTCTCTCAAAAAAAAAAAATATATATATATATATATATATACACACACACAATATATATGTATATATAATTTTTTTTTTCTTTTTTGAAGGCTACCCGTTTTGTTATTAAAGTGATTTATGGTTATAAATAAAAATAAAAATGGGATTTTTTTGCTGCCATCTCTCTCTTTCGTTTTATTTATTTATTTATTTATTTATTTGTCCATCTCTTTCAACTTCTATCATATAGTCAAGAAAAAAAAATTTAATCACGTAGATTGCACTATGCCAATTAATCGTTGTTACATTGTTAGCAATTTCACTCCATCACTTTAATTATGATTTTTTTTTCCCCCTTCTTTTTTTTTTTTTTAAGGGTAAGCTTGTATTGATGATATAAAAATTACATGGAGCCCCCAATAGGGAGGGGAAAACAAAATAACATAAAGGCCGAGGCCATTTACAGACAATAAGACAACAATAGGTTCAAGGCCCTCTACAATACATAGCAACCATTGAAACATGGCAAAAATCAAGTGTTGTTGCTTGTGAACAAGTAAGAAGTCACTGATATCTTCCAATCACAGCTTATTGTACCCTCCATTACCTCAAAAATCAGTGAATCAGCTTTAAGTAATCAACCAAGAATGCCCATAGGTTGCTCCACAGGCTTGTGTAAACAAGTTATGAAGTTCAACCTCAGCTGAAATCCCCCTTAGATCAGCACAAGATTTTAACTTAATTGCTGCAAGTTTAGCTCGGACACAAGATTTAACTTGGGAGAAAATGTGATTAGGGCTGGTGTATGTATTTCTGAATGCTCTTCCATTTCTCTCCAACCAGAGATAGTAGATTGCTACAGACAACAAAAGTTTGTGTACCAGAAATCTTCTAGAGGACCAATGCGTTGAGCACCAGTTGATTAGTTCATTCCAGCAGCTGGGTAAAATATAGAATCCTGCAACCTCTTTTATAACATTCCAGACATGTGAACTGAAACTACATCTGAAGAACAAATGATCAAGTGATTCATTCTCAGCCAAACAAAGATAACACCTATTAATATAATGCTTATGAAGCATAGGCTTTGAATCCAAAGTATATAGTCTTCCTCTAACTGCAAGCCAGACAATGCAACTGTGTTTAGGAATGTGGTGTTTGCACCAAATTAAGTTGTGCCAAATAAAGGATGGGGAAGGAGGGGCAAAGCGAGCAATAGCTTGGAAGAATGAGTAAGCACCAGAAGAACTAGGCAACCATTGAATACAATCCAATGGCTCTGAGGGAGGTTGTAAAAAGTACAACTGAAAGAAGAAGTTTACAGACTGAAAAAATTGAGGGTAAGCTAGAGAAGGGATCATCCAATGTCCATTGGAAATTAGGCTATCAATTGTGGCTGAAGAGTCCAGTTGAAGAATTTCCAACCTTTGTACATTCCAATTCAACTCTTTACTATTATTCATAATTTATTAAGGATATAATTGTCAAGTGAAATTATGTTAATTGTTAAAAGAGCTTTAAAAAAATTACCCTCCAAACAACTTTTTTTGTTTTAAATTCTTTTCATCAAAATGCATTTTTCAAAGCCAATTCAGTGAAAGGAATTTTAGAAACTGAAAGCTCCCCCAAACAGGGCCCAAATCTTCACGAATTAAATAATTATCCCCAATAATAATAATAATAATAATAATAATAATAATAATAATAAAGAAATAAAATTTCTCAGTTTTATGGATCGATCTTTTCTTAGTTTTATGAATTATTATATATATTTAGTAGCATTAATTTATTATATTTCTTTCACTAATTCCTTCACATTCATTTATCAATTTTCAATAGATATTTATTTACCCAAAAAAAAAAAAAACTTTGCAGTAGAACATGGGGGATCAAGTGTGGGAATAAAAAAAGTAAGCTCTATCTTTGCATTGAGTTTGCTCCTGCAAAACTGCTTCCTATAAGCCCCCACCAAGTAGAAATGCCAAAGAAATATTTTAGTTTTGCTAAAAAAACATAATCAAGACTCTTCAATGACTTTGTTAATCCGGTCAAACAAACAAGAAATTATTAAATGGTTCTGAACCATTGACACTTGATAGCTCAATCCAATAAAAAATACCCGTAAAAAAAAAAAAAAAAAAGTGGAACTCAATAAGATATTGCAAATAAACTCAAAACTTATTCTACTTTATGACAAACTCCATAGGTTGAATCTCATCACAAGAGTGAGCCAAACTAAACAAGAATGAGGGTCAAAACTTCAACTCCGATTAATGCAAGAAGATAGTAGAGGCAATTGAAGCAATGTAACAGCCTATGTAATCTTGAAGAAAGAATACCATGAACATATACACATATACAGTATATGAATAGCAACAGAATGTCACCAATCACAAAAATAAATCCACATTGCATCTAACTATGTATAGTAACAGAATAGATTTAATTATAGAGATAGGCATGCAGACTGCAACATTTTAATTTACTGTCAAATGTGTGCAATATTGTTCATGTGAACTACCTAAAACTTGAGCACATGATTAAAGTGCCCACACACACACACACAGGGAGAGAGAGATGTTCTTCCTGCTCTCAGTCAACATAAAAAGTAGCTTCAAATTGATGAGAACACAGCTAGTCCTGGGATATATATGTGAAAAGTAAAACTGAACATAACGAGC
Source organism: Cornus florida (assembly GCF_030987335.1). Lineage (NCBI taxonomy): Eukaryota > Viridiplantae > Streptophyta > Magnoliopsida > Cornales > Cornaceae > Cornus > Cornus florida. Next base: position 100,171,471 of record NW_026775580.1, on the reverse strand, counting down.
TCGAGAGTATAACACAACAGTTTTTGAAAATTAAAAGTAAAGACATATATAGGCAAGTAATCTTTTTTGGGAACTAACATAAAGAAGACCAAATATATGGCACAGACAACTGTTAGAAGATATATATATCCATTCATGCATGCTGGCATTCTCTGCATGTACTCCTGCATGTCCAAATTTGGAAAGAGCAGAACTTGTCTCCTGAAGCATATATATATATATATATATATATATATATATATATATATATATATAAATGTGAAACAGCTATACTCAAATTAATCTATGATATATATATTGTCTAAAATGAGAATTAATTAGCATCTATTACAGATAGTTAGTTCATTAAAAGCAATTGATCAAACCCCAACATTCAAACCACAAAATAAGCTAGTCTAGCTGCTAAAGCATCCATGCCTGTCCTTGCAACAACTTTATTCTATAATAATAATAGTATTGGACTAAAATAGTACCACCCAATTCATCATAAAAACCTTTTAATTTCTACCCTAATAGCTGCTAGTTGGTGGAATAGCTGCATACTGTCTGTCCACAACCTCAATAAGTTTGTTCGCAATTGCACTAGCATACACTGATGAACCTTCACATAGCTGCAACATAAACAAAACACAAACTGTCAAAAACACCTACACCACATTTGCTATATATATTTCAATGAAATTGGGTGATGAAATTGAAAAATTACCCACCTTGGTGTTGAACAAATAGCTGTAGTAATCGCCAATGTGGCCACCGGCAACATGGTGCAGATCCAACTGGAGCTCGTCGAGGACCTTTGACACGAACATCAGGCAATTAATTCTTTTTTGCTGAATAACCTTGATGGTTACTTCGTCGTCAATGATACGAACATCGACCTCGGTGTTCTTGGACTTCCTCTGAAGCCATGAGCTCCTTAATGATGAACCACTGTAGGACTGGTCTTGATCACCGCCAGTGGGCTTTATGTTACAGCTCTCTACATCTCCAGAACCAGCATCTTCTGTCTTGTGCCTCTTGCTCCTGTCCCTGACACATCTCTTCTTCTCCACCAGGATTTTTAGCTCATTCACTGTCCTAATCAGCTCTTTGATGTAGTCAATAGCTTCTCCAACTACTGATGCTCTATCAATCTTAGTTGTACTCATACCAAAACACAATAATGTTGAAAATGTCAAACAATTAATGAAAACCAATTAATATACACACATATATATGTAGTTGTTCATCAAATTAAAGTGGCAAGCTATATAATTATGTGTGAGTGTAGAGAGAGAATATATACCTTGGTGGGATTGGGAACCAAACTCCTTAAGGCCTTGTACTTTTGATTCAAGTGGTCTCTCCTTTGCCTCTCAGTGGCAAAATGTTTGGTACCATTGTTTCTTTCTTTAGACATACAATTCATATCCCTACTAAAAACCACAACCCCATTATCAAACTGTCTCCCATCTGCAGCATCTTGATACACTCCTCCTCCATTGGCCTCCCTCTCATCCACTCCACCAAACAAAGGGTAACCCCTTGAGGCTCTCAAGTTATAGTCATGTGGTAATGATTGAAACAATTCTCTGAACAAAGGAGGCTGTGGAGGGAGGTTCAAATGCAAGAGAGGATCAAACAAAACATTCGACACAGACGCATTGTCTGCAGCTGGAAGGTCACCAAGAAACCCTAATGTGGACTTGGGGTCCCCGGGATTCGCGAAGGAGATGGATGAATTGGGGAGCAAAGTGGACCTAGGTAAGTGGAGAAGGTTGAGGAGGTCTGGTGTTGGAGGGTATGGAGTGTCTGGTAACGAGGAAGAATTGAACCCACCATGTTGATGTTGATGATGATGATGATGCTGATGCAATTGATCAACATGCTGCTGCAAATGCTGCTGATCCTGGTGATGAGGATTGTGTTGGGTGTAACTCATGTCCTGCATTTCCTGGACATTACTGGTGTCCCAATTGGACTGATGATGATGGTGATGATCATAAGATAAAACCTGGTGGTTGGAGTCATTTCCCACTTCTTGCTGCATCAAATGGGTGTCACTGCAATGATTGTTGGGGTTGGTGTTGTAGCAGTGCTCCATGTCCAAACGACCCAGTTGCTGTTGAAGCTCCACATCCATGGCAGCCGCGGCGGCCGCGACTCCGTTGGCGGCCTCTGAAGCAGTCTGATCTTCTTGGTAGGGATTTGGGTGATAAGGGAGCTCTTCCATGGAGAAGCCAGCAGTGGATGAGTTGGGCATGGTTTGTGAAAAACCATTCTCAGCCACCCCTTCTTGCATAGAGTTGGGATCAAAACAAGCACCTTCTTCATACATTTTTTCGGATCACAGTTTTTGTTGGTCTTTTTCCTTTATTTTGGGTCTTTGTCTCTGCAGTCTGCACCAGTTAAAGAGAAACAAAAGTGGCATAAAGATGATCAGGACAAGAATTGACACCAGAAAGAATTCAAAAAAAAAATAAAAAAGCATGGGTATGCGCGCAAACAAGTTTGTGAAAGAAAGTGCCAGTTGGCCTTTGTTCACAGATTGATCTTTTTCAAACACAAGCCTAAAGACTAACCACCATATCAATTAATAATTTGTACTTTTGGAGAAAACCCAAAAGAGATTACCATAGAAACAACTGTATAAACTTGAAGATGATTGAGAATTTTAGAGAGAGAGAGAGAGATGGGGGAGGGGGATGAGTCTGGGAATTGCATATAAAGGTAGGCTAGGTTGGGTTGTGTTGGGGAGGCTGGAAGTGAAATTGTTTAGGGGGAATTCCAAATTGGCACCCAGCAGCTAGCAGAGTTTGTTACTGAGATTCCAATCATTGGGGCCCACTTATAATCTCCGTATTTCTGATACATTATGCAGCCTGATATGCACTGACCCCATTGTTTTCTCCCTCATCATTTCTTTGCTCTAAAAAAATCTCTCTTTTCCTGTATTGTCCACAGCTCTTATGGATAATTACAGAAATACCAACAATGAGTTCTTTGTGCTGAGAAATTATTATATGAACCAAGTCCATACACCTCACTTGCTGAGTTGGTGGACTGCACCAATTACTTCTAGACATATGTAATAAAAAATTATTTTTATATTCAATTTGTCACGTCAGCTTTGCAACATCTCTCCCCTATTTCAGCCTTCTCATTCGGCTCCATCTATCTCCTTCTCCTTCTCAACTCTGAACTTCCCCTCTCTCTCTCTCTCTCTCTCCGACTACAAACTACAAACTACAAAAGCTACAACAATCAGAAGTTCAAAACCCATATATTTCACTCTCCCTCTCATACATCTTAGTCGGAGAACAAGATTTGGGACTCTCTTCGATTCGTACACCTACTCTTCTTATGTTCATCTTTGTAATCATTTTATCCCAGTATTATAATGATTTTTGAATATTCATCAGTCTTTTTTTTCTTTACCTAGAGCGACTATGTCTCATCAGATCTGTCATTGTAAATCAATATTCTTGTCCCATTTTTTTGCTACCGTTGAAGAATTCGTTCTAATTTTCCTTCTTGGATCATTGGGATTGTGGGTTTTTGTGCACAAATTAGGATTGTTGTTTTTGGGTGAAAATTTAATCCTCTATACAGCTTTATCTACTATATTCGTATCTGGGTTTCTTTCAACTTGATATAAAAACCGATTGAAAATCCCAATTTTTTTCTGTGATTTTTTGGTGTTTGATTTGGGGAGTCTGTCTGAAATATGGTTACAGTGAATGTTGGGATGCTCCATTATGTGTTGGATCATGTATTTGGTGCATTTGTTCACAGAACAAAGTCCTTATCTTCTTCTCCTTCTCCTTCTCCTTCTGCTTCTTTTTCTTCTTCATCTTTGTTGAACTTGCTCTCTCTCTCTCTGCAACTACAAACTACAAAAGCTACAAGAATCAGAAGTTCAAAACCCATATATTTCACTCTCCCTCTCTCTGCAATTGCAAACTACAAAATCTACAAGAATCAGAAGTTCAAAACCCAATAGTCTCTCTCCTCTTTCTCTCTCTAAAACGATGGTGAGTTACAAGGGTCTGATTCCCCGGTTGTGGCCATGAACCAAAGTACGAGTCCACCAAGGACATCCACCGCCGGACGATGCTGAAGAAGAAGCGCGTGGCCGCGAGTGAGATCTACTCACAGGACCGCGTAGGGGCATATTGATCCCGCGATTCTCAAGTTAGCAGTTGCAGAGAGAGAGAGGGGAGGGACAAGCTTGAGAGTTGAGAGACAGCGGCTGAAGCTTGCGAATGGCGAACCCGGACTGGAACAGCGGGCGATGGAAACTGAAAGATATGGGTTTTGATTTTTTGAACAATCTGAAATAATATGCCGATATGGGTTTTGAACTTCTGATTCTTGCAGACAGATAGATAAACTGAAATATATGGGTTTTGAACTTCTGATTCTTGTAGTGTTTGTAGAGAGATGTTGCAAAGCTGATATGGCAAATTGAATATAAAAATAATTTTTTATTACATGTAATTGGTGTAGTCCACCAACTCATCAAGTGAGGTGTATGGACTTGGTCCATACAATAATTTCTCCTTTGTGCCACTAGTACTATCCATTCCCTAGCCTTATCCAACCTGTTACAATTGATAAACTTGAATTTCTCATTCAATTGGTACATTTCTTTTTCTTTTTTTCCAAAATGTCATTCAATTGATAACATTTTATTCATGTTAGTTTCTACTTATCAAATTTCTAGTGAAATATTCACGTACTTGAAAATATAAAGAGTAACGCGTATATAACAACGAAGACACCAATTCCATCATCTTCTATTTCATAATTGTGCCTTCACATTATAGCTTCTTTTAAAAAGAGAGAAGGCATTTTCATCTAAAAATCATAGTTCATACCTTCTTTTATGATATCGAAACCTTGAACATAGGTTATGTTTTTATTTTTATTTTATTATCCTCCTTTTCAGTCCCATGAAATGGCCATAAGTTGTCACATGATAATCACATTTTTGCAGGTAATGTGAGTATAGTTAGAGATTAAATAAAAAAGATGTTTCTACTAGCTCATTGCTTGCGCAATATGCACCCTCCAATTATGTGATACATTATATATTAGTATGTGTATAATGTACATGTAATTATGTATATAGTACTCAACAAATAGTATAGATATGATTGTTTCTACAGGTTGAGCTTTTGTTTTTATTTTTTTCTTCTTTTCTTTATTTATTTTCGGTTTGGAAAGAAAGAACAGAGGCCAAACAGGAAGAGTATTATTTGCAAACAAATTAATCAAAACACGATAAATTATTACAAGGTTCCAGTCAAGATAAATTTTAAATAAAATTCACACATTTATTTACGTGCAGAGTTTAACTAAACTTTTATCATTGCACCAAAATTCAAATGGTGCAAAATTTTTCCTTTAATCAAATATTGGATTTAGGAAAGAGCACAACATTTTGAGTCCAAGGTCATAAATGTAAATTCATGTTAGAACAGACAGTTCCCTTTTATATATTAAACACCTGCTTCCCTGTACTAGAAGTCATATGCAACCGAGTGTGACCAAGTCTTATTTACTGATTTGACAATGCCGCCAAGAGTAGGAACCTCTATGATTTCAATTCTCCCTGAATTCACCAACTAAGATTATGACTTATGAGGGGGAAAAAAAGTTCTTTGGAGAGTGTATTGAATTTTCCATTTATGCTAAAAAGCAACTATTTAATGTTAAATAATTGAAATCACAATTTAAGAATTAAGAGGTCAAACCCTACTTTTTAGCATTAAAAAATTTGAGAATACTTTGGTCTAGAATTTTAACCAAAATTTTTAACCGAGCATGATTTATTGATGTGATATAAGAAAATATGAGTCTCACCTCCTTATGTTTCACGTATTCACCGAATTAACAATTTTAGGCCAAGCATTTTTCAAAAAAAATTTGGAGCCAATGGTATATCTGTAATTAGGTGGAACATTTATATCACACAAATTGTGGATATTCTCCCAAGGGTATTCGTTGAGAGCTGCAACTGTGTTCTTTTTTATCATCTAATTAACAGTCAGTTGTGGGTCCCACTAGTCAGTAACATTCTCCATGCAAACCGCCCGCCCAAACTAACTTAAACAACCGCTCAACCTTCAATTAGGAGATGCATTTGTTTTTTAAAATGAAAGAGAGAGAGAGAGATAAAAAAATAAATAAATAAATTTACTAGGGATAAAAATTAAAAATAAAAGTAACACAAGCGAGTTAGTTGGGGTTTAGATAGAAAATAAGGTCATGGAAAGTTTGTGTTACGGATTTTTAATGTTCTAAAACAGAGAAACATGGAAACAATACTGTTGCACTAATAGACTCTGATTCAAAATTCTGAAATAAAAGTCTAAAACCCATGTTGCATGTCCTAATTTGATATATATATATATATATATATATATATATATATATATGAAAATATGATCAATTCGCGCGCATTTGGATGATTCAAAATTGCTAAATGTGAAACTTTCTTTTGTACGAGTACTTTGTGTCATTGCTTGTATTTTGTCTTGAAAAGAAAATTATTAAGCATTAAGAAGAAGAACCACATACAGTCACTAAAACGGGAAATAAAATGGCTACAAAAAAAAGGTGATAAAACTTGCTGAATGATTTCATTTTTTCGTGGGTATGTGTTTTTATTATATATGCACGTGGTTATATATGATTTAATTAATCAAAAGTGTGAAAATCAATATATAATAGATGCATAATATGACAGCCAAAGGATCGACTAAGCATTTTAAACACCAGCGATACCTTCTAACCTTCTGTTATCTCATAAATATATAAATGTTAATGAACCACATGCATTTAGCCAAAGTGCCAGGAATTTCACATGGGCTTTTGTTGTTTATGTTGCTTCCCAACCATTCCCAAATTAATTCCACTTCGAAATATTTAAATATTAAAATTACATCTTCTTTAACATTTTAATATCTTAGAGTGGTTAGTTTTTAACATGGCCGGTATCAGAAACGACGACTTACATTCTAGGATTTTAAATTATAAAGTACCTCTGATTAAGTTGAAGTTAATTTGATGTACATTGATAAGTATTAGAGGTTGTAGAGACTATTTCACTTAGAAGGATTATAAGTCGCGTGAAGATTTTGGCTATTGACCATATTGAACCGGCTAGTTCAAATTTTTTTTTTCTTGAACTAGTTGGACGTGATTGTAATCCTAATTGAACCAATTGGAAGTGATTATAACTCTAATTGAACTGTTTTTAAGTTTTTTTTGAACCAGTTTATCTATGCTGGAAATTTGAGAAAATAAGTTTCAACTTGGCTTTCGACTTTTCGAAAGGCTAGAATAGTGGGGCAAGTTGTGTTCCTTTGTATGAGACTATTTATACCAACCTTAATCAGACATTAGGTGGGTTGAAAACACTGTATGATGTGAGACACAAGGTGATTTGTGAGCAAATGTGAGTGAAGAGAGACAATTGAAGGATAATTGTATGAGAATTGCGGGTGCATTTATTGTTAAGTAATTTTGCATGTGCCTACACGAGAGAGAGAGAGAGAGAGTTGAGAGTTTGAGAGTGGGAATTTTTCATTATAATCATTCATACCTCTATAAAAGAACTTATTCGGTACGCTTCTTGGACATAATCTTAAGTTTTGGGTGAATCACGTATATTCTGTTTCCTTGAAATTGTTTTCTTTTTAATTGCTTCCTCAAACATTGTTATTTTAGAGTTTTCACCACAACTGATATCAGAACATCCGGCAATTTATTTTTTCCGATAACACTAAGTTCATTCTCTAACTGCATTTGTGCCGATTGATAATCTAAAGTTGTATCAAAGTTTTGGTTATAGAAGGTCTTGAATTAAGTCTACTTTTATGCATTTGACATTTTGACCCCTAAATTGGTGTGGAAACTCATTTTCTTATCTTGATATGTTCTGTTTGTCTCATTACCTTCAAAAAAGCAAAGTTATATATGTGGTACACTTGATACTATATGTTAGGTTCCATCTGATAATCTAACAAACAGATTGAGCACCAACATCCTCTAAGGTAGCAATTCCTCTAAAGGTTGAGTAACTTGACAAGGCAAGAAATGCAAGTGTATGAACAAAATGCTCTTTCCCTCTCTCATTTGGATAAGTATATATGGTTTGCTCAAAACAGATCATTATATTATATTAATTTAGAAATAGTAAGATTACGTGTTAGTTAATCTAATACTAGATGTTTGTTAATCTTGAGTAATATTTTTGTTAATCTCTCTCATGGATATTCTGTTGTTATGCGGTTCTTGAAAATTAATTGTTATAATAATTAGTTTCCAAAGTTCATGGATTGACAGAGAGACACGTTTCTTGAATTGAAAATGAAGTAGTTAAAATATGTCCAACGTTCAGTTTTGCAGGCATCAAACTTGATGGTCTTTAGGAGGCAAGCTAGTTGTGTGCCTCCCTCTTCTTCTACTGTCTTTGTTTAACAAGAAAAGATGAAGTATGCGTCTCTTGCTTCATATTTGCCTTTCCCACTCTTCTCCAACAAACATTCAACTCTCTCTCTCTCTCTCTCTCTGGGAGAGTTTAGAGATCGTTACGTCTTTCGTGCGGCTCAAAACTTCTCTAACAAAAAAGTTATTTAATTGTCTATCCTTGTATTTAAAGTCAAGTCAACATTGTCAACTTTCTTGACTTTCAGGAGGGTATAGTAAAAAGGACAAATCCAATGCACGAGACTCCCATCATCACGGCATCTAGGGAGGGGAGATGCAACTTTACTTTCACGTTGTTTCTAAGGATTAAGCAAGCATCAACTGTGTATCTAAATCTTCTACAACTTGAAATTCTGGACATTGAGAAATATGCAATTAATGTCAACTCTTCCATGAATCCCTGCAAGTTCCAAGCAGTGCTTCCCATACAATGGCACTGGTCTCAACCAACGTACAAAAATGGGACATAATTCAAAATGTGTCGTATACTTCGAACCTCTCATATGCCGGCTTAATTTGCACAATCTGTTCATGCAATGTCTGCAAACTTCACTCAAGCCTTTGAACTCCATGATTGAATCAAAAATAATTCAAGTCTGAGAATTTCGAAAGGGATTATTCATTCAGAGGAGTGCATAAAGTTTCACAAAATATAAACATTCCTTTTTTTTCTTTCTATTTTTTCATCCTACACTTGAATAAACTAAAGGTCGAAGGAACCTTTAACATCATCCAGGTTCTCTCCCATTGATAACCTGCAAAAAGAGTTTAACAGTAAATGGAGTGGGTCTTCAAATATTTCTTCAAAGTTTAGTAGTGACAAACACATAATTGCTACAATTAACAAGTCAAACAGACTAATATCCTCACATACAATCACGAGAGCAAGGCGAAGCTGAAAGGTAAAAGACGAAAAGAAAAAGAAGACAAAGTGACAAGGTTGAAAGACACTGACATGGTTTAGTATGCTCAAGACTGAACTCTATTGGCTTCTTATTCGAGGTTTGCAGTTCACTCTCTGACCAGGGAACCTTACCTTTAAAGATTGAAAATTAAAATCTTATAATCTCTATCGCTAATTTAGAAGATTTCAGGACTAAACACATGCAACATAGTTTATCATTTATAAATATGTTGCCAACTTATGAGCACTAAACAAAATAACACCAGAAAGTCCACGAATGTTTTTTGTCACCACTAAAAAATCAAAAAGATTAGGTCAGTCTCTACTGTTTTGTCTTCACCAGTAGATGAGCTGATTGTATAGGTTTGAGTGATCTGTCTACTTGTGTCAATTTTAACCTCACTGTATGGGCTTATGTATTGAGATGAAAAATAAATACAGAAAGCCCAGGGGCATCCCCAAGTTGGAAGGCAAAAGGACCCGACAACCTAGCAAAATACAATGATCTGTACATCACAGAACAGGGAGAGAATGAACAAAAGTCAGTGAAGCTAATATAAACATGAGCTGTGCAAAGTTCTAATCAGCTGCAATCTTTCTGATAGAACTAATAAGAGCATTAGGAGAGTTGGAGGAGTTTTGAAAACCTCGATTATTCCTCTCTCAGACTCTCTCCACAAGTAATACACAGACCAAGCGAGGAGAAGTTTGTATACAATGGTAAGCATGTCCTTGGCAGATCTGTTCCAATGGGCACAAAAAAATGAGACAACAAAGTTCAAATTTCCAGGATCAAATTGGAAAGGCCAGTCTCTCTAAGAACAAGGTCAACTAAATCAATGAAAGTATCCCCAAGTATTGAACCAGTTAAAAAACTATGCACTAACAAGATTAATTTCCTTGTCGAACAACAAATGCAGAGTAATAGGATTCATGTAGCCGACCCCAAGTAATTAGAGAAAGGCTTGGTGGTTGTTGTTGAACAGCAAATGCTCCCTTGAAGAGGCCTTTACACAGTGTAGGTCCAGCCCATTAGTGACTCTCCGTTGTTAGACATAAATAGACAGATCACTCAGATGCTGAGGAAGATAATAACGTGTAACTACTTCATGATCAGGTTGGCAAATTTTGAAACTTCAAGCACCATTGTGAAGATACTAGTAAAATTTAATCTTTGTTTGGTTTAAGGTAATCTATATAAAAAACCAGCACATTCTTTCAATAATTTGTTCCAAATCCTAAAAAGCGCACAACTTTTTATCCTTTATCAACGCCCTGAAATCTCTCACTCAATCCAACTTCAACTGTAAAAGTTTCTATATGATAAAAATGCAGAACGCCAATCAGAAATCAAACATTCAGGTTTTTAATTCGAACTTGTGAATTGCACTTGAATTTGAAATGTCAACTTTTTTAAAGACGATATCTTATGCAAAAAATCACTAACTAATTCCTGAAAACTTTAGCACAGAACTGAATTATAAGAGGTGACGCAACCACCCAAGAACCAAAATTTCTACAGCTTCAAATTTAAAGCATATGGACTCATGCTTCCAATGTGATAGAATTACAAGCTTGCTTAGATGAAATCCAGTTCTAAAGAAATCGATTCCTTTCGTTCAGTAGCTACAGTTAAAATGCATCAGCAAATTCAAAATTTAAAAACAACCATAAAATGATTTATGGAGGAAAAAATATATACCAAATAAATTGAGAAAAGCCTTGTTATAAACCTTGTATCCAGCAGTCCTTTAGGCTGCATTACCTTGATATAAAGGCTATAAAGCAAGTTGAGGTTAGCCCAAACCTTTCAAGATTGGTTTATCAAAAAGTAGGGGTGTAAATGAACCGAGCTGTTCATGAACAGCTCGGGCTCGTTCGTTAAGCAAACGAGCCGAGCTCGAGCCCAATTTCTAGGCTCATTTAGTAAACAAGCTGAGCCCGAACAACGTTAGGCTCAGCTCGTATGGGCTCGTGAACAAGGCTATAAAGCAAGTTAAGGTTAGCCCAAACCTTTCAAGATTGGTTTATCAAAAAGTAGGGCTGCAAAATGAACCGAGCTCGCTAAGGGCTCGGCTTGGGCTCGTTCGTTAAGCAAACGAGCCAAGCTCGAGCCCAATTTCTAGGCTCGTTTAGTAAACGAGCCGAGCCCGAACAACGTTAGGCTCGGCTCATATGGGCTCGTGAACAAGGCTCGTTTAGGCTCATGAACAAGGCTCGTTTATTAACCATGTATAAGTTCTTGATCCAGCCTATATGTGTGAGTCCATTACAATTATACATGATAAGCCCATTTAAAAACCATTACTACAATCTAAATAACAAAGCCCAAAAAAAAATGGCCCATATTCATTTTAAAGACCCAACCCACTTACGTTAACAAAGAAACCCTATTCTACTTTCATTGACGAAGCAGCGGCAGCCCCTCTCATCTTCTCTATTCTCTTCTTTCCTTCTCTGCAATGATTCTGAAGGTACGTTATGTGCATATATATATATATATAGCTCAACACATTGACCAACAGGCCAGTGGTCTAGCGGTACCAAGCCCCTACTTCTCAAAGAGAGGTCAGGGGTTCGAGCCTCAGTTGAAGCATATGTGTGTGAGTACCAATTAGGAAAAATAAAAATAAAAAAAATAAAAAAAGGAAAAAAGCAAGCTCAACACATTGATATATATGATATATTTGTGTTATATATATACACTAATCTGTTTTATATTATATATACTTGTATATATGTGTGTTATGTATATATAGGTGTTGTGTATCTGTGTGCGCTATATATATATGTGTGTGTGCGCTGTGTATCTAATTCAAGAAGCAAGCAGCAAAGCAGCTAGCTATTCTAAAGGTTGATTTCACTTCAAGGGCTACTTTGATAACTTCCATCTATCTACGCGAATCTGACTACACGAAAACTGCTCTTTTTTAGTGGTTTTTCGTTTATTCTTGTATCCTTTGAGAGCCTCCCCAATATATGCGCAGACGAGCCTGAACCGAGCCAAGCTCGAGCTCGTTGATTTTCTGACGCGCTCAAGCTTGGCTATTCTAGGCTCGCCCGAGCCCGAACACTTCCCTGATTGTGGCGAGCCGAGCCCGAGCATGCCAAGGCTCGGCTCGGCTCGGTTCGGTTCATTTGCAGCCCTCTCAAAAAGGCGAGGTTCATCAACTTGACACATTTGTTACCATGTGTGGGTTACTCAGTTGCTGTGAATGAGCCCCATAACAAGCCGTACTTAAGCTTCTTATGAGCAGGTTGGTTCACGAAGTACTCCTAGTTGGAAATCAACTCGATAAAATCATCTCTTCATTACCAAGGGCAGGCTAGACAAATCTCAGTTTAGTCTACCTGGGTCATATCTCCTGTTAAATAAAACGAAATCAAGCCTTTACTGACAGCCATAATATACACGATTTATCCTTTCCTTTTCCTGATGATGCCTTTATTTCATACCAACATTCAATCACTCCTTCCTTGCACAATCAATGGATATAAAAAGTGACTTCTAGGGAGCATTCTCTGTGAAAAAACAAATAGTGTTTGGGAATACATTATCCAAAACACTTATAAATATTCTCCTCCCACAGATAGATTCATTCCATAAATTTTTACCTCTGCTCACAAACACAATACAAAAAACATCAAATTCGAGCTTCGGCTAAAGGCTCTACCGCAGCAAAACCTCTACCATCAAAAAGTATATTTTGTGTCACCAAATAGAGTAAAAAGTGAATTTTGAACCTAAAACCGCTTCTAGCCAGGGCAAGAAATGGAGTCGATCTGGAGTGAATCCATATAAATCCAAGTTAAAATCAATATTTCAATATTAGGATCCATATCTGATATCCATCCCATATAAAATGAAGTCAATTGGGATTCGGAATTCGGATAAAAGACTCCTATCCCTCCTTATGAATTGTTGATCCAAGATAACGAAACATGGAAATTTAAATCTCTGTCAGCCATCAATCTTCAATGCTCCTCTCTTCCTAATAATCATCCCACTGTATTAACAAGTCTTATTCCTAGTATTCTGTAACAGTTGGTGTAAATTTCATCAAAGAAACAACAAATTCATACCAGAAAAAATAACACTGATTAGAGAAAGCTTCTAGTCAGGATTATGCAAACACTTCCAGTAACTCTACTCATGGTTTCACATTATGTATACATGTGTGTGTATATATATATATATAAAAAGAGAGAGAACATTAGATTATTGAAAATGTGTAACTTACTTGTGCATGCAATATTTATACTCTTGGCTCCTGGTATAATCTTTCTCTCCCTCTTCCAACTGATATGAAAACATGTAGAATCACATACTCAGAACAGAGAGGTAATCAAAAGGCACTGTATTTGTGAAGCTTAAAGGATTGAATATGGTGTCTCTCACCGGATCGCTCTCGTAAACGAGTTCGTAACAAGCCGGAGACAAACATCGCAAAGCGCAATTCTCCTTTGCTATAATCGAAGTTTTGCATTGCAAGCCCCTCAATCCACTTTTAAAGTTAAAAAATTGCAGCAACAAAATAACAATTAGACCAAGAATTATAACAGCCATATGGCCTTAAAATAAATTAATTGAACAAAAAGCAACAAATTTTGATTTTAAATGTTGTTTGGGCAGCGAGAAACAGAGAAGAAAAGAAAAGAACATAAAAATTAGGAAAAAATAAGGTTTTACGATCTTTTGGTTTCCAAATCTTTGTATAACACTCACTGTGTTTCATTGGGTCCCCATATAATAACGAAAATTTCAAGATTATTTTTAAAATTTCTTTTCCTATAATTTCCTAGGAAACAAACGGAAGTAATTGAGCATACCTCTCGATGTCTTCGTAACACTGGGTTTTCTTTTCTCTAATCTCAACGTCCTGTATTTCCGGAAAAGGGGCGACAAAACAACAATTAATATTAGAAAAAACCCAATGATTTACAGAGATTGTGAGTGAGAGATGTTTGATTTATAGAAAACAAAGAAAGCTTACAGAAATTGGACTGCCAGATTTTGCAAGGACTTTTTGGGGAGCAATTGAACACACGATGAATGCCCAAAAAGCGCAGAAGATAAATACTGAAATTGGGGTTTTGTGATTATGTAGCATTATACATGCCATTCGATTCAGTGTCCTGAGTCTTTGTGTGTGTATGTGTATATATAGTCAACTGATGCAGCTTCACGAGTTATCCCAGTTCTGGTGGCCTACGATATCAAAATGAAAACATAGAAGGGCATTAATGTTGTTTGATTTGTGACTTGGAAACTCAAAATCTTACCATTTCCTTTTAAAATTAGAACTGTTTTTTAAGTGACAAAATCATGTGGGTTCATAATTTTTCAAATAAAATATTAATGTTTTTTAACCCAATTTATTGGATAAGAAGAATAAAAGTATAATGAAATTTAAATTTTACCTCTAAAGATGTTTTTTTAATTTTTTTTTTTTTATATAAAGTAAGAAAGATGTTGTGTTATTTGAAACTCAATTGAGTTTGGAATCAAAATTACTTCGCATTAATTAGAGAGAGAAATTGGGCATTACCCAATAAACCTAATGGGTAGAGTGTTTAATTTTTCTATGGGGTGTGTTCGTGTTCAACCCGCCCTCTCCTAGTTTGTCCCAAAAAACCACAGAGAACCATGTTTGGTTCTAGTTTTGGATTATTCAAAAACAGAATTATATATATATATTACAATAATAATATCTTAACCCTAAAAGTAAATTTTCATTCCTTATTTGACATTCACATTCACGCATCTCGAAAACAGTACACTTTGCCACAACCTCTGATCCCCTCCACCTCCTCTCTCTCTCTCCCCCTCGGCCGTCGTGGATCCTCTCTCTCCCTCTTAGTGTTGCCTCTCTCTCCCTCCCTCCCTCGGCCGTCGTGGTGGATCACTTTTTTGTGGGTTGGATTGCTTTCTTAAGTTGTCATATAATTTAAAAATAGTATATATAATTATTAGTATGGTTATGCTTTCGGAGTCTAGAATCGGACCGAACCAAAAATTGATGTTTCAAAATTTTGGAACCAAAACTAAAATGAATTGATGAGGAACCGAAACCAAAGCACTGGTTCAGTTCGATTCGGTTCCAGTAGATTCTCTAGTTCTTTGTATGTACCATTACCAATATTGTCTCTCTTGCATATTTGTGTTAACCCCTCATCACATCACGTTTAGTGTCAAGCATCATCTTGTTTGCCTCTTCTTTTTTTTTTTTCATTTTCTCATTTATTGCTAAACTTAAGATTCAAGACTTGATCAATTTTATGTGATAATTTTTTCACTTGTTAGTTCCATATCCTCATCTCAACATGTTTCTATGTTAATTTGAAGATTGGTTTCATTGTTTTTTGGTTGATGCTAGAATCGTGAAACTAAACCATACCAAATCGTTGGTCTCATGTTCAGTTCGGTTTCAGTTTTTGTGAAATCATTAGGATTCGTTTGGTTACAATACTCCCAAATTGGTCTGTGTGCATCTACTTATATTGTACTCAGTTATATTATAAAATGAACACTCATTCAACAACTTTAAAAAAGTTATGCAACATATTTATATCCAAGATATAACATAATGTAATACATCTTATTGTAACATTATGCATAATACCACTAAATTGAGAATTTACCCATTTATATAATTGATGCGTTCAAATGCAAAGTTGTTACATTAAACAAATAACTAAAATGACAAGGGAGAGAAGTCTGATTCTAACAGAAAATACACATGTTGTGCACATGTAACACTCTGAGGCCATTCAGTATTACACTTTTGGCAAGCCAACGCCGACTATGTTTGGCATGCTTCACAAAAATTCTTTTAGCACACTCACTACAGGCTGCGAGTCGAATTGCTTAAAATTGACTCTCTTCTTTTAAAAAAAAAAAAAAGTAATACATTCTCGAATTCGGAATATACTGAATGACAGCCTCATCATATGACATCACTCATATATCATTAAGTGGGAACCAAACCTTCACTCACATAAATTTCATTTAATATCTTCCAAATTTGGATGATATATCTTTATTATCTCTTATTTATCCGAAAATTCAAGCGAAAAAAACATTACTATATATATATATATATATATATATATAATATGCCTCGACCAAAACTTTAAACACTCAATCTAGGAGATCTTATATCTAGTATCTATTGATACATAGGGTGAGGATTGCTTAAAATAATAATAAAATTAGTTAGTCTAGTCAAAATCATACCAGCTGGTTGAGTTGACCACTTAAAGTTGGGAGTCAAGCCAGTACAATAGATTAATCTCTATATTCACCAATGTTGAAAGACCAAAGTGACTCCATGCCATACCAAATCGGTGAGGCACATAATTTTGTAATTTTTTTTTTTTTTTTTTTTGGGTAAATTGGACCAAAGAGTGTATATTTTGTAGGCTATTTGGGCAATATTGGTCCAAAAGTTAGTTAAAAAAAATAATTAAAAAATCCCAAAATAGAGAAGCCGTTGTTGTGCAAAACTGCCTTGCGCTTCCAACGCTCATTTTGGTTGTCTCTTTTGAATTCGTCCACTTCCAGAAACTGGAACCTAGAGAGAAAGAGAAAGAGGGGAGGGTAATTGTTGGTTGATTTCTGCAACTCAAACCAGCATCACCAAGGTATTAATCAATCAAGAGAGAGAAAGACATATAAACAGGAGAGAGAGGGGGGGATTAGATAAATTTAATTACAAGAAGGTGGTAGGTATAGGTAGGTAGGTAGAATGGAGCAGCAGGGGAGGGACGTTCCTGGAACAAAACGGTTTATAATAATCTCTTGCCTTTTCTTCTTTTGTGTCCTAACCGGTGGTGGCTTCCTTATTGTATACGTCTTCCTACCCGATGTTTCTCAGCCTTGGTATCCCAATGCAGCACTCGTATTGATAGGTCTTCCATGGCTCTTCTGGCTCCTTACCTACATCTACACCTGCATCAAAGCCTGTTACGTCGGCCGACATCCCAACAAAGATCGGGACGCCGCCCAAACCAGGAAGCTGGGCGGCGGCAACAACGGCCAACGCCACGTCCATTTCGGGGGCGCCACCACGCTTGGGAGGGAGGCAGATAAGAATAATAATAATAATAATAACAACGGGCAAGAAGACGGTGGAGGGGACTGCTCCATTGGCTCTAGAGAAAGTGAAATTCCATTGACTTCATCGGGTTCTTGATAATGATCGTGAAATTTGGGATCATAATATAGATGTGTTTCTCGTTGCATGTGCCATATTTAGGTGCTAGTGGATGAATTATACATATGATATATGGCAACGTTTTGGCTATATGCATGTAAACCATGCATGCATGTGATTGATCGACGGACGTGATGAGACAAAATTTTAGTAAAGGAATAGACAAGTTTATTTTCAAAGGTGGTGGTGGTCATGAGCAACTAATTAATTGGAGAAGGTGGTCTCCAAATTTTGAAAATGGGAGATGATTAATTTGAGAACAATTGTGATTGGCTTTTTCCGATGAAGATCGATGATGACAACGACAGAGTGACGATGATAATGCATGTAAGTAGAATAGTGAAATAGATTTATTTATTTGCCTAGAACCCCAACAAAATGAATGTGTAAACTAATTCTTTGACGGTTTATGTGATCCAAATTTAATATTTGTAACTCTTGAGAGGTAAAAAGGGCCTTCAAAATTAAATTCCTTTATCAGTCATTGAAAAATGATACTCCTCAGTTCTCGTGAAATTTCTTTTACGTGATGCACTATCACCTATATTGTTTTTAAGAGACCAAAAAATTAAAAATTAAAAAATAAATAAAAAACCTATATTTGCATGTTTGCGTGATAGTTAATCCATTATTGCTACATTGTACTCTCACTACTCATAGTCAAAATATAGAAACTTATACTGGGGTTGTTAATTCTGTAAACGCTTTCGTAATCCAGTAGCTGTATTGCTTTTCATTGTCTTTGAGAATCCGATTTTAAACCTTCGCATTTCTAACTTCTAATTTATCATTCTTACACTGCCCAAAAAAAAAAAAAAAGCTACATAAACGGTTAGAATATGTTTATAAATCTCTTTTTTCTAATCCATTTTTCAAGATTCTATTTGTAAAGCAAACGTTGTTCTTTGGAAAAGCAGTTGCCTAGATCCATCTATGGTTGTCCTATCCTAATTTATATTATTGTTTTTTGACATTTTCATATCCTACTTTGTGTTTTAATTTTTTCAGATTTATTGTACTTTGTCCCGGGTTCGAGCTTCCAAAGTTAAGAATATATAATATGTGAGATATGAATGTTGGATTTTAGGGTAACACTCTAAATGAGATATGCCTAGCTTAATTATAAATTTATAATTACATGATGCATAAGCATATTGAAGAGTTGGAGTTAAAGCACAAGGTATCTTGATGACAAAAACAAGTCTAGTAAAAAGTGGATGAAAAAGTTGTTTTTCCTCTCAAAACAAAACAGATTACTTTATATTTATTCACTTCTACTAAAATCCACTACAAGTGTAGTCTAGAACTCCTTTTTTTTTTCTAGGTCTCTGTCCCAAATTATTCATAGGTCCTTTCTGACACAAAGTGGCTTTTTGTAGAGCTCGTAATATGTGAACCACCCTGTCTTCTTTGGAATGCCTTTGAAGCCAATATAAGTAGTATCCCCTTACAAAAGATTCTTAAACCAATTAATACATCATACAGCTAGCCATTGGTCCATTTCCAAGCCCTCTGAACCTGGTGTTATTTGGTCCACCACCACTACTTATTTTTGCCACTTTCAGGCAATCCATGCTCCATCAAATCCTAGCTACAATTTGGGATTAGCTTTAAAAAAATAGATATATAAATTAACTCAGGATTGGTTTATTTGCCCAACCTCAGGTCAACCTCGTTCATATGAAAATAAAGAAACTAGTATTGTAAATTTGGATTGAGATTTATATCGTATTTGAGCTAACCAACACTTCAAAGTTAAATTATTTGAACTATGGATTTCTAGTTCATACTTGCACTAAATTTAAAAATAAAAAATAAAAAACAAATTTGCATTCCTAATTAATATCCATTGCTTGAATGATCAAGATAGAATTTTCATTTTGTTTGATGTGTCGAATCTCAATATGAAATCGTTATCTTTTCGGTAATTCTAAATATGAAGCAGTTGTCAGTTCAGGTCTTTGTCGCATCGTATTCCTTCCAAGTTGCTTTACATATCTGTCCTTCAACTTGACACAACATAACAAAAGAAAAGTATTTGTCATTGAGATTCTTCTTCTTGTTGTTTCTCCATGTCTGATTCCAAGCAAGTATTAATATTCATATACAACCAATTTGTTAATTAATATTTTACAATGCCGACCAACAACTCTCTGCAAAAAAAAAAAGACATTTTCCCTTTCTAACGGCAAAAAATATAGAATGACAGAAATTGTTGTTAAATAATTAGTTTATACAAACAATGACTATCATCGTTATTTGATAATCAGATCTAAATTCTCTCTAGCGAATATGTTAATCACTCTACTGTATTGTGCATCCTCACACGTCTCACCTTCTCGAGTGCTACTATAACAATGAGAGAACTATCAAAGACTTATTCTAACTGCATTTTTTCATCTTTTAAAATAAAAATATTGAGAGTTCAAGTTCTCGTAGAAATAAAGAGGGTGTCTGAGTTTCCTCCAAGATAAAAATAAACAAAAAAGTAACAATAATAGAAAATTTTCCATGTCAGAAGTTCAATGACTTAGAAGTTTATTATATACATTATTTATCCGAAATGGAATAATGGTCCAACAAGTACTTAACTAACAAGCAAAGCAAACCCCAGAGGGCGATAAAAGGAGAACAACTTCAAGTGCTATGGCAAACAGAAAAAGGCCCTCCATGGCCTTGGACAATAGCACTTCCACAACCACAACTACACCCATTGACACAACCCCAAAACACTGCAAAAGCAAGAACTTCTCCGACATAGACCAAAAACACCAGCCTAAGGACTCCAACAATGAGTCTGTATTACTACCAGGCTTGCCAAACCACCTTGCACAGCTTTGCCTCTCATCCCTCCACCCTTCCCTCCTCTCCTCCGTGTGCAGCTCATGGCGACGCCTCATATACTCTCCTTCCTTCCCTCCATTCTTCTCTCTCTACGCTCTCCTCTCACCATCGTCATCGTCTATAACAAGAAACAAAGATCAAGATCAGTCAAATTCAATCGAATTCTTCGCTTTAGACCCCATCTCCTCGATGTGGAGACAACTTCCAAGTCCGCCACCGGACCCACCACTCCGCCTACTCCTCCGCCATCCGTCTTTCATATCACGAAACCTCCCAATCCAATCCCTAACGGTCAACAACTACCTTGTTCTCGTGGCTGCCACCACACACGGTTTCCTTCCCGCCCTGTCCTGTCCATTAGTCTTTGATCCGGTGTCTGGCCAATGGTTCTCCGGCCCACCACTGTCCACACCGCGCCGCTGGTGCATCACTGGCTCAGTGAATGGCACAGTATATATTGCAAGTGGGGTCGGCACACACTACCAGGGCGATGTGGGAAGGTCACTTTTGAAATGGGACATGAAGAAGAATAATGATGAGTGGAATTGGGAAAATATGGCGACACTTAAAGATGGTAGGTTTAGTAGAGAAGCTGTGGAAGCAGTTGGGTATAGAGGAAAGCTCTATATGGTGAATGTGAAGGGAAATGCAGTGAAACAAGGGGCAGTCTACGACGTTGAAATGGACCGGTGGGAGGAGATGCCGGAAAGAATGGTTACAGGGTGGAATGGGCCGGCGGCAGTGATGGACGGCGAGGATGTAATGTACGTGGTGGATGAGGCAAAGGGTGTACTAAGCAAGTATGATTTTGATATAAATTGCTGGGAAAAGGTAATGGAGTTTCCGGAGCACTTGAAAGGCGCCGAGCAGATAGCAGCTGGCCGAGGGAGGGTTTGTGTTGTTTGTGCCAACAATCAAAAGATTGTGGTGGTGGACGTGGTGGCAAGGCCAGTGAAACTTTGGGTTGTGGATCTGCTGCCGGAAATGGAAGTGGTTGCAGTTCATATAATGCCAAGGATGAGCAGGCCGGAATATTGACACAGTGTTCAAATGTCAAGAAGAGTGATGAATGAGGTAACATCATGTAGGACTCATATGAATGTATTATTCTATGTAATTTTGTGAGTATTACAGTCTGACAATGTATTAATCAGTGTTCTATGGTATACTGTGTATGAACTATGAAAAAAATTGTCTACAATAGGGCTGCATTATTTTTGGATCATCTGTAATGTATTAGTACAATGTTACTTTCATTTCTTATAAAATAAGCTTTTGTTGCCGTTTCTTTTCAAACATGCTTGCAAACTTTTTTAAGCATGCGTGATATCATTTCTTTGTCAAGCAGCAAATATTTTTGTATGTAGAGCATGCTATAGTTTCCTAAAAAGAGTTTCCACTTTATATACATGTTGTGTGTGTGTATATATATATATATATATATACATATCACAATCCACTGAAATCATATATTCATGAAATAAAGAAACTACTCTAAAGTTATAGTATGAAGTTAGCAGCTACTGTAAACCGGCAATGTCATCATCATCCACAGGAAAGTAATTTATTCATTCCACATACGCGCGCATTAATCAAGTATGGATCTTCTATGCAAAGAAAACTTGAGGTAAAGAAAAGGTTGAGTCATATTTATGAATCTAAAAGTATTAGAATGTCAATAGATGTACAACTTCATATGGACCAATATAGACAAGGTACTTGAAGGATCGATAAAGTATGGACATGCACTAACGGAAATTTTGATATTTGGGGCTCTATAATCCCTTTTTTTTCTATTTTTTTTCAGCAAGTATTTGGGGCACTATACTTGCACAACTATTTTCTCTTTTAAAAATGAAAATAATAATATAATTTTCTTTCAAAAGTACAGTCACACTCCACCATTATGCCAACGATTGATCTGTAATTTTTTTATTATAAAAATAGGTACAATGCAAGTCTACTCCATCCCACACTAATTCATGAAAAGTTGAAAATAGTATTAAATGTTTCTAATGATCACGACACATGATCAATAATAATACTTGTACAAACTCAAAGAAGCTAAACAATCGGTTAATAATAAGTCACATATAGAACTATGTGTCTACACAAAAATGGGATAGCAAGAAAAGATCTTCATAGAGATGACATCCCCTTTTTCCAAATAATAAAACTAACCCTTTTGATCATTTATGAATGTGTTGACTACCTTCATATTTATCAAATGAAGAGTGTGTGTGTTTATATATATATATATATATATATATTCAGTTTCTTACTATTGTTTCTAATTTGATGGAAACGGAAAATTAAAAAAATTAAGACCAAAAACAAAAATCAATTTGATGGTCGTCGTCATTAGTTAGATCCACCTTATACAAATTACAAAGTGATTAGGTGATTCCGCATTAAAGGGGGAAAAGAGAAGAAAAAAAGGAGATGCCCACATTGCAAGGTTTTTCTGCTTTTCATTCATTATAAAAACATTCACATCCAGTGTTGAGCCAAAACGTAAAGAATGAGAACAAATTTATTATTCAAAAGGATGGATAAGATCACATGAAGCAAAAAGCGATGCCAAATAGAAAATTAAAGCTTCTTTGGATTCTGCTGACAGAATAAATCAAAAGGGCAAGTGAAAAGGCATCTCTCAACGCAAACCTCTCTCCAACCACCCCCACCTTTACTTATTTATTCCCCCCTTTTTATCAAACTACTCACAAGTTTCCAGCTTTTCCTATTTATGTTATTCTCTCTCTCTCTCTCTCTCTCTCACACACACACACACACACACAAATTATAACCAACTTAAAGTCCATCACAATTATTACTTTGTTTTTGTCCCTATCCAATTCACTTACTGACGATTTGAAGATGTCACTGAAATCTTTTCAGAAAATATAATCCGAGAAAAAACTAATTAATAAAATCATTCAAAATTCACAGACCTAGGTGAGTAAATGAAGGTGGTCCTTTTTAGATAAGCACAATGATTCAACACCAAACTAAATGAATGAAGCAAGATGAAAATTGGCTAGGGATACCACCAAGGATCTGGCCTAATGGTATTTTCTTCCCCCATGAGAAGCAGAGGGTTCAGGTTTCCATTGCAGCAATGTTGATCGAGTGTGTAAATGTAAAAAAATGTCAACAAAAAAAATATAGGTATTTAAATTACACCCTTTCTAACCATGTAATTATTTGGAGTAGAAGGTACTTGAGATGATATATCTTTTGTTTTTTAATTGCTTGATTATACACTCTTTTTTTACTAGTGTCTGCACAAACGAACTGATAGCCACATAGATGCCAGTTGGCACTATGGACAGATTGCCACGTGACACGAAAGGATTGCTAAATTTTCCAAAGTGTTGGTAATTCAGACCGAGATCTGTGCACATTTCGATCAGAAAGCGAGTATTTGGTTAAGATAATAAAGTTGACTGATAAAACTATCACTTTCTTTAAGAAAACCAAGATCAATTAGAAGAAAATAAGGTATGACCGATCAGAAATGGAGCTCTAGATTTCTTGACCAACGAGTTTAGATTCAAGAAACCTAAAGATAATTAGGTTTCATCCATTAGAGGAACATCAAATATGCCATAAAATCCTATCAGACTTAAGAAGCTAATTTGGAGGTCTCATCCATGATTAACAGCTTGACATATTTCTTGATGGAAAATACTTTTTAACACCGAAGGGGTGCACCGAACAGGCTGGCCGAAGGATGCCTAACCGCAATGACGGAGCCAGGATTTCAAGTCAGGAGAGGCACCATGCAATATATATATATATATATATATATATATATATATATATATATATATAAACATTACAAATATAAAATAAAAAAGAAGAAGAAAAAAAAAAATATTCAAATATGCACGTTAAAAAGATGAATTTTAAGAAGTAGAAATTGAAAAAATAAAAGATTAATGAGACAACTTTAAATGGAAAAAGTTAAGAGTTTCAATTAGGAAATGAAAATTTAATTTTTTCTTTTAGGGTCCGTTTGGTTAGCGTCAAGTAAATAGAAAAGAAAAGAAAAGGAAAATATTTAAATTTTTTGTAAGTTTGGTTAGAGGGAAAGTGAAAGTTTTGGGGAAAGTAGGATTGCCGCATCTGAAAATTTTCCTCAAAACTTTTCCTACAAAAAATACAGGGAAATTCACTTTCTCGCAAAACTTGTACACTTTGTATATTACTTTCCTATTATACACATGTTAGTTGTCTCTCTTTTTCTTTACTTAATTACATAGACTTCTTTCAAAAGGAGAGTTTCTTTCTTCTGTAAATTGTTTTTTTATAAAATCATATATTACTAATTAAATTGTTTATATTTTTTTATATGTGCATCCAAAATTAATTAATTTTTTCCTTTTATTACTGAATTATTTTTTTCATTTTTTTTTTTTTTTGAAATGTCTTAAATAAGTAAAATATTTTTTTTTCTATAATTGATAATGATTAAGAGTTATTATATATATGCATAACTATTTGTTGATAATAAGAGTGTTAAGTGAAAACTAGTCTACATTATCTTAACATATTTTGTTTCATACCTAACATCAAACATTATCTTAAAATAAATAATTGATGATTCATAAATGGTTTACATAATCTGTCTATGACTTTATTTTCTCAATGAGAAAGTTGTAATTAGATATATAATATCCAATTACATCATTTACAAATAAATAATAAAATTAAAACTAACATAAAAAGAAAATTGAAGATGCAAGGAATTCATTTCTATTTTCTCTCTCTAGAATTCTTACACTTCAACAGAATCCTCCCCTTCTCTATCCATTACTTCTCATATTTATAGATACTTACAAACACTAATGGACTGCTAGATCTGGGCCCATTCCTCTGTGGGTTTTGGTCATCTTTGATGGGCTATTCGCGTTTGGCCCATATGGCAGTATTTCTCTATGGGCTGGACCCAGCTGCTCGAACCGGATGCTATGTTCGCGGGTCATATCCGGCCCATGTCACTTCTGGCCTCCTCAACTGCCCCTATAATTACTCCCTATTTAATAAGGGGGTAATTATCAAAGGCGTCTCATCATAACGTTGACGGCTCGAGAAACTCTTATGGGGGAATGGGCGGTCGGATCCGGAATCAATGTTCCGGGATTCGATAAACTTCTCGCCTCCCTGACGCTTCGGCCCTCGGGTCCACTTCGTCTTTATAAGGCTCTAGAATGCCACTTCATGCCTTTTTATCGTCTCAATCTCTCTCCATCATCAGTCAAATCTCTCGCTCATCTTTTTAGAACAGTGCTAAATTTCATCCGGTGAAATTCTTCAAGAGTCATTCTTCCAGCGATCTTGCAGTGCTCTTTGCTGCTTTCTACCCCAGAGGTTAGTCTTGTTCCTTTTTACTTTCTGTAGACTTCTTTTTACTCTTTTAGATACTTCATTCGCTTTCACCATGGTTGTAGATCTAGATGTTCTTCGTATGAGACTTAGACTTCCTGACAACATCCAAGTTAGGGTTTGCCCTAGAGATGTTAATATTATAACCGGTGCCGGCCTTCTTCCCGGCGAGGTTTTATTTACTAACCTTCAACTGAATGTCGTTAGGTTCCCTCTGCATCCCTTCTTTAACTATGTCTTCAATAGATTGGGGATCTCCCCTCTGCAGGTAAACCCAAATTTCCTTAGAATCATATCCGTTCTGTTACTGTTGATCCGTGACAGAGGTCTGGATCTTGATCTCATAGATCTTCTCCTTTGTTATAAGGTCAGTAAAATCCGTACTGAAGAGCCATTTTACCACCTTTACCCGATCGACAAGATGTCCATATGTACGGATACAATCAAATCTGAAAAGGGTTGGAGGGATAACATTGTGGGTGTTAGTGGGGCCTGGTCTTCGCCGGCTGCAGAGGATTACCCAATCCCGAGCGCCTTTGGCGTCTATTCTGTCTCCTCGTATAAGAAATTCAAATTTCATAAAAACGATTGTCCCTGCGAAACATGTGTTCCTCGCTTTTGTGCTTTCTTATGTCGCTCCTTAGGCATTCCTTGTGATGACTTGAGCTACAGTGTTTGTAGGGATAGGAGTAATTACTTGAAGAAATACGTTCTGAACGATATTCCTTCTTGCTCAGACCTCCTCACTTCAGACAACCTTCTAGTGCTCTCAGCCCTCGGCTATACAATGAGCAGGCTTCAGATTCCTTCTTTTGGTAGGAGGAAAAATCCTCCCCCAGCCACCATTGCTGCTGGAGCAACCTCCTTTCCCGCATCAGCCTCTTCTTCAGCCACCATCTCTGACACTATCCCGAGTGCAGTGGCTATTGATCATGTTATTAGCACCCCTGCTACCAACCCAAGCACATCTCCACAGATCACTACTACCCCTGCTGCTGCTAGGGGTGCTCGGGATAAAGAACGAGGTAAAAGACCTCATCCTGACGGTGGAGTCAACCTCGAGGATGAATCTCTTACAAGGAGGACCCGAGTTTCTGGGCCGAACGCTCTCTTGCATCGCCCAGTCAGAGCTCCTGCCCCATCCGGGCCTGTTACAGCTGCTGCTTCTGCTTCAGCTTCTGCCTCTGCTTCTACTCCTGTTTTACCACCATGGGCTCCTCGGGTACACCCGAACGGATGGGACGTTCGTGAAGCCGAACGAGACCATGATCAAGGATGGCCAGACCGCCATAGCGTACTATAGGAGCATGTGGACTCCAAAAGACCTTAAGGCAGCAAAGGGTCTGTCACAAAAGGACGTGTTCAGCCGCTTTCCCCAATCTGCCATGGAGGTGACTTTACTTTCTAATCCATTAATCTTCTCATAATATTTGCTCTTGTCTTCGTCCGACTAGGCGATCAGTTTAACCAGTATTCACGCATATCTATGCAGACTTTGTTCAGTATGATGGCTATGCAAAAACAGGTGGAAATGGCGAACGCCAGGGCTCGTAAATTCTCTGATAGCCTGGACGTGGCAAATAAGGAAAATAATATTCTTGCCGACAAAAGCACTGAGCTATTAATTAAACTTGAAAAAGCCGAAAAAGAGAGAAATGCTCTGAAGAAGGAGACCGACTCTCTTCAGGATGAAAAAAATGCCCTTCAGCTTGAGAAGAGCGTCTGGCAGATTGAGCGCGATTCAGTCAAAGATGAAAAGGCAGAACTCCAGCGCCTTCTGGCTGACGAGCAGTCTGCTCGGATGGCATTTGAGAAAAGAGCTTTGGACGAGCGCAACGCTCTGATTGACACCATTAGCAGAGTGAATGGTGGAATGCTGGCTCTTCATGCTCGGTTTTCAAGAGTTGGAGCTCTTAGATATGCTCAAGGATTCCGAGATGGTTTCTCCGACCGAGTTCCGGCTGAGGGCCAGACCAGTTCAACTCCGGATGAAATTGATAAGGATCTAGGGATTGACCCTCTGGGGGTCTATGTTAACCCAGAATCCACCAAAGCCGAGCACATATTTGATGAGTGTCAGGAGATTGCTTCCTCCAGGATCACTACAGCTCCTTCTACCGTTCAGCCTCTAATCGCTCTTCCTTCGTCAACTGTGGTATCTCCCATAGTCACTGCTGACGTTGGGCCCCAGCAGAACGACTATGTTATTCATCTCGATTCCCCACCTCGTGAGGGTGAGATGGCTAACGGGAACGAGGAAGTGGGTCAGCACAACCAGGAGGCTGTCGGTACTGAGGCAGCTAGCTAGGGCTCTTCCAGATACCTCGATTTCATACTCTTTTGTAGTTATGTGATTTGAATGCTTCACTTTTTGTAACCTCAAAGCTTATTATCAATGAGATGATAAAACTTTTTTTGTGCTATGCTCTGTTCAAACCCACTTTCAATATTTTTTCATATTGACTTTGTCGTGTGCGTGAGTGCCTGGTGTTCGGCTTGAATGCCACTTGCCACTTGGCTTTGCTTTAGCAAGTGTCTGGCATTCGGCTTATGGTGCCAGCTGCCACTTATCTTACTTAAGTGCCTGGTGCTCGGCTAGAATGCCACTTGCCACTTGGCTCTTCATTTTTTAGCAAGTGTCTGGCGTTCGGCTTATAGTGCCAGCTACCACTTATCTTGCTTAAGTGCCTGGCGCTCGGCTATAATGCCACTTGCCACTTGGCTCTTCATTTTTTAGCAAGTGTCTGGCGTTCGGCTTATGGTGCCAGCTGCCACTTATCTTGCTTAAATGCCTGGCTCTCGGCTAGAATGCCACTTGCCACTTGGCTTTTCATTTTTTAGCAAGTGTCTAACGTTCGGCTTATGGTGCCAGCTGCCACTTATCTTGCTTAAGTACCTGGCGCTCGGCTAAAATGCCACTTGCCACTTGGCTTTTCATTTTTTAGCAAGTGTCTGGCGTTCGACTTATTGTGTCAGCTGCCACTTATCTTGCTTAAGTGCCTGGCGCTCGGCTAGAATGCCACTTGCCACTTGGCTTTTCATTTTTTCATCCATTTTTTTTTTTTTAACCCCTTGAAAAGGAAAGCTATTTTTATAAATCTCAGGAATTTGCACGTTCATACGTACTTAATTGAAAACAAACAACATCCGATAAAACTGAAACTTAGCTTTTATTGATAGTACCTCTTCAGAGACGTAGCATTCCAGGGCTTGTTGACCAACCTTCCTGCCATGGTTTCTAATGTATATGCCCCCTTCCCTATGACTTCTGCAATTCTGTATGGGCCTTCCCAGGGTGGCATCATTTTTTTGACTATCCCCACCTTTCTTTTCAGAACCAGATCGCCAGGGGCAAAATCTCTGTGTTTCACTCTTTTGTTGTGACTATTCGCCAATACTTGCTGGTATGATGCAAGCCTTATTGCTGCAGCGTCCCTCTTTTCGTCTATCATATCGAGGTTCAATCTTAACATTCTGTCGTTCTGACTTTGACTCCATGTTAAGCTTCTGATAGTTGGGACCAAGTGTTCAACCGGTATAACCGCCTCGGTACCATACGCCATTGCAAACGGGCTCTCCCCAGTCGGCCGCCTTGGGGTGGTTCTGTAAGCCCATAGGACGTTCGGGAGTTCATCCAACCACTTCCCTTTATGGTCCTCCAGCTTCTTCTTAATGCAGGCAAAAATTGTTCTGTTTGTAATTTCTGCTTGTCCATTGGCCTGGGGATGACTTACTGCAGCCAACTTTTGATTAATTCCATACTCCTCCAGCAGCTCTCTTACTTGTTTGCTGTCGAGGTTCGTGCCATTATCCATGACTATTGACCTTGGAACGCCGAAACGGCAGATAATATGGCTCCAGATAAATCGTCTCACATGAGTCTTAGTCACGCTTGGATATGGTTCTGCTTCCACCCACTTAGTAAAGTAATCCATGACCAGTAGCACATACTTGTTCTGAGCTCTTGCAGTTGGCAGAGGACCGACCACATCCATCCCCCATTGCGCGAAAGGCCATGGTGAGGCCATTACGTGCAATTCTTCAGGTGGTTGGTGGATCAATGGTCCATACCGTTGGTATTTATCGCACCTTCGAGAGAACTCCTCCGCATCTCTTGACATGTTCGGCCAAAAATACCCTTGTGTCATTGCTTTGTGCGCTAACGATCTTTCCCCAGAATGATTTCCACATACACCTTCATGAATAGCTCGCAACACCTGCTGAGCCTCTATGGGGGTGACACACTTCAAGTATGGGCCAGAATATGACCTTCTGTACAGCTGGTTATGCACTATAGCGTACTTTGCAGCATTCTTTTTGATTTTCCTAGCTTCATCCCTTTGCATAGGCATAACGCCATCTCGAATATAAGTGATGATAGGGTCAATCCAACTCGGTTCATACGGTATGACATTGACTTGCCAAGGTTCAGAGTCTAAAGGTTCTTCAAAAATAGATGGCTGGGTCAGTATTCCTATTGGAATCACCCTCGCCAATGTCTCGCCAGAGCTCGAAGCACTACATGCTAACCGATCTGCATCTGCGTTATGTTCTCTCGGTAACTGTATGAATTCAATCTTTGCAAAGTCCTTGGCTTTATGCAGAACGACACGTACTCACCATTTACTTGCCGAACAATCAACTGTGAGTCACTATAAACAGTCAAACTTCTGACCTGTAGCTCTCTGGCCAACTTTAACCCATTCAGCAATGCCTCGTATTCCGCTTCATTATTAGTGGCTCGGGACTCAAGTCTGAGTGCTTGACTCAATGAAGTACCCTCTGGGGTTTGCAGTTTAACCCCAATTCCTGCCCCCATCTGATTAGAGGAGCCATCCACATAAAGTTTCCAAGAGCTGCATCTAAGGTCTTCTTCCGTATCTTCAGAGTCACATTCTAGCAAGAAATCGGCTACCGCTTGTCCTTTGACAGCCGTTCTCGGCTCATACGTTATGTCAAATGAGCTTAACTCTATGGCCCATTTTGTCATTCTGCCCGAGAGTTCTGGCTTGTGCATAAGCACTCTGATTGGAAAAGTTGTTAGGACAGCTATAGGGTGGGATTCGAAATAATGCCTCAACTTTCTTTTTGCGTTTACGAGTGAAAGTATCACCCGTTCAGCCTTCGAGTACCTTCGTTCTGCCTCGGTCATTGTCTTATTGACATAAAACACCGAGTGTTGCACCCCTTCCTTGCAACGAATCAGAACAGCACTTATCGCAACACTAGATACTCCGAGATATAGATATAATTTTTCTTCTGGATCCGGGGCTGACAGGACTGGTGGATTCTGCATATATTCCTTCAAATGGGTTAATGCTTGTCGTTGTTCATCCCCCCAGACCTGTCTTCCATGACTCCGGATCGTGTCAAAGAACGGCTTGCAGCGGTCTGACAACTTAGAAATGAATCGACTTAATGCAGTTATTCAACCTGTGAAGGCTTGCACTTCTTTGATCGTCTTTGGCTCGGCATTCTTAATCAAAGCCTCTGCTTGAGCAGGGCTAGCTTCGATGCCTCTGCGATTGACCATGTCTCCCAAAAATTGACCGGAACTCACACCGAACGAGCACTTGGTTGGATTGAGCCTCATCCCATATCGCCTCAGCACATCAAATACATCTTGCAGATGTTTCAGATGATCATCCTTCTTCCTACTCTTTACCACCATATCATCAATATAGGCTTCCACAATCTTTCCTATTTGATCCTTGAAAATTTTGCTAACAAGCCTTTGATAAGTTGCTCCAGCGTTTTTCAGTCCGAAAAGCATAACTTTGTAACAGTATGTCCCTCACTCGGTAACAAAAAAAGTTTTTTCTTCATCTGCCGGGTCCATAGGGATCTGATTATAACCTGAATAAGCATCCAGAAAGGTTAAACGCTCATACCCAGTGGTGGCATCCACCATTTGATCAATCTTAGGCAGCGGGAAGCTATCCTTCGGACAGGCTTTGTTCAAATTGGTGAAATCAATGCATACTCGCCATTTCCCATTCTTCTTCAGCACGACAACGACGTTGGACAACCAATCAGGATAGTGCACTTCTCTGATGAATCCCGCATTGAGCAGCCTATCAACCT
The DNA here is from genome assembly GCF_030987335.1 of Cornus florida. Lineage (NCBI taxonomy): Eukaryota > Viridiplantae > Streptophyta > Magnoliopsida > Cornales > Cornaceae > Cornus > Cornus florida. Next base: position 100,139,557 of record NW_026775580.1, on the reverse strand, counting down.
CCTCGGCTATGATCTGGTTATGTTCTGGAGCAAACCTTCGTTGCTTCTGCTTTACTGGTTTGAAATTGGGATTGACATTCAAGGAATGACAGGATACGGAGGGATTAATGTGATACCCCCTAATTTTCGAACACGGATTGATCAAGTCCGCGCACAAAATCAAGGGATATCAAAACAATTTAAGTATTTAACAAGCACAAAATACAAAGATGAATAATAAAGAATAAATAAACCGCTGGAGAAAACTAATAAATAAATATTACTTAATGATTCTCCAACAATTACAATTCGGAAATCCCATAACTCAAGGACCCCTTAAAATATTATCCAATAATCCAATACTATTTAAAAGTACACAAGATGAATAGACGAATGACAGTCTCCCAACTGCGAATCCTCAACCTCGAGACTGAAACCTCTAATAACCTGAAAAATAAATCGTGGGTTAAACCCTACGAGCAAGTTCACTCTACCAGGCCTCTGAAAACCAATAAGCAGATCATCTCTGATCAAAACCAAACCTAATAAAGTTTTAACTTTAATAAAGCACGATATACATGTCTATATATAATTATATATACTATACTAATCACATCCATTAATAGGTTTATTAAATTTCCATACCTATTAAATAATTATTAAAATAATATTCATACCTAGACCAATCTACCATTTCATTTTATAAAAACTCCTTTGACCTTAATCCCATCCTAGTCAGTTGTTTAATCATTTAAACAACAAATTATAATAAAAGAAATACTCTATTTAATCCCAACCCGATAATGATTTTAATTGTTTAAATCACATATCCAAAATCCAAGTTTTGACAAATCATCCACGTCTTCCCCAATATTATTTTATTAATGTAAAATAATACACTAACCAGTAAGTACTAAACTATTCTCATTTAAGAATATCTAACCCTAATCCAATCCATACATACAACAACCATAGATGATATTTTAATCATCTAACACATAACAACGTAATTATGCTTTGGCAAATCAACCATGCCATTGTAAATATTTTTATTTATATATTGGCAATTCAACCATGCCTCCATAAGTATATTTATTTATACATTGGCAATTCAACCATGCCTCCGTGTAAGTATATTTATACATTGGCAATTCAACCATGCCTCTACAGGTATATTTATTCATACATTTAATTAGCAATTCATCCATGCTTTCCATATATGTATTCTATTCATACAAATATTTAGGTAATATATTTAATCATTTGACAATTCATCCATGCCCACGTTTTAACCATGAATTAACTTTAAAATTAACAATACGCTAAATCATACATAGCCATCACATGCATATTATACGCATATCATTAATTTAACAACCAGCCTATTGAGATATGCCAAATAAGAATGATAATATTAATCATCTTAAATGATTTATATATATATATACCTACACATATGTTATTTAATGTATATATGTGTTTAACACCTTCTTTAATAATCCTTGATTATTTAAAATCAATATACATACATACATACATATATATATATATATATATATATATATATATATATATATATATTCATCCTTCCATACAACTCATAGACAAATTAAACTATATATACACATATATAAATAATTTTATATATATATATATATACACTTCCTTCCATAACAAATTATTAATTTATTATATTTACACAAATTAGTGCAACTACATATGTCAGAAATAGTTTCCTTTAAATACTCCATATTGGTTTAAATAGTTTTCCGACACTTTCTCACTACAACATAAATATCTCCTAGTAGGATGGGAATCTGATAATGAAATTGGTACCATTGGAAAGAAGACGAAAAATCCTTGAATTTGAGCTCAAGAATGACCCAATTTCGATTTAAAATGACTAAGTTATGACCGTTTTAATTTCTAGTGTCGAATTAGGCCAACATAGTTTCCCACGCGCGCCCACGTGCTTACTATGCACTTGCACGCGCTGGATTCAAGCCTCCTTGTGTGCTGGTATTGGCTAAGCTCTTTCAGCTACCGTGAGCTCACCACACTGAATCCATCACTTCCTTTATGCCGCATCCAATGGTCATAAATGAGTGCGCAAATGAACACGCTCACACTAGATTATTTTCTATTAACTATAATAGATCTAAGGTCCAAATCAGCGAGTGCACCATCTTCTCATGGTCTGCAATACACCAAATAATCCCATAGTCGACCAGACCACTTCTATGGTCCAGATACATATGCGCACCAAAGTTTTATGCGCCGCGATGCACCATATCAATTCACATAAGTTTAATTAATCAAATGGCCCTAATTAGCGTATACACCCTATTATCCTACACCGCGCCGCACTGGATCAGTTACCTAGTATATATATATATATATATATATATAATTATTTTCCTAACAAATAATAGGAAAATAAATCCTAATAAATTCCTAAAAATATCAGAAAAATTCCAGAAAATTACAGAACAATTCTAGAAAATAAAGAAACCATAATTAACTCTCTTGGGTCACAAATCCACCTATAGATTGATTTTAAAATATACATAACACCTATATATATCAATTAAAATCCAATAATCTAAAAATCAAATATAATAGTTTATACTTTTTAATTATTCCGATCTAACCATAATTTTTAAACAAATAAATTTAATTAAAGCCTTGATACTCAAGGTGAAATCCTTATGAGTTCTAAGAGGAAAGTTAGAGAAAACTCGCCTGAAGGTTTCGAAACGAAACCGACGCTTTAAGCTTTAATTATCTCTTCCAATTCCGACGTCCTCCTTTTCAGATCCGACCTCCTCCTTGTCAGCCCTTCTTCTTCCTCTCTCTCTGTCTGTTTTATTTTTCTAACTTGTAAAACCTTTAACCCTAAAGCCTTATGTGTATTTTTATACACCTTAAATTCCAAATCCTATTCCAACTAGTATTATGAATTAAAATAATAATCTTTAAATAATTTATATCTATAAACATATATATATATATAAATATATATTCCTTCCATAATTAACTCATTAGTTAATTAAATCATATATACTTATAAATATCAATAAATATATATCTATATATATATCTTTCCATAACAATTATTAATTAATTATATTTATATATAATTATATATATATATATATATATATAATTGATACAAAAGTGATCATTTAAATAATTAAATAACCACGGACCTTCATTAATTAACCTAATAAGGTTTCATACAAGCCCAAGACCACATCTTTTGGTCCAACTTTCCTTAAGCCCAATCCAATTAATTTAAATAAATAAGATAATTAATTAAATACAGAAATTAAAATAACTAATTACATGAAGCACATAAACAAACAAGAATTTACAACTAAGTCATATAATACCAATAAAATCAACATACCAATAATTCAATCAATAATCAACCACACAAACAATCAATCATCATACATAATGACGAAATATAACTTAATTAAAATAAGATAATTAATCTAGCACTCAATAAAATAAAATAAATCATTGAAAAATAAAATAAAATAATTAATCCTAATTAATAAATCTTTTAAAATTATCGGGGTATTACAATTAATTCCAGGCATGTCTAGGTGACTCCATGCAAATACATCGGCATTGTGAGACAAGAAGTCAATTAGCTCCTGCTGTTCTTCCCTGGTCAGTCTTACTCCTACTCTGGTAGTTTGCTCTGGCTTGGACTGATCGATCTGCACATCCAGAAGGGGTTCTTCGGTCAAGTCAACTAGTTCCTCCCCCCTATTCTGCTTGGGTGGAGGTTCCTGTAATTGTTATCTTGGGTTCGCCGAATGGATGGGCGTCTTCCCTTTCCCAGCATATTTTAGTGTGACGGAATAACACTCTTTGGCCGCAACCTGATCCCCATGAATATCTATCACATTATTTCCATCGGGTCCGAGGCACCTCATGACCTAGTGCAGAGTTGAGGGCACACCTTGGACTCTGTGAATCCATCCTCTTCCCATCAGGAGATTGTACGAGGGGTGAATCTCCACAACCACAAAAGTTTCCATAAGAGCTCGTTCTGCAGCTTGAACTTCTACTTCCACCATACCGATGGGCTCTACCCTCTTACCATCAAATCCTAACAGGGGATTTCCAGTGGGCTTGAGCCTCTCTGGCTTAATCTCTAGCCGATCAAATGTGTCCCTCGGCATGACATTCGCACTACTTCCGGGATCGATCAGAACTCTGCGCACCAGGCAGTCCGCCACTGTCAAGCTGACCACCAACAAATCTTCATGGGGGATTTGAACACGCAGCAGGTCTGTCCTGTTGAACTTTATCTGTATCGATGTGATCTGTTGGTGCAGAGTATTCATACTACTGACCCTTTTCTTCATCTGCGCCTGCCGTAGGCGCGTTCGGAGTAGCTCATCTGAGTCTTCGCTAGGCTCGGGTCGACCGTGAATAACATTGATTATACGAACTGGCTGTGAATTGTGGGAGCTTTGCTTCTGACTTCTTTTTACTTGCTCCATCGGTCGGTTCTGCTCTATCGCCGAGCCTTGGACATAACTCGCAAACTCCCCTCTAGCTATCAACATCTCCACTTGCCTTCTCAAATTCCTGCATTCGTTAGTCTGATGACCGAAATCGGAATGGAAAGCACAATGTTTAGTCTGATCCCTCTGTTCGAGGGGTTGCCTAATTGGCAGTGGTGGATGAAACTTATCTTTGTTCTCCTGATATAGCCTCACCAGAGTGACCTTCATCGAAGTGATTAACTCTTCCTCCCTGAACCTCTTTTCTGCCTTCCAGGAGGTCTGACGTTGCGGCTGAGCCTGCTTCTGCCTGATCTTTGCCTTGGACTTATCCTCGGTCTACACAACCGACGCTGTCCGAGCATTGGCTGTCTCCTCTTCTTCCAGGCGCACAAAGCCATCGGCTCTTTTATTGAGTTCATCCATAGTCGTCAACGTGTTCACTACCAGACTAGTATGGAACGGAGTGCCACGTGTCATGGCCAACTTAAAGGCTTGAACCGTTGTAGAAGGGTGGCATTCGATCACCATACTCTTAGTGAGGTTAAACCTGGTGAGAAAAGCTTGGAGACGTTCATCTTTGTGCTGTTTCATTGTGAATAGGCTTGAGATGTCCTTCAGCAGACGCTTGTTCCCATAGTACTGGCTTATGAACCGATCGCACAGGTTCCGGAAGCTATCAATGGAGCCCCTAGGCAAGTTCTTGAACCAGCTAAGCGCCGGTCCGGCTAGACTTGTAGGGAAACATTTGCACATTAAAGAGTCGTTCTCCGTATTCAGAGCCATCTTCAACTGGATATGGTACACATGATCGATCGGATCGGTTGTTCCGTCAAACAGAATAAAGACTGGCATGGCAAACTTCCTTGGATGCGGAGCATTCAGGATCTCATCAGTGAATGGTGAATCAACCGTCCGAGCCGCGGATCGGAGTGCTTCATTCTCTCTCTGGAGCCCAGCGGTAGCTCTATGAGCTACAGATCTGCTCTCTGAACAGCGATGAGTGAGTGTAGCCATGGAGGGCTAATAAGACGGATCGAACAACCGTTCCTCAATGAGCTCTCTTTGTCAAGGCGATACAACTCTGCGGCGATCAACCTCTATCACTTCCTCTCAGTTGAACCTTTCCTGATGCGGATCGAAGGTCATGGCTTCGTTCTGTCTGATCTGCTCATGTCGCGGATCAACGTGAGTCGATCCTTCGTGATCCTCAACTCGACGAACATTTGGCGGCAAATCGTCCATCCTCCTTTCATCGCGGTGGAGAGCTGACTGATTGTTCTCGTCCTGCTCACCTTGATGTGCGATATTAGATTGAATACCTCCTTCACCGGCCGGAAGTGGACGCGGAACCGCGGGCATTTGCTGATGCTGCATTCCAGCTTTCAATTCTGCATTCTCTTTTTTGAGAGCTTTGATCAAGTTCATCAACTCCTCAAGCTTCGTTTGCTGGACAGCCTCCATCGGATTGGAGCTTTCACCTATCATTATTCCTGAACGGAGTAAAGGCATTAATCTCAAGTTCTTGAGTAGATCTGAGCTTCGTGAGCGCGAATTTTTCAGATTTGGACTCGAATTCTCCGAATTATACTTACGGTTGACGAGATCTGAATTCTCCGAATTCTAAATCGGTCAGATCCGGCCACAATCGAACAACTCGTTGTTGCTTAGATTTGAAACCACTTCCGTCAAAGCAACAGGAACTAAAATTCCTCCAGAATAGGTCACAATCGCTCAGATCTGGATCTAACTCCCAAAGATCGAGTTTCGTCTTCACGAATTGGTCTGAATCCACGCGATATTGATCAATGATCAATCAATCTTCAACGATTCCCACAGACGGCGCCAATTGAAGATGCAAGGAATTCATTTCTATTTTCTCTCTCTAGAATTCTTATACTTCAATAGAATCATCCCCTTCTCTATCCATTACTTCTCATATTTATAGATACTTACAAACACTAATGGACTGCTAGATCTGGGCCCGTTCCTCTGTGGGTTTTGGTTATCTTTGATGGGCTATTCGCGTTCGGCCCATATGACAGTATTTCTCTATGGGCTGGACCCAGCTGCTCGGACCGGATGCCATGTTCGCGGGTCATATCCGGCCCATGTCACTTCTGGCCTCCTCAACAATAAATACTTGAACTTTGATAGTTCACTCTACCAAAAGCTTATTTTTCTTACCTTAAAAAATAAAAGATCGAGAATTCAAGTTTATATAGGAACAAGTGAATATATAGAGAGAGAGGAGAAAGCAAAAAAAATTGTATTTTGATATCAAATACTGTTTTATTCCATATTTTACTATTTCCTTACTAAAATAAATAATTAAGTATAAATAATATTTATCAAATATAAATTTATTTATTTTTTTACTATTTAAAATTATAAAGGTATTTTCGGTAAGTAGAATCATTTTCTTTTCCTTTTCATGTCATCCAAACTAATAAAATAATATTTTCTTACCACTTTCTTCAAAATATTTCCTGTTAGTCAAATGCATGATAGAAACTTTGATTTTCCTTTCTTTCACTTTCACTTTCCATAAAAATTTTTGTCTAACCAAACAGACCCTTAAGGAAATTTAAAGAATTTGAAGAGTAAAAGAGAAAATAAAGGAATAATTTTAGAAACTACAAAATTTAAGAGGGGCACTGTATAATTTTTTTCATACATATAGAAAAAATATAAAAAATTACTACATATATTATAAAGAGCGGGGCCAGGCCAGGGGGGCACGTGCCCCTCCTGGCCCTTCATTGGCTCCGTCCCTGCTCCTTGGGAGGTACCAAATAAATGACTACTTGAATCAGAGTTTTGCGCATAAAGATTCCACTGGAGCTGTTTGATTCGCTCAAGTGGGACCCATAGTCTTCCGTGTGTATGATTTCTTCTTCTTCTTCTTCTTCCTTTTTTTTTTTTTTTTAATCAATCCTAAGTGACAAGTAAAAGAGTCTCACAAGGGAGGATATACCTGAATAATGGCCACCAGTAACCACTAATCATGCTCAAGCTATGAAGAACTAAATGCAGCCACCATGTGAGACTTCACAGCAGCACAAAAGGTCCAAAGCAAGCCCAACCACTAGAACCATAATAACCCCCATTTATGGCATTTCAAGACAAACACCGTCAGGCTCAACTGAACTTCATCTGTTTGTGTTTCTTTTGTGTATTACGTTAGCTTTCATATACTCGGTCAATATGCAACAATTTAGTTACAAGCCTTCAACATTACCTTTTAAACTTGCGTTTCTTTTGTTGAATCAAGATTATATTGGAGGCATCAAGCTTTGCAGCTGATCAAATCATATCTTAAAGTCTTCTTGACATTAACTCAGGGTTCAGATTGGTTTATTTGCCCAACCTTCGTAAAGGGATAGGGGTGGGCAAACGTCTCTGTATTTCAATTTTTATCGTATGAAAATAAAGAATAGTGATGACGATTACAACTTCGAATAATCTGCAAAAAAAACGTTACTATAAAGTTGGATTGAAATTCATGTCGTATTTGAGCTAAACGACACTCTAAAGTTAAATTCTTTGAATTATGAATTTCTAGTTCATACTTGCACTAAATAAAAATTAAAAAAAAATTTGCATTCCTAAATACCCATTGCTTGAATGATCAAGATAGAATTTTCAACGTCTGATGTCTCAAATCTCAATACGAAATAGTTTTTATTTTTTATTTTTCGGTAATTCTACATATGAAGTACTTGTCAGTTCAGGTCTTTGTCGCATCGTATTCCTTCCAAGTTGCTTTGCATATCTGTTCTTCAACTTGACACAACATAACAAAAAAGAAGTATTAGTCATTGAGATTCTTTTTCTTCTTGTTTCTCTGTCTGATTCCAAGCAAGTATTAATATTTACATACAACCATTAGTTAATATTTTACAGTGCCGACCAACAACTCTCTACACAAATTTTTTTTAAAAAAAGGAGACATTTTCCCTTTCTACGACCAAAAAAAAAAAATAGAACGACAGAAATTGTTTTTAAATAATTAGTTTATACAAACAAGGACTATCATCGTTATTTGATAATCAGATCAAAATTCTCTCTAGCGAATATAAAAATCACTATACTGTATTGTGAACCCGTCCTACCTTTTCGAGTGTGAAAGAACTATCAAAGACCTATTGTAGCAGCATTTTTTCATCTTTCAAAATAAAAAATTGAGAGCTCCAAGTTTTTTTTTCGAAAAATAGAAGGGGGAGAATTCAAGTTCTTGTGGAAATAAAGAGGGGTGTCCGAGTTTCCTCCGAGATAAAAATAAACAAATAGGTAACAATAATAGAATATTTTCCATGTAAGTAGTTCAATGACTTAGAAGTTTATATACATTATTTATCCCAAATGGAATAATGGTCCAACAAGTACAAAACTAACAAGCAAAGCAAACCCCAGAATGGGATAAAAGGAGAACAACTTCAAGTGCTATGGCAAACAGAATAGGCCACAACCAAAACCACGACTACACCCATTGGCACAACCCCAAAACACTGCAAAAGAAAAAATTTCTCCGAGATAGACCAAAACCACCAGCCTAATAAGGACTCCAACAATGAGTCTGTATTACTACCAGGCTTGCCAAACCACCTTGCACAGCTTTGCCTCTCATCTCTCCACCCTCCACTCCTCTACTCCGTGTGCCGCTCATGGCGACGCCTCATATACTCTCCTTCCTTCCCTCCATTATTCTCTCTCTATGCTCTCCTCTCACCATCGTCATGGTCTATAACAAGAAACAAGGATCAAGATCAGTCAAATTCAATCAAATTCTTTCTTTAGACCCCATCTCGATGTGGAGACAACTTCCAAATCCGCCACCGGACCCACCGCTCCACCTACTCCTCCGCCATCCATCTTTCATATCACGAAACCTCCCAATCCAATCCCTAACGGTCAACAACTACCTTGTTCTCGTGGCTGCCACCACACGGTTTCCTTTCCGCCCTGTCCCGTCCATTAGTCTTTGATCTGGTGTCTAGCCAATGGTTCTCCGGCCCACCACTGTCCACACCGCGCCGCTGGTGCATCGCTGGCTCAGTGAATGGCACAGTAAATATTGCAAGTGGGGTCGGCACACACTACCAGGGCGATGTGGGAAGGTCACTTTTGAAATGGGACATGAAGAAGAATAATGATGACTGGAATTGGGAAAATATGGCGACACTTGAAGATGGTAGGTTTAGTAGAGAAGCTGTGGAAGCAGTTGGGTATAGAGGAAAGCTCTATATGGTGAATGTGAAGGGAAATGCAGTGAAACAAGGGGCAGTCTACGACGTTGAAATGGACCGGTGGGAGGAGATGCCGGAAAGAATGGTTACAGGGTGGAATGGGCCGGCAGCAGTGGTGGATGGTGAGGCTGTAATGTACGTGGTGGATGAGGCAAAGGGTGTACTAAGCAAGTCTGATTTTGATATAAATTGCTGGGAAAAGGTGATGGAGTTTCCGGAGCACTTGGAAGGCACCGAGCAGATAGCAGCTGGCCGAGGGAGGGTTTGTGTTGTTTGTGCCAACAATCAAAAGATTGTGGTGGTGGACGTGGTGGCAAGGCCAGTGAAACTTTGGGTTGTGGATCTGCTGCCAGAAATGGAAGTGGTTGCAGTTCATATAATGCCAAGGATGAGCAGGCCGGAATATTGACACAGTGTTCAAATGTCAAGAAGAGTGATGAATGAGGTAACATCATGTAGGACTCAAATGAATGTATAATATATCAATCTATCATTATTCTATGTAATTTAGTGAGTATTACAGTCAGACAATGTATTAATCAGTGTTCTATGGTATACTCTCTGTATAAACTATGAAAAAATTGTCCATAATAGGGCTGCAATATTTTTGGATCATCTGTAATGTATTAGTACAATGTTACTTTCATTTCTTATAAAATAAGCTTTTGTTGCCGTTTCTTTTCAAACATGCTTGAAAACTTTTTTGTGCATGCGTGATATCATTTCTTTGTCAAGCAGCAAATATTTTTTTATATAGAGCATGCCATAGTTTCCTAAAAAGAGTTTCCACTTTATATACAAGTTATATATACACACACACACACACATATCACAATCCATTGAAATCATATACTAATGAAATAAAGAAAGTACTCTAAAGTTATAATATGAAGAAGTTAGCAGCTAACTGTAAACCGGCAATGTCATCATCATCCACAGTAAAGTAATTTATTCATTCCAAATACGCATTAATCAAGTATGGATCTTCTATGCAAAGAAAACTTGAGGTAAAGAAAAGGTTGAATCATATTTATGAATCTAAAAGTATTAGAATGTCAATGGATGTACAACTTTATATGGACCAATATCAGACAAGGTACTTGAAGGATCGATAAAGTATGGACATGCACTAATGGAAATTTTGATATTTGGGGTTCTGTAATCCCTTTTTTTACTATTTTTTTTCAGCAAGTATTTGGGGCTCTATACTTGCACAATTATTTTCTCTTTTAAAAATGAAAATAATAATATAATTTTCTTTCAAAAGTACAGTCACACTCCACCGTTATGCCAACGATTGCTCTGTAATTTTTTTTTATTATAAAGATAGGTACAATGCAATTCTACTCCATCCCACACTAATTCAGGAAAAGTACAAAATAGTATTAAATGTTTCTTATGATCACGACACATGATCAATAAGAATACTTGTACAAACTCAAAGAAGCAAAACAATTGGTTAATAATTAGTCACATATAGAACTTATGTGTCTACACAAAAATGGGATAGCAAGAAAAGATCTTCATAGAGATGACATACCCTTTTTCCAAATAATAAAACCCCTTTGATCATTTATGAATATGTTGACTAGCATCATATTTATCAAATTAAGATAATTAATATATATTCAGTTTCTTACTATTGTTTCTAATTTGATGGAAACAGAAAATTAAAAAAATTAAGACCAAAAACAAAAATCAATTTGATGGTCGTCGTCGTTAGTTAGATCCACCTTATACAAATTACAAAGTGATTAGGTGATTCCGCATTAAAGGGGGAAAAGAGAAGAAAAAAAGGAGATGCCCACATTGCAAGGTTTTTCTGCTTTTCATTCACTATAAAAACATTAACATCCAGTGTTGAGCCAAAACGTAAAGAATGAGAACAAATTTATTATTCAAAAGGATGCATAAGATCACATGAAGCAAAAAGAGATACCAAATAAAAAATTAAAGCTTCTTTGGATTCTGACAGAATAAATCAAAAGGGCAAGTGAAAAGGCATCTCCCAACGCAAACCTCTCTCCAACCACCCCCACATTTACTTATTTATTCCCCCCTTTTTATCAAACTACCACTCTCTCTCTCTCTCTCTCTCTCTCTCTCACACACACACACACACAAATTATAACCAACTAAAAGTCCATCACAATTATTACTTTGTTTTTGTCCCTATCCAATTCACTTACTAACGATTTGAACATGTCACTGAAATTTTTCAGAAAATATAATCCGAGAAAAAACTAATTAATAAAATCATTCAAAATTCACAGACCTAGGTGAGTAAATGAAGGTGGTCCTTTTTAGATAACCAAAATGATTCAACACCAAACTAAATGAATGAAGCAAAATTAAAATTGGCTAGGGATACCACCAAGGGTCTGGCCTAATGGTATTTCCTTCCCCCACATGAGAGGTTGAGGGTTCACGTTCCCATTGCAGCAATGTTGATTGAGTGTGCAAATGTGTACACTTAGAAAAAAATGTCAAAAAAAAAAAAAAAATAGATATTATAATTGCACCGTTTCTAATCATGTAATTATTTGGAGTAGAAGGTACTTGAGATGATATATCTCCTGTTTTTTAATTGCTTGATTATACACTCTTTTTTTACTAGTTTCTGCACAAATGACTAATAGCTACATGGATGCCAGTTACCACCATGGACGGATTGCCACGTGACACGGAAGGATGGCAAAATTTTCCAAAGTGTTGGTAATCCAGACCGAGGTCCATGCACATTTCGGTCAGAAAGCATCGAGTATTTGGTTAAGGTAATAAAGTTGACTGATAAAACTATCACTTGAAGGCATAACAATCACAGGCTTCGTCAGTCATAAAAAAAAAAGAAACCCGAGACACTTCGGGAATACCTAGATCAATTAGTAGGAAAAAAAAAAGATATGACAGATCAGAAATGGAGCTCTATATTTCTTCACCAATGAATTTAGATTCAAGAAACCTAAAGATAATTAGGTTTCATCTATTAGAGGAACATCTAATATGCCATAAAATCCTATCAGACTTGAGAAGCTAATTTGGAGGTCTCATCCATGATTAACAGCTTGACGTATTTCCTAATGGAAAATACTTTTTAACACCAAAGGGGTGCACCGAACAGGCTGGCCGAAGGATGCCCAGCCATTTGATGCGCTCAAGTGGGATCCATAACCTTCAGTGTGTGTAGCATGACAATTATTTTTTTATTTTTTTTTTATTTTTTTTTTTTAATCAATCCTATGTGATGAGTAAAAGAGTCTCACAAGGGAGGATATACCTGAATGACGGCCACCAGTAACCACTAATAATGGTGACGCTGTGAATAACTAAATGCAGCCACCATGTGAGACTCACAGCAGCAGAAAATGTCCAAAGTAAGCCCAACCACTAGAACCATAAATAACCCCCATTTATGGCGCACATTTCAAGACCATTAACTTTCTTCTATCTTTGCTTGGGCAGGACTTTGTATATTAATTTTTGTGTACATTTGTGACAATGTTGGCCAGATGTATTTTTCATCCATGAATTTAATGGTTAAAAAATACTAATCTTATCTTAAATTTTCTGTTACATTAAGAATATATACCAGTATTTTTATAAAAGAAAAATAATTTATAGTTTATTTTTAGAAAATTATCTTTTTACTAGCCCAACCCCTCCTATAAAAAATTCCTGAGTCCACCCCAGATTAGCTTCATGATCCATGATCTTTGAATTCCCCAATCTACGAACCCCAATAACATAAGAACTTAAGCACCATTAAAACCTCTGTGACAATTAATTCAAATGTTTAAATTATTTAGGAAGAGTTCTAGTAACAAAGATTAAGGCCGTATATGTTGGCCTTGGTACCACATGTATTTATTGGTGACCCATTTATATAACAAATAAGGATATCACATGCATATAAATTAGGCATAAACCAAACATGATTTAGTTTGTCCCACCTCATTTAAAAATCAATTTCATCAGATTAGACTTTACACATAGATGTGAGTTGAATATAGTATTCAGTATACCTTAGTTTCTTAATCTATGAAGTCTATCCTGTTTTTGAAGTATTTTTTTTAGTGTAGATTCTATTTCATAGAATTAGTCTCCTTTTAAATGTGTCCTTTCTAACATGTCCTTCCTATCTACTCTAAAGAAATAGGGAATTCGGATTAAACTGCAAGGTTCAGACAAAGTTTAGTCGAGAGCTTATGATAAGTTCTACAAGAGTGATCAAGGACACCAAACCCAATAAAGTACCACTTACCTGGAAATGTAAAATGGCTCAGCCAAGACTATCCAGCACTCTTGAAACCTGATGCCTTGATGCGCTCATTTCCATTACCAAAGTGCACATTTCTATGCAATGCGTTGAGACTTCGTCACTGCACACATCTGGTCAGAAAAGCACTGAACATAAATTATGTCTTGTTACATATCCCTGCAGTGTTAAATTAAATGGACTAGTATTCTACCATGCACGGCATCTTCATGAAAATATTAAAAATATCTTCCAACCTTCTATTCGCAACATAGCTTCAATCATCGAGTACCCTGCACCATCACGATAAGGAACTTCATTAAATTCTTAGAATTCTGATAAAATTACATATTATGTAAAATAATCCTAAAATATCACAAAGACACTACATCCCATTCAGGCATCTCCTCAAACAAGCCCTAGCACTTTCCATTGCCCAGTTCCCTGAAAACAAGATATTATAGTAGAAGTCTATGAAGCCAGATGAAATTGAGGCATTCCTATAAATAGCTTGTACGTACAAGATCTTCAACATATCCCATCTTAGCTAACCAACCAACACTCTATTGTATAGTGAATTTATTCAACCAAGAACTTCGTGAAACAAATTTACAAGGTGTAACACAAACAATAGAAACACTTATCAGAAAAATAAACCATGGATGCTTACTAGGAATAAAGCCGAATATACCACTCTGATCGAAAGCACTTTACAATCCCAATTTCTTACTTTACAATATAAAAAATCCAGCATGGACGCAAAAAGATTGTAGATATGCATTGAGGGGGTAATTGATTGTTTGCTGATCTTGAATCAAAATGTTACAAAAAATAGGAATAACATATGAGCATGAGCGAATAACATTCCCAGAATTGTACAACTCTAAGATGGATTAGAAGTAATTGAGGTTCTAGTGCTTGGAGCTTCCCTTGCTTGCTAAGACAATACTTCTTTTGCCTTGTACAGACAAACTCGATTAAGCTTGGTGAGAACAAGACTTCAATTCATATTCTAATCATAAAAATCCCTTCCTTCTTTCCTGCTTAAGTCACAAAATTAGGTTGCATCTATCACAATGAAACAGGGTATCCATACTGCGCAGCTACTATACAGAATGCAATTTATATTTACAAGGATGAAAATACCGTAAAGTGAAAAATAAAACCACCACCAAGAGCTTAGCTCTAGTGGTACTTTCTTTAATTTCCAAATTTAATGTTGAGGATTTGAGTGCCCGTAAGGGGAAATGGTGGGTGTGTGCATGTGTCTTACTTACCAAAAATTAATGATAAAACCACCAAGAAATCTGTCTGCCAAGGAAGGAATGCAAAAGGACTACCATCCATGATACAATTTCATTAAAATCCAAGTCTGGAACATCATTGAATGAACCACGAGTTTGCATTTGTAAACTAATTCCTGGAGACAGATAGCTACCCTCATGCTTCTCTAACTCCTACAAGATTTTAAAAATGTGGTACTATATATGAAGCACGATCTACACGAACCACTGACACAAAGATACAAAAATACATGTACATTCCTGTATAGGAAAAACAAAAAAAAAAAAAATCCTTAACACTGCATTATTGGGCCTATTTCCTCGATGATTACGGAAAGATTCTCCAATTCTTTGTATATGTCCTCTATTCGGGGATGAGATATGTCATTGTACACAAACTGATGAATCTGACCACTCACCTCAATCCAACTGCGTGCCAGTTCCTTCTTCAACCGGTGATGCTTCAGTAATGCTCTAATATTTGCTACATCCTGCCACATCCCTCTTGCAGCATATATATTTGACAAAAGTATATACATCCCTACATTTGAAGGTTGAGTACTTAAAAGCATCTGTGCACCAAGTTTGCCTAGACCAAAATTCTCATGGACTCTACAAGAACTTATTAATGTTCCCCAAGTATGTGATGGGATATCCACAGGCAATTGTTTAACCAGTTCATATGCTTCAGCTAGCAATCCTGATCTACCAAGGACATCAACCATGCAGGCATAATGTTCTGGCTTTGGAATCAGATTCCAATGTTTCGCCATAGACTTGAAGTATTTCCAGCCCTCATTGACCAGACCTGAATGAGCACACGCAATCAAGAGGCCAAGAAAAGTCACGTGATCCGGTTCCAATCCAGCTTGAGTCATGGAATGAAAGAGCTTGAGAGCTTCAACAGCAGAACCATGATAAGCTTGTGCCACGATTATGGCATTCCATGCCACCGTATCCCTGTTTATCATCCCTTGAAATACTAGAGTAGCAGCATTTATAAAGCCACATTTGGAATACATGGATATTAATGAACTTAATACAACAGTATCATTTTCAAAACCAGTTTTGATCACACAAAGATGCATTGCTCTACCCCACCCATGCGCAGCAAGTGCACCACAGACCGAGATTACAGTGGTAAATGTACCTTGATCAGGCTTAAGTCCAGTCTGCAACATGTGGTAATGTAAAATAAAAGCTTCTTCAGATTGACATCCTGAAATCATAGTATTCCATGAGGTCTCATCTTTCCACAGCATCTGTCCAAAAAAGCCCCTAGCATTTATCATATCATCTTGTTGCACATATCCCTGTAGTATTGAATTCCATGACACAATGTCTCGCTGTGGCATCTTCATGAACAATTCAAGAGCGTCTTCAAACCTTCCATTCTGAACATATCCACCAATCATTGAGTTCCATGCAATGAGATCCCGATGGGGCATTTCATTGAATAATTTTGTAGCCTCTTCAATCCGATTATAATACAGATAACCCCGAATCATCACAGTCCAAGCCACTACATCCTTTTCAGGCATCTCCTCAAACAAGGCCCTAGCACTATCCATCTTTTTTGCTCTCAAGAAACAAGTTATCATACTAGTCCACGAAGCCACATCACGTCGAGGCATTCCCAAAAATAGTTTGTGTGAATCTTCAACATATCCCATATCAGCATAACCAGCCAGCATTGCATTATACAATGAAACACTCCTTACAGGAGCTTGACCAAACAACACCTCGGCTTCACTTACAAACCCACAATGAAAATACCCTTCAATCATAGTCACCCACGATACAGAATTCTTAACAGGCATTAAATCAAACAATTTTCTGGCCTCATCTACTTGTCCATTGTTTACATAACCAGATATCATAGAATTCCAACAAACCACATTTTTATCATGTATCGCCTCGAACAAACTCCGAGCTTCTTCTAACCTTCCACACTTGGCATACCCACTTAACATTGCCGTCCAAGACACAACATTCCTACTAGGCATAACATTGAATATCTCACGAGCCTCACGAACCCTCCCATTCCTAATATACCCAGAAATCATACAGTTCCAAGTCACCACATTCTTGTTAGGCATTTCATCAAACAGACGGCATGCGTTCTCAACATCCCCACGCTTGAAACAACTAGTGATTTTTGAGTTCCACTGATATAGTGAGTTGTTCACACTGGAGCTCATATAACGAAATAACCAATGAGTTTCAGTGAACACCAACGCAATACATGAACTGAATTTGCACCTAACATACATAATTAAGTAAACACGTGGTTAACATAAGCCCGTTCATCCAAGCAACAAGTGGGACCCACAAGTGGAACCAAACATAGATCCCACAGTAGTTCTATCATCATCTATGTGGCATTTAATATAATTATTAGAATCCATATGACACACCACACTGTTGGTTGCAAACACAAGTCACAGGACATGATGAAACACAGTCCAAATAAGAAGATGATGATGACTCTGAATGGGGTGGTCCTGAAATTGGAAATGAAATTAATATTCAAGCAACCCATTCCCTTAATAAAAGTGCCTTATCCCACCAAACTCATGTAATGCCAAAGCTTGCCGCAAATCTTGACACTGATGTCACTCGATGATTTCCACAAGCTTGGATTTTCACTTTTTAGGATTTTCAGATTATTTATTTCCTATCAATTTATATATATATGTGCACTTTAGAATCGCATTCGCACCGTAAAATTCAATATTTAGCATTGACATTATTTATGCACAATGTTTGTCTTGACTCCAAATTATTGGGTTTCTAATTACATAAGCAACCAGTGAGACCAATTCTTCAGTCAAAAAGTGTTTTTACTTATATGACCCCACATAACTAGGTTTTGATACTTAAGTGGGACATCTTATAAGCCAGTGCCCCACGTTTAATTAATAAGGTTAGAATCTTTAAAGGAGAATAAATGAGGGTAATTAAATAGTTTTTATTTTTTTGCAATATATATCAGAACTCTATTACTGTATTAGTTTAGCTCACTTCTTTTGTGAGCGTGAGGAAGAATCATAATTTAAAAATTTTTAAAATTGTAAATTAATAACAGAATTCTAATATATCTATGAGGAAAGGGAAGATTGAATAAATAACTAATGAGGGTATAATAGAGAATCAAAATATAATGATATAACTTTCACGAGAAATTAGAATTTTCTCTTATTTTTTGAAAAAAATATTTTCAGAAAAATCAATGAGTTGCGAGAATATTACTTTCATGGAAAAAAAAAAAAAAAAATTCACACTAATCAAACTGTTAAAAATTTTATATTTCTTCTACGCTAACCAAACTAACTCTATGAGAAGTTAATGTAATTTTCACTTTCTTATATATAAGTTAGGTCATGAGACGAGTAGATGCTTTTGTAATGAAAAAATTGATGCAATTAAATGTTGATTGCACCAAATGAGTTTTGATTAATATAGGTGTTAAAAATTAAGAATATGAAAACTGAGATGATAATAGTTTAGAGTACATGAACTTATAATGTCAATTGTCAAATGTATTTATTAATTATTTTGAAAATTACATTCTTGCTTCTCATCAAAGTAATGATAATTAATGAATCATTAACTCAATTTGTATAACATCTTATCTTTTAGAGTGAGAAGTTGAATCTTTGTTGTGGAGTGCATGCGTGAATAATTACCTTAAAAAAAAAAAAAAAAAAACCGAATATATATATGTGGATTAAAAATAGATGCCCTATAATTACTTCAAAAGGAATTTGGAGTTGCGGACACAAAATGCTCAAAATTCCAAAAATCCTATTATGTTTGTGAGAATCAAATTTCAGCTTTTTGAAAGAATTGATATCAATTTTGAGTTGTGATACATAATTCCAAAATTAAACATATTTGACTATATTTATGTTATATAAAAAGTTGAATGTGTTTAATTATGGAAATACTTATCATTTTTCATTAATTTTTATTCAATAGTAATACTTTATTTTTAAAATAATTAAGATAAAAAATAAAAAATTTAAGGAGCTGACGTGGAACGGTTTGGAATCACAAATCAAATTGCAACCCCAAGACGATACTTATCTCATCCAAGTGTGAAAATTGTTACAAAAAGACAAGTCAGTTGTGACTGAAACATCAGAGATTCCTATAATCAATGCTCAATTTTATAAAATCAATGCTGACTTTTATAAAGTAAGCATCACTATATTTTATTATGCACCTTCTATTCTGATATTTTAGGGCCGACATACAGCACAAAAGAATGGTAGTTGAGGTCAGTTGAAATTGGACCCCACATAAATCTCTGCCGCATATGCTCTATAATTTTAAGTTCCGATGCATATTTAGATTTTCCTCAATTCTCTCTCTTTCATATACATAGAAACACAGTAAAAGGCCATGTATTATAATTCTTGAATATCCATAAATGTAACTTACACATATATGTACATATACGTGTAACTTTATGTAGTGTTCCCACCAAGCTATTCGGATTCTCCCTCTTTGAGTGTCTTCCTGGTTAAGCTCAGTTTCTTCTGGGTCCAAGAAAAGGTTTCAGCTGAGGAATTCCATGGGTTTTATGTAGCTTGCCCAGAGGTATGAATTCTATGTGTGTGTGTGTGTGTGTGTGTGTGTGTGTGTGTGTGTTTGGGTAGGGTTTGATTCTATGCATAGTGCGAGTAACCATATTTATTGGGTTATGATTCTATTGGTGAATTGTTTGGGGTAGAATTTGTATGATTGTGTAGATTTGGAGATTTGATGAGTTGGTGGGAGTTCATTACAACAATTTGCAAGACCCAACTAATAAGTATATTTAAGTATTCAAGAAATATGGTGTTACTGTTTTATTGTATAATATGAGTGAGAACCGAAGTTAATTGTCAAGTATTTTTCATGTGAGTTTTGAATTACAGTTGCAAATATGGGGGAAAGTATGATATTGCCCAAAAAAAAAGAAGAAGAAATGTTTGCTAATTGTTTCCCTAATTAGTTGAACTCTTTATTCAGTTGTTTGCCTCTTTGGTCACACCCTTGTGGTGCTGCTATGGTGCTCCCATCTTGCAAGAATGATACCTAAACTCCCCTTCCCTCCTCGAAATCTAGGTTAACTGGACCATTTTTTTTAGGATATCATTGGTCAATATATTTTTAAACCTCTCAGTACATTTCGTAGTATATGTTATTTAAGATTTACAAATAAATTGTTTTGATCAGTGGGTAAGATATATTTACATTTTTGAAGCCTGAATTAATGTTTTGCAGGGTTTTCATTGATCGGGAAATCTGAAATTTGACTTTGTGTAACTTATGGTTAATGGTATGGGAGATCAGGAATCATGCAGTAAAACCCTTGGAAGATTGTCTGTTTTCTACTATGGCGTGGGGCACATGCTGAATGATATTACATCTGCATGTTGGTTTACTTATCTCTTAGTTTTCTTGACAGATATTGGACTGTCCCCAACGTACGTTTCCTAATTCATACTGGTAGTTAATTTGATTATAATGCATCAATTCATATGAGCTATTTTTTTAATGTCATTAATGCTGAGATGTGACACTTTTATGAGAAGGAAGATAAATGAGCATACAATATGGTTTACTGTGGAAATGTTTGGTCAATCAAAGTTCTGGAGAGCTTTCAGTAATATTGTGTTTACGGCAGCATAATCGCTGGCATGGCATCTAAAAGGAAAGCATGCGCCAATTTTGTGTCATCATAATCATCTTCCATTAAATGTTTACATTTCAAGAGTCCTAGTATATATAAATTTAAATCATGGTCAGAGTTGAGATGATTCCCTTTTGAATGTCATACTTGATGAGTTATTGACAACTTCTGTCAATCCCAAAGATAAAGCGAGCATTAGCTCTTTCTACTAGCATTTTACAATTTCCATGGCTTTAAAATATCAAACAGAGCTGTTAGGGAAGGATTAGCAACATAGGCTCTAATACGTCAAAGTAAGCTAGGTCTCAAACTAGACCTGAATAGGTCTTGAAAATCAGTTGTAACAAATTTAACAAAAATTTAAATTGTTAATTAACA
This sequence comes from Cornus florida, assembly GCF_030987335.1. Taxonomy (NCBI): domain Eukaryota; kingdom Viridiplantae; phylum Streptophyta; class Magnoliopsida; order Cornales; family Cornaceae; genus Cornus; species Cornus florida. The sequence goes on along the minus strand of NW_026775580.1, from coordinate 100,118,207 downwards.
ATTCGAATGCCACAATATAAATGAAAAATAGTGCAATGAACTACAATTAAGATAAAGTTGGGACCTAGTCCAAATAGTGAATGCAATCCAAATAGAACAATCACTATTTAAAAAAAAAAAAAAAACCAAAAAAGGAGGTTACAACTGTAGGTCTCAAATTCTTACCCTAAAATCACCTAGGTAACCTTTTGAACCAGTCACACAACAGAGCTTCACTATCTGCTGCTACTGGTCAACAACCTAGGTCGAGTTTGGGACTTAGTGTACTCTGACTATCAAAGCCTAGGGTGCCCGACCTATCCCTCATGTCCAACTAACATGAATTTTCTATGCCTAAAGTTTGTAAAGCGACACTGAGATGGAGTAGGAAAGTGAGATCGTAATCCCAAGGCAGGATTTGAAAATACATGTTTGGGATGGACTTCATCTCTTAGGTTGTTTAGTCTTTTTGCTGGAATAATATTACTGTGTCAGTTTATTGTTGTAAACTATGCAAGAAATTTCACTTTTTGGGTGGTGGTTATTCAAATCCAGTGTCAGGTGGGAGAGGGTTTAACCTTGCGAATGAACATGTCAAACGTGTGACCTGAATTTAAGTGATGGATCTCCACGAATCTCTAATCTTAGGATATATGGAAGTGTTGTTAGAAAAGGGAGTATACCATTCTCTGGTACCAAATTTGAGTTCTTCGTCTTTTTCCATCATCACATGAGGATGATTAAGTATTCTGTTATAATATGTCGGACACAACCCATTCCCATATCGTATACAACTGTAGGTCTCAAATTCTTACCCTAAAATCACCTAGGTAACCTTTTGAACCAGTCACACAACAGAGCTTCACTATCTGCTGCTACTGGTCAACAACCTAGGTCGAGTTTGGGACTTAGTGTACTCTGACTATCAAAGCCTAGGGTGCCCGACCTATCCCTCATGTCCAACTAACATGAATTTTCTATGCCTAAAGTTTGTAAAGCGACACTGAGATGGAGTAGGAAAGTGAGATCGTAATCCCAAGGCAGGATTTGAAAATACATGTTTGGGATGGACTTCATCTCTTAGGTTGTTTAGTCTTTTTGCTGGAATAATATTACTGTGTCAGTTTATTGTTGTAAACTATGCAAGAAATTTCACTTTTTGGGTGGTGGTTATTCAAATCCAGTGTCAGGTGGGAGAGGGTTTAACCTTGCGAATGAACATGTCAAACGTGTGACCTGAATTTAAGTGATGGATCTCCACGAATCTCTAATCTTAGGATATATGGAAGTGTTGTTAGAAAAGGGAGTATACCATTCTCTGGTACCAAATTTGAGTTCTTCGTCTTTTTCCATCATCACATGAGGATGATTAAGTATTCTGTTATAATATGTCAGACACAACCCATTCCCATATCGTATATGCTCAATTTGGACATACAGTAGGTAAAATTTATTGAAGGAATATATTTACGAAAAATGTGTTAGATATTCTCCAAACTCAATGCACCATCTGGCTATTTAGCAAGCAATTATTTTTGACAGCTCTATAGGAAAAAACAGTTCCTTAAGGGTTAGAGCAACACCAAATAGACTAATCTACAAATAAGGCTTAAAGAAAAAGAGAAATGGTAGAATAAGAGAATACTCTCTAGTATAAGTTGGGACTGAAGACTCACATTGTTTGGGCAACTAAAAATAAGATAAAAGTACTAGAGAAGCCTCCTCTTTTCTTCTTTTTCTTATTCACTTGATATTAGGACTTTTAATCTTTTAGGGCCTTCGTTGAAGTGTTTAAGAGGTTCTGAGAAAATTTTAAGTGTAGGCTTTAGCTTTTATTGGGTGTAGTGCGTATTGGAGATGATGATGCATAAATTGTGTGAACAAATGACAAATATATAATGAGTGAGCGTTGAATAGTGGAGTACAGAAGTATTATATGTATTGGAGAGCTTTAGCATTTTGGACATTGGAGGATATATTAGGCATAAAGGTGATGTGGCAAGTCTCAGGTGTGATGTGAATTGAGGCAAAAGTGGAAAGAAGTACAAAAATTCAAGCCCAGGCTAGGATGAACTACTGTCGCATCCATGTTCTTCTGGCTGTAACTATAAATGTGTATTTATGGGTTGATAAGATTGGAAAAGTACAGTTCGTAGTTCGTACAAGTGGCTTTGGTTTTGGTTGCAAGTAGTTTTATACCTGTGGCAATTTTAGGCTTTTCCTATAGACGTTTGGACATATCTTTAGATGCATCCTAGCTAACAATTCCTTGGATCCATCACTGTATCTGTTGATGTGTCCACTGTCCTGGCCAAAAACTGCCTTTGGTCCAGGCAGGTCAGTTTCTCTACATGACCTGAATTTAGAGACTAGAGAAAAAGAAAAGAAAAAAAAACAAGAATTTGGACACAACAACAGTTATATCTAGGTAAATTTTCTTTTGGACTCATGGAAAGTTTACTATTGATTTTGCATTGATTCTTTTCCCACTTTGATAATTGTAAAATGGGAGTCTTTTTGTGCCTCGGTATTTGATTTGGACTGCTTTCACTTCCTTTTTGGGTGGGGAAGGTTGTCTGTGTTTACCTAGGGGGGGCCTTGGCAATGGTAAGGTTGCTCCATTGTGTCCCGGAGGTCACGGGTTTGAATCAGGAAACAGCCTCTCCGCTCCGCATACGGAGGTAAGGCTGCGTACATCAAACACTCCCAAGACCCCGCAGTGGCGGGAGCCTCATGCACTGGGCTAGTCCTTTTTTCTAGGTTGTCTGTGTACCACTTTATCCATTCCAACTCTTTGAAAATCCATTTGATATGAGAAACAGATAGCTTTGTTAATTTTTCTCCATATTAGTTCCCAAAATTCACATAATTGATAGCATCTGCAAGCAAGGAGGCCATGGCCATGCCTGAAGCAGAAGTCAAATCTTTGATTATACTTGCAATATTTAAATATACAATCGTTTTTACTGAGCAGGGTCAGTTTAATGATCTTCAGATGTCAGCATATTTTGTTTCCTAATTGTTTGGATTTAATGTAATTTTTGAATTGTTCAAGATTTTATGCTTTATACTGGTAAATAAAGATAATCTTTATCTTTTTGAGAAATAACTTTCTCCTTTTTTTCACATGATAGATAGACAGGTTTGGGCATTTCAAAATTTGGCATGGTGCAGGATCTGTTTTAGTCGCTGTTTCATTTTCTTCTGTTTTTGGCGGTTGCCTGCCTTGCAAGATCCTTGGCACCAATTCATTTACTGTGCAAACTATTGGATACAGCATTTTTGCAGCTATCTTCAATGTGGGTTGGGCTGCAACTCAAGTTTCACACATGTAATGACTTCCTCTGACCAGTTTCAAGTGTGCCAGGCATCTTCTTCTTTTTTTTCCCCTTCTTTTTTCTTTCTTTATCCTTCCCACTTTATAAAAAGGGAAGAGGCACTAGTGGCTGCCCCTTCACTATTGTATTTTTATTTGTTTGTGTTACATGGATTTCTATAACACTATTCAAATTCTCTTCGTATATAATCACTGATAAAAATGCTTATATACTACTGTTCTATTAAGGTAATGGAGCAAACATCCTCATCAGGTGTTCTATTACTCATCTTTTAATCATTTTAGGAATGTAATTGGTTAACGACTCATGTGTGAATGTCCAACTACAATTAGTAATTTTTGTTATATGTACATGCAGTTTAGTGTTAAAGCATTGCTGAAGAGTATCAGAATAATTTATAGAGTTAACTGGACAAAGTAAAAGATGGAATAGGAATTACATAAAAATAATGGTCCACCAGTGAACTCCTCCAAGTCCCAAATTACCACCACGGGCTAACCCCAAGGGTTGGCCCAAGTGGAATTTCCACTTGGCATTGGTGCCTCAAGAAGCATCAGGTGGAGTGAGGGGCGAGGGGGTTTGAATACCAATTAGGAAGAAAAAAAAATTGGAAAATTGCATAACTTGTTTTCCTCTTATTTTTTGCAGGTCTATGGTGAATTGCATCATGCTGAATTCAACAAGTAGAGTAATTTTGGCTAGTTGTCGCAATGCTTTTACAATGGTTAGCACCTCCCTGAATCTGATTTTTATGTATAGTTCTATTTAGCATGACTAGGCATTTTATAGAAGGTAGTGCTCATTCTTTTAATTTTTGGTTGAATGGTTCAAACATTTTTTCACAGGTCGCCAACCTAAGCCTGTATTGAGTTGCTTTTATAGTATTCCGATTCAATACATCAAGGACACTTGCTGATGTTGAAAGTCAGGTGTGTTGATTTAATTAAAGTTATTCTAGGTGTTAAAGGATTTTCATTTGAGTGTGCTCTTACTTCATTCATGTTTGGGCAGTACCGCTGGATAGCACATTTGTCAATTTTTATTGAATGCTGATTCGTTGGCATATTTCTTCTTGGAACCAAAGAGCCAAGGTTTACCACATATTCTTAATTTCACATAACCGTAATCTTTCTTCCATATATTTTCTATCTTCCTTCCAGTTATTGAGGGAGTGCTATTATAAAACTAGCAATACCAGTGTAGGGAAACAGTTCCAGCATACCAATGAGCGTTAGCCAAATGGTATGAGCTCTACTTCCTAAAGGGGAGGTCAAGAGTTTGAGCCCTAGTAGGGCTATATTGTGAGTGTGCGCCCACTTGCTTGATCGTTCAGGAAAAAGTAAAAAAAAAATAGCTCCAGCATTTGCTTTAATAGACAACCAAGGTACTTTTTGTTGTAAAGTCTTGATAGGGTTGATCTTGTAATGTAGTGTTTTTTGGGTTTGAAAAGTACTTATCAAAGGTAATGAAAGAACATCATCTTGATATTCCAGTACCAATAAAGCAGAATCTAAGTGAGCCCTTAACAAAGGTCTCTTTCCACACTTTGCTTTGTAGTTTAAGCTCCAAACTTTGCTCTATGGTCCACTGATGTTCCTGGTCTGGCCTAATTGTTTAAACAATTTCAAACTAGTGCCATTATTGCATTGAATTTCATGTTCTATAGAGTTATCAGTTTTAGTAATTGTTTGGCTCCTTCACCAATGTACTTAACCTGCCATCTTGAAACATATATTATGATTAAACATTTTTTATGAGCTCATGTTCCTTAACATTTTCACATTTAAGCAATAATTTCTCTTTTACGGACTTGTAGGATTTCTAAATTTTTATTTGTAATTTCTTATGTTCTTCTAATACTTAGTTTCATTGTATGAACTGATTGGTGCAAATAGATTGTGGTCAATCTTAGATTGAAATACACGGACAATTTGGTAAAGTCACTTAATGGAGGTAGGATTTACTATGGAAGTGGCAGAAAAGTTATAGTATGTTGCCCCAATTAATTTTATCCTTAACCTTCTTCAACGAATTCTTAATATGGTTTCAACTATTCTCCAGGGAAACTAGTTAAACACAATCCTTATTCTTCATTGTCATTTTTTTTTTCTAAAGATATTGCACCAGAATTTTTTCTATCATACTTGAGAAATCTTAGATAAAAACTTACATGCTACAGTATAATACAAACACCTTTGAAATAAATATTGTTCTTTAATAAGTATAGAGATTGGGATACTCTCAAAACTGAGATTATTCAGCCGGTTCTGCTAAGATTATTCTCTTCAAATTGTTATATGAATTTATAGTTAAAAAGAGAGTGGGGGCAGCCAGATAATATTTTTAAAAATGCTTGATTGTTGCTCAAATATATATTCTGCAGTCACTTTTCTTTGCTGGTTTTGTATTTCCATTATGTTGAGGCGTATTAAGTGTTTAAATGCTGAGTGGTTTATTTTTTTGGGGATGTTACATGGGATTACTGGTTCTGTTTTGTTATTTCAGCTATGGTTTCCCTTCAATGTGGCCCTCCTTCTGCTGATTCAGTTTGGGGAAGATGAATTTGGGACTGCTTTTCTCCTCTCTTGACTTACCCACCAAATAGTAACCTACAATGCTTTAGGAGATAGAAAGTGAGAGGAGGGGGAATAAGGATGAGTGACTAGAGGGAGAGTGACTAGTGATTAGAGCATGCACATGCATGTCATGTCATTTTTCCTTGTAGTGTACTTTTCAATTTTTCTAATAATAGATTTTTCAACTTATTTTTTTCCTTAGTCATAACTTTCCTAATCCCATACCTTTTCTCCAGGTTTAGTTCCAGTCCATCCCTTCAGCTTCCGGTAGAAGCAGGACTTGAGAACTAGACTCCACTATTTTGACTCCATCCCAAACCTTTTGATAACTGAAACTGATTTTCATTTTAAAACTAAAACAACATTATAAACCCGATACAGCTAGACTTACTTTTTGGTAGGATAAAAATTGGAGAGGAAGGGAAGGTAGAAGCAGAGAGGAGATGAGTAAATACCAAGGCAACGAACATAAGCATAACTCTATTTGCCATTAAGCTCAGCAATTTTCTATAGGCCCAAGCACATAAGCATCATTAAAATTTATAATCTACCACCAGGAGCAATCACACATTTTCGAAATTTATGAAAGCAACTCGTGATTAAAGTCAAATTTCACATATATCACCAAAATCAACCAAACTTGGAACATAATCTATCGAAAAAAGTAGACAAGAATCGAACCTCTTTCTCAATGGGTCTGGTGAAGAGTTTCTTGGCCTGAACAGCTGATACATCGAACTGTAGTTGCGTCACACCAGAACACGGCCTTTGATGTCAAGAAGGAAGAGAGCAGAGGCCGCCGCTGCCATGGATTAGTTGATTTAGAAAAAATCAACAGAGAATTACAGAGCTTGATTAGTTGATTTAGAAAAAAAATTAACACAAAACCCGTACATACAAGTTAGCAGTTGCAGAGGGAGAGAGGGGGCAAGCTTGAGAGTTGAGAGCCAGCAACTGAAGCTTGCGAACGGCGACCCGAACTGAAACAGCGGGCGATGGAAACTGAAAGAAATGGGTTTTGATTTTTTGAACAATCTGAAATGATATGCCGATATGGGTTTTGATATAGGTAATAGGTTTTGAACTTTTGATTCTTGCGGACAGATAGATAAACTTAATTATATGGGTTTTGAACTTCTGATTCTTGTAGATTTTGTAGGTTGCAGTTGCAGAGATAGAAAGAGGGCAACTTCAGAGTTGAGAACGAGAATAGAGATGGAGGCGACTGGGGAAGGTGAGGGTGTGTTTGATAGTATTAGTAACGAGAGAAAAGAAAAGAAAAGAAAAGATAGAATTAGTGAGAAAAGAAAAGAAAAGAAAAGAAATGATAGTAATAATTTTTATTTGTGTTTGGATAGATAACAGAGAAAAGAAAAGAAGTGATAGTTATTTTTGTTTGGATAAGATAGATGAGAGAAAATAAAAGAAAGGATAATAGACAAATTACTTTTTTACTCTTTCATAATCATAGGACTTGAATGGAATAATAAATCTGTCAATTGATTTGTGGAGGCTAATTTTGGTATTATCAAAATACCACTAAAATCACTATCCTTTCTCTCACTATCTCTCCCTATCTTCTCAATTTTGAGGAGAAATCAAATAAGAGATAGGGAGGGATAGCTATCCCTCCCTATCTCTCCTTATCCCTTCCTATCCCTCTACTTAAGTTACCCAAACACAAAGTTACACTATCCTCTCTTTTCTTTTCTCTCCCTATCCCTCCAAATCAACCCTACCAAACACACCCGAAATGATTTGCCCTAAAATTAGGGCACCGTTTCCTCTTGAGTGAGAGCTTGGATGTCAATTTTTACAGCCCTGCCAGGCTCCGCCTGGTCCCACCCACTAATAATAAATATAGGAACACTTTTTATATTGTTGGGACAGGCATGAACATAAATTTTGTACCATCACAGGACGGGTAAGGGTTTAGTACACATATCTCAGGGTCCCGCCCTACCCCACTAAGTATATAACTATATTATATATATATATAATATTAATAACTTATTTTAGCGGCTTACCGAGTTGTCCATCTCTTACATCCTAATTTGGGATGTAAACTTGGTATTAAATTTGTTTTTGTTTTGGTTATGGTGGGAGTTGAAGCTTAGAACTTTTTGTGATTTGGTTGTATTAAATTTCTATTTTTGTTTATTATGTTCTCTGAATTATGTTATGTGTGTGTTATTTTTTTATTTTTGTTGGGATACATAATTTCATTTATATTGTGCCATTCCCAGGCTTTCCACATTTAAATAGCACGAGCTTAAGTTCCAAAACGTGGGAGAAAAAAATTTGTTAGCGGAGCGGGCACGGGGCACAGTATTTCACAACAGGGCGGGGCTGAACATGAAAATCTAACCCGTCGCGGGTCTCGAGGCGGGCATAGACTTGACAAAAATTAAAAAGGGCGAGGCGGGATTTAGGGAAACCCGCCCCATTGTCATCCCTAGTGAGAGCAGAGGGAGAGAGAGCAATGATTTTATTTGTCTTGGGCTGTAATGTTTCTTATTTACTTGGGCTATAATGTTTCTTATTTGTCTTGGGCTGTGAAAGAGCATACTTGCTGCCTACCAGTGCTATTTGACTTAAAATTCACGAAAAGCCTGGTGGCGTTAATATTTCCCGCCCCCAAAATTTTGGGGAGATAGTTTTTTGGGCTTCAGATAAGTAGGGTCCCAAAAAGCTAAAATACCAACCCTATAATACCCCTTATAAAAGTATATATAGACCCAAATTTGGAATTATTTATTTATTATTATTATTATTATTTTACATGGTGATGTTCTTAGGATATTTTTTTTATATATCAATTACCTTAGAAAATTAGTTCTTATAAAACTATATCTCATTAATCCAAAGGCAATGGATATAATTCAATCAATCTTATTACGTATTCAATGATCGATGATGAAAAAGTTGGGATTTCAAGTGAGGGGGGCACGCTGTCAAAATATATATATATATGTATATCGTTAAAAATAAGAATTTTAAGAGTAAAAGTAGAAAAAGAAAAATGAAAGAACTTTAAAAAGAAAAGTTAAAAAAAAATTAATTGCAGAAGGAAATTTTGACTTTTCTATTAAGAAAATTTAAGGAATTTGAAGCGTAAAGAGAAAATAAAGAAAAAATAAAGAGATAATTTTATAAACCACAAAATTTAAGGAGAGCACTGTATAATTTTTTTCATATATATGGAAAAAATTAAAAAAATTACCACATATATTATAGAGTACGGGCCAACTCAGGGGGCACGTGCACCCCAAAGCGTTCATTGGCTCCATCCCTACTTGCTAATAGATTGATCAATTAAGGATAACTTTACTCAATGATCTTAAAAATTTATTGTTTAAGAACTGAACTTTTTAAAAGTGTATTTTTTAATATTTTGTATTAACATGCTAGAAAATAAATTTTCAAATATACCTTCGAATGGTAGGTCTTATATGATGATGAAGTTGGCGTGACTTGCTATAAAATTGTAATTAATTGAAATATATATTTGTAAATAATGTTTGAAAAGTTTAATTATTAGTTATTACTCATAAATGTATTTATAGAGACTGTGGCATTTAAAATTTTTAATTATTAATTATATAATGTATTTAATTAATATATAATTTATGTTTTAACATTGGCCATTATGCGAAAAATAAGAAAATTAAAATTCAAAATTTATCTAAAGTAAAAACATTTTGTTAGAAAAGTTATAAATATTTAAATTTCATTCAAAAATAATAATTTTTTTAGTTTAGGACATTAAATTCCATTATATCACTCAAAGTAGATGGTGAGGGTTCGAGTACCCAAAGGAACGAAGTGAGTGTGAGTAATATGTGTTTATTTTGCCAATGAAATAATAAATACTAACAATTACTGATAAATATATTTGGCAATCACATTAAGCTAATTAAGGCAGTATTTGTCTATTCCTTCAAATAGTTTGTTTTGCATTTTTTGAAATATTAATCAGCCCTCAAAATAAATCAACATGATGAAAATTAATTAAAAAAAATTAAAGAAATTTCAACCAAGAAGAACAATGTGTGATTATACATATGTATTTATATATATATATATATATATATATATATATATATATATATTCACGAGTGTATTTGCCTGGATATATTGGTTCTTGTTTAAATTAGATTTATACATATCGTTTTAGGTGTATAGCCTTACCAAGGTATATGCGTTAATAAATATGGTGGTAGGTGGAGAGGGTGGTGGTGGTAGGAGGTTGAGAGGGTGGTGATGGCCATAGCCCTCGTTAGAGAGTGGAGGTGTAAGAGGTGGAGATGGCCATGGTTAGAGGATGGGGGTGTAAGAAGTGAAGAAAATAAAGCGATAGAGATATGAAATGAGAGATAGTAGAAATAGAATAAATATAATAATGGTGAGTTTATTATTTTTTAGAATAAATATAACAAGGGTGAGTTGTTGTGTCTCAAAACGTTGTAATTTTGAGGCACAGGACAAGTGTCATGATCTCCTCACCAGGGATTCAAGTCCATATACCATATGGTCATCGGTATATATCATTTAGAAATACATTATATCACATTGGCCGCAAAAAACTAAGGTTGTTAATACCATACCCAATTGCGGCCAAAATTTGATCCTTTTGTGACCAAATTTTATGGTCACAAAAAATCGATGCTTTTGTGACCATAAATTATGTTGGTCATTAAAACCTTAACTAATTGAGACCAAAATTTGATCATTTTGTATCCATAAAATTTTGTCGTAAAAAATTTATCCTTTTGCGACCATAAATTATTTTGGTCATTGATACCTTAACTAATTGCGACCAAAATTTGATCCTTTTGTGTCTATAAAATTTGGGTGTAAAAAATCTATCATTTCGCAACCATAGTTTATTTTGGTCGTAAAAAAACTACCCAATTGCGACCAAAATTTACTTTAGTCAGAAATACGTTAAATTTCACGTCCAATTCATTTTGGTCGCAAATATTATAGTATTTGCAACTTTTTCAATTTGGTCACAAAAAGGCAGATTTGTTGCAGTGATTATACACTCTTTTTTTACTAGTGTCTGCACAAACGACTAATAGCCATATGGATGCCAGTTGGCACCATGGACGGATTGCCACGTGACACGAAAGGATGGTTAAATTTTCCAAAGTGTTGGTAATCCAGACCGAGGTCCGTGCACATTTCAGTCAGAAAAACATCGAGTATTTGGTTAAGGTAATAAAGTTGATTGATAAAACTATCACTTGAATGCATAACAATCACATGCCTCGTCAATCATAAAAAAAGAAACCCGAGACACTTCGGGAATACCTAGATCAATTAGTAGAAAAAAAAAGGTATGACAGATCAGAAATGAAACTCTATATTTCGTAACCAATGAGTTTAGATTCAAAAAAACCAAAAGATAATTAGGTTTCATTTAATAGAATCCTATCAAACTTGAGAAACTAATTTGGAGGTCTCATCTATAATTAACAGCTTGACGTATTTCCTGATGGAAAATACTCTTTAACACCGAAGGGGTGCACCAAATAGGCTGGCCGAAGGATGCCCAGCCATTTGATACGCTCAAGTGGGATCCATAACCTTCAGTATGTGTAGCATTACAATTTTTATTTTTTTATTTTTTATCAATCCTATGTGATGAGTAAAAGAGTCTCACAATGAAGGATATACCTGAATGACGGCCACCAGTAACCACTAATAATGGTGACGCTGTGAATAACTAAATGCAACCACCATGTGAGACTCGCAGCAGCAGAAAATGTCCAAAGTAAGCCCAACCACTAGAACCATAAATAACCCCCATTTATGGCGCACATTTCAAGACCATTAACTTTCTTCTGTCTTTGCTTGGGCAGGACTTTATATGTTAATTTTTGTGTACATTTGTGACAAAATTGGCCAGATGTATCTTTCATCCATGAATTTAATGGTTAAAAAATACGAATCTTATCTTAAATTTTCTGTTACATTGAGAATATATACCAGTATTTTTATAAAAGAAAAATAATTTATAGTTTATTTTTAGAAATTTATCTTTTTACTAGTCCAACCCCTCCTATAAAAAATTCCTGAGTCCGCCCCAGATTAACTTCATGATCCATGGTCTTTGAATTCCCCAATCTACGAACCCCAATAACATAAGAACTTAAGCACCATTAAAACCTCTGTGACAATTAATTCAAATGTTTAAGATTATTTATGAAAAGTTCTAGTAACAAAGATTAAGGCCGTATATATTGGCCTTGGTACCACATGTATTTATTGGTGACCCATTTATATAACAAATAAAGATATCACATGCATATAAATTAGGCATAGACCAAACAGGATTTAGTTTGTCCCACCTCATTTAAAATTCAATTTCATCAGATTAGACTTTACATATAGATGTGAGTTGAATATAGTATTCAATATACCTTAGTTTCTTAATATATGAAATCTATCATGTTTTTGAAGTATTTTTTTTAGTGTAGATTCTATTTCATAGAATTAGCCTCCTTTTAAATGTGTCATTTCTAACATGTCCTTCCTATCTACTATAAAGAAATAGGGAATTCAAATTAAACTGCAAGATTCAGACAAAGTTTAGGCGAAAGCATATGATAAGTTCTACAAGAGTGATTAAGGACACATAATCCAATAAAGTACTACTTACCTGGAAATGTAAAACGACTCAGCCTGGACAATCCAGCACTCTTAAAACCTGATGCCTTGATGCACTCATTTCCATTACCAAAGTGCACATTTCTATGCAATGCGTTAAGACTTCATCACTGCACACATCTGGTCAGAAAAACACCGAACATAAATTATGTCTTGTTACACATCCCTGCAATATTAAATTAAATGGACTAGTATTCTACCATGCATGGCATTTTCATGAAAATATTAAGAATATCTTCCAACCTTCTATTCGCAACATAGCTTCAATCATCGAGTACCCTGCACCATTATGATAAGGAACTTCATTAAATTCTTAGAATTCTGATACAATTATATATTGTGTAAAATAATCCTGAAATATCACAAAGACACTACATCCCATCCAGGCATCTCCTAAAGCAAGCTGTGATACCCCTCGATTCTAGAGCCACGGGTGATCAAATCCGAGCACAGATCCAAGGGATATCAGACAATCAATATATAAACAAGCAGGAATAAAACTGAATTAAGAATAAAATAATGATATGCTGAAAGGAATTCTAATTGTAAAACCTCCAAAAATAAAAGTTTTAATATAAATTAACTTTCCAATCCGTACAACTCGGGAATCCAACTAGTAGACCCCTAATAATCTCAACTGATAAAACTTTACAGAATAAAATCCAAAACTAAAACCAGAAAGAAAATTCCTATTTAGTCGGAAGAGTGAATGACTGTATCTGCATCACCACGAACAAGCTCTAAACCTGTTATAGACGATCACCTGAAAAATAAGGGTGGGTCAGGCCCACATGCAAGTTCCATGCCACTACAATCCATACATAAACCCAATACACAGATACATCCTAGATAGCTCAACAATAGCTAAGATAGTCCATATAGATATAAGTACACACTATAGGACGTTCACCAGCCCACATAATTCGTCTCAACCCGAGTAGAACAACCAAGGAAACATCATCAGGCCTGGTTATCAATCCTAGGCGATATACGCACCCTAACCATGATCAGGAGACTCAAGCTCGTGTTACGGCACTTAAGTATATATTTAAATCTCTTCCTAATACAGAAAAGTAAAGCAACCATCCATTATGTCGTTCAACTGTTTTAGTTGACAGGACATGCATCCATGTAGGAGTTAACTGTTTGAGTTAATTCATTCCATATGTATGAAAGGGGTAGGACTTAGCTTTTTTTGATCTAATCCATCCCTAATATGTCACCGTCCCATACCGGTACATATAATGCAAATGATCCATCAATGATGCACACATGTTTGAACATCAAATCCATCCGGAAACCAACACAATAGAAATCAGATATTGATAAGATCCTATCATGCATCCAATATATGTTTATAATCATAGATCCTCCTTTTAAATTGTTAAAATAAGAATAAACCCTTTAAACCATTCATTTCCATGTAATTGACAGAACCCAAATTAAGACAGTTCAGTAATTATCCTCCATAACATAATACAATGAATATCAGAATTTTAAACTGCACATTATACTAGAATTCCAAATCAACACATCCATACTAGTTCGTTTTAAATGTTAAAATGATGACTAGCATTTACATCATCCCAAATCCTTTACGGCATGCAAATCTATAATTAAATCTCATGGCATCTATGTAATTCCCCATTATAAATTCTGTGTCGGATATAATGACATTCCAAAGTTTAAGTACATCATATGAAACTTCAAAAGTATTTTATATCAGTTTCATTTAATTTGCTAACACGAAACTAGCAACTAACCCTCCACTATTCCCGACAATATACAACTTATTAGATACGAGTACATGACGTCATAACTAACATTCCTGGAACTGAACTATGCTAAATATAACATTGATATAAATTCTAACAATAATTACAATGTCAGTCCAAATTAAGTTGTCAAAACAACTTAGCAAAATAAGCATTCCTCCTTCCTTGACAGTAGGCTTATTATAAGCTTATGTTTTATGACATACATTTAGGTTTAGCACCTTAGTATAAACCAACTATTTGAAGGCTTTAACAAGTTAATTTTAATCATTTAAAACCCCCCATCACTTTCCAGTAATTACCTTCAAGCCCCTGAACTTCAGAAAAATTGCAGAAAACACCCGTAGGGGTTTTTTTCCCATGGGAGCCGGCTCCCCTTTATTGGAGCCGGCTCCTAGGCTTCTAGAGCCGGCTCTCCCTCATGGAGAGCCGGCTCTCTCTTCATGGGAGCCGGCTCCCACCATTTAGAAGCCGGCTCTCACCCCTGAGAGCCCCTCTCTGCTTCACTGCTTCGTTTCTGCTTCGTTCGGTTGTCGTCTGCTCTTCCGGCGAAGCCCAATGTCCTATCCTAAATCTTTTTAACATTCCTAGGGTTCTATTCAAGTTCCTAAAGTCCTAGAAACCCTACATATTCCAATATGAATTTATTAACAAAGCTTCAACCGAAACAATTTTCTTTTCCTCTGTTTATCTTCTTCGTTTCCAGCGAAGACCACTCCTCTGCTCCAAGTTTTCTTAAAGTTCTTAAGGTTCAATACAAGTCCCAAAAATCATAGAAACTTCTTAAATTCTATTATGAACTTGATTGACAGAAGTTTAAATAAAAAACAACACAGTCTGAGAAAAACCCAATTTTAGTTATTTAAACGTAAAACAGGTTACAATCTAATATAACATGCATCAACTATTAGTTTTAAAGGTTGAATTAATCCCTGGAGACTATATAGAATGCACAGAACACAAGTTTATAGGAAGGAGACAGAATGAAACTTGCCTATGAGATTTTGAATTAAAACCTCTACGCCGTCTCTACGTTTCAGAATTCCCCAGATTGTTTTCCTCCTTTGATAAACCTTCTATTCCTCTATTGCTTCTTGACTTACCCACGAGCAACTCCTCTGCTCGTCCTCTATCCTTCCTCCATTAGCCTCACAGATTCTCTCAAGAACCCTCTCTGTTTTCCTCTCAAAATACTATTCCGTGAATAGGGTTTTGTTTTTTTTTGTTTCTCCAACCCTAGCAGACCATACAGTTTTATATATATAGGCTATTATTTAACCTATGTTTAATTCAATTTAAATTTACAAGTCGGCTACACCATGAATAAATGAAACCCTAACTTAAATTAAAATAACCCTAAAATATAAACCATATAAGCCATAAACAAGACACGTCAGTTAAAACCAATTAAATTAAAATAAATAATTAAAATAAATCAATTAATCTAAAGCAAATAATTCACACTTAATCAATTAAACAAACCAATTCACTATATAACAATTAAGAAAACAAAACACATAAGTCACATAATTAAAATAAAAAAAATGCAATAAAGATCAAAATTAAATCCCCATTTTATTCAAAATTAAATCCCCATTTTATTCTTTTGAAAACTAGGGGTATTACACAAGCCCTAGCACTCTCCATTGCCCAGTTCCTGGAAAACAAGTTATCATAGTAGAAGTCTATGAAGCCAGATGAAATTGAGGCATTCCTATAAATAACCTGTACGTTTGAGATCTTTAACATATCCCATCTTAACTAACCAACCAACACTCTATTGTATAGTGAATTTTTTCAACCAAGAACTTTGTGAAACAAATTTACAAAGTGCAACACAAACAATAGAAACACTTATCAGAAAAATAAACCATGGATGCTTGCTAGGAATAAAGCCGGATATACCACTTTGATCCAAAACACTTTACAATCCCAATTTCTTACTTTATAATAAAAAAAATCCAGCATAGACAGAAAGAGACTGTAGATATGCATTGAGGGGGTAATTGATTGTTCGCTGATCTTGAATCAATTTTTTGCAAAAAATAGGAATAGCATATAAGCATGAGCAAATAACATTGCTAGAATTGTAGAACTCTAAGATGGATTAGAAGTAATTGAGGTTCTAGTGCTTGGAGCTTCCCTTGCTTGCTAAAATAATACTTCTTTTGCCTTGTCTAGACAAACTCGATTAAGCTTGGTAAGAACAAAACTTCAATTCATATTCTAATCATAAAAATCCCTTCATTCTTTCCTGCTTAAGTCACAAAATTAGGTTGCATCTATCATAATGAAACAGGGTATTCATATTGCACAGCAACTATACAGAATGCAATTTATATTTACAAGGATGAAAATACCGTAAAGTGAAAAATAAAACCACCACCAAGAGCTTAGCTCTAGTGGTACTTTATTTAATTTTCAAATTTAAGGTTGAGGATTTGAGTGCCTATAAGGGAAAATGGTGGGTGTGTGCGTGTGTCTTACTTACCAAAAATTAATGATAAAACCACCAAGAAATCTGTCTGCCAATTAAGGAGTGCACAAAGACTACCATCCATGATACAATTTCATTAAAATCCAAGTCTGGAACATCATTGAATGAGCCACGAGTTTGCATTTGTAAACTAATTCCTGGAGGCAAATAGCTACCCTCGTGCTTCTCTAACTCCTACAAGATTTAAAAAATGTGGTACTATATATGAAGCATGATCTACACGAACCACTGACATAGAGATACAAAAATACATGTACATTCCTGTATAGGAAAAACAAAAAAACAAAAAAAAAAAAAAAAAAAATCTTTAACACTGCATTATTGTGCCTATTTCCTCAATGATTACGGAAAGATTCTCGAATTTTTTGTATATGTCCTCTATTCAGGGATGAGATTTGTCATTGTACACAACCTGATAAATCTGACCACTCACCTCAATCCAACTGGGTGCCAGTTCCTTCTTCAACCGGTGATGCTTCAGTAATGCTATAATATTTGATGCATCCTGCCACATCCCTCTTGCAGCATATATATTTGACAAAAGTATATACATCCCTACATTTGAAGGTTGAATACTTAAAAGCATCTGTGCACCAAATTTGCCTAGACCAAAATTCTCATGGACTCTACAAGAACTTATTAATGTTCCCTAAGTATGTGATGGGATATCTACAGGCAATTGTTTAACTAGTTCATATGATTCAGCTAGCAATTCTGATCTACCAAGGATATCAACCATGCAATCATAATGTTCTGGCTTTGGAATTAGATTCCAATGCTTCTCCATAGACTTTAAGTATTTCTAGCCTTCATTGACCAGACCTGAATGAGCACAGGCAATCAAGAGGCTAATAAAATTTACGTGATCTGGTTCAAATCCAACTTGAGTCATGGAATGGAATAGCTTGAGAGCTTCAACAGCAGAACCATGATAAGCTTGTGCCACGATTATGGCATTCCATGCCACCGTATCCCTGTTTATCATCCCTTGAAACACTAGAGCAACAACATTTATAAAGCCACATTTGGGATACATGGATATTAATGAACTTAATACAAACGTATCATTTTCAAAACCAGTTTTGATCACACAAAGATGCATTGCTTTACCCCACCCATGCGCAGCAAATGCACCACAGACCGAGATCACAGTGGTAAATGTACCTTGATCGGGCTTAAGTCCAGTCCGCAGCATGTGGTAATGTAGAATAAAAGCTTCTTCAGATTGACATCATGAAATCATAGTATTCCATGAGGTTTTATCTTTCCACGGCATCTGTCCAAAAAAACCCCTAGCATTTATCATATCATCTTATTGTACATGTCGCTGTAGTATTGAATTCCATGACACAATGTCTCGCTGTGGCATTTTCATGAACAATTCAAGAGCGTCTTCGAACCTTCCATTTTGAACATATCCACCAATCATTGAGTTCCATGCAATGAGATCCCGATGGGGCATTTCATTGAATAATTTTTTAGCCTCTTAAATCTGATTATAATGCAGATAACCCCGAATCATCATAGTCCAAGCCACTACATCCTTTTCAGGCATCTCCTCAAACAAGGCCCTAACACTCTCCATCTTTTTTGCTCTCAAGAAACAAGTTATCATACTAGTCCATGAAGCCATATCGTGTCAAGGCATTCCCATAAATAGTTTGTGTGAATCTTCAACATATACCATATCAGCATAACCAGCCAGAATTGCATTATACAGTGAAACACTCCTTACAACAGGAGCTTGATCAAACAACACCTCGGCTTCGCTTACAAACCCATAATGAAAATAACCTTCAATCATAGTCACCCACGACACAGAATTCTTAACAGGCATTGCATCAAACAATTTTCTGGCCTCATCTACTTGTTAATTGTTTACATAACCATATATCATAGAATTCCAACAAACCACATTTTTATCACGTATCGCCTCAAACAAACTCCAGGCTTCTTCTAACCTTCCACACTTTGCATGCCCACTTAACATCGTCGTCCAAGACACAACATTTCTACTAGGCATAACATCGAATATCTCACGAGCCTCACGAACCCTACCATTCCTAATATACCCATAAATCATACAGTTCCAAGTCACCATATTCCTATCAGGCATTTCATCAAACAGACGACATGCATTCTTAACATCCCCGCGCTTGAAACTACTAGTTATTTTTGGTTTCACTGATATTATGAGCTTTTCACATTGGAAGTCATATAACGAAATAACCAACAAGTTTCACTGAACACAAACCCAATACATGAATTGAATTTGCACCTAACATATATAATTCAGTAAACATGTGGTTAGTTAACAGAAGCCTGTTTATTCAAGCAACAAGTGGGACCAAACATAGATCCCACGGTTGTTCTATCATCATCCATGTGGAATTTAATATAATTATTTGAAACATGTGCAATATTAGAATTCGTATGATACCAAATTAGAAAATGATGATTCTGTATGGGGGTTGTCCTGAAATTGTAAGGGAAATTAATATTTAAGCAACCCGTTCCCTTAATAAAAGTGCCTTATCCCCACCAAACTCATGTAAAGCCAAATCTTGCCACAAATCTTGACGCTGATGTCACTTGACGATTTTCCCCAAGCTTGGATTTTCACTTTTTAGGATTTTCAGATTATTTTTTTCCTATCAATTTATATATATATACACATACATACGTACTTTAGAATCGCATTCGCACCATAAAATTCAATATTTAGCATTGACATTATTTATACACAATGTTTGTCTTGACTCCAAATTATTGGGTTTCTAATTTATATAAGGAACCAGTGAGACTAATTCTTCAGTCAAAATGTTTTTTAGTTGTATGACCCCACGTAATTAGGTTTTGATACTTTAAGTGGGACATCTTTAAAGTAAGAGGCCTAAGCGGCTAAGCCAGTGCCCCACGTTTCATTAATAAGGTTATAATCTTTAAAGGATAATAAATGAGGGTAATTAAATAGTTTTAATTTATTTTTTATTTTTTTAAGTTTGCAATATGTATTAGAACTTTTTATTTTATTTTTATTAATTAATTTATTTATATTTTATGGTAAAGCAAACACACATACACTTTTTTGCCCACGCTGGGACTCGAACCCCTCTCATCTTCTTTGAAGATGGAGAAGTTATACCATTGGGCCAAAGGCCTATCAGAACTTTACTACTGTATTAGATTAGCTTACTCCTTTTATTAGTGTGGAGAAGAATTATAAAGTTGTAACTGGATAACAGAATTATGTTATATCTATGAAATAAGAGAAGATTGAATAAATAATAAGGTTATAATAGAGAATCAAAATATAATGATACAACTTTTACGGAAAATTAGAATTTTCTCGTATTTTTTGGAGAAAATATTTTCAGAAAAATCAATGAGTTGCCAGAATATTACTTTCATGAAAAAATTTATTTCACGCTCATCAAAGTGTTATTTTTTTTATTATGTTTCTCTTACTTTCAGATTAGTTCACGCTAACTAAACTAACCCCACGAAAAGTTAATATAATTTTCACTTTCTTATATATAAGTTAGGTCATGAGACGGCGAGATATTTTGTAATAAAAAAATTGATGCAATTAAACGTTGATTGGACCAAATGAGTCTTGATTAATATAGGTGTTAAAAATTTAGAATAGAAAACTAAGATACAATGATTTAGAGTACATGAACTTATAATTTCAATTGTCAAATGTATTTATTAATTATTTTGAAAATTACATTCTTGCTTCTCATCAAAGTAGTGATAATTAATGACTCATTAACTCAGTTTGTATAACATCTCATCTTTTAGAGTGAGAAGTTGAATCTTTGCCGTGGAGTGCATGCGTGAATAATTACCTTTAAAAAAAAAAAAAAAAACGCATATATATGGATTAAAAATATAGAGTCTATAATTACTTCAAAAGGAATTTGGAGTTGCAACAAATTGGACACAAAATACTCAAAATTCAAAAACTCCTATTATGTTGGTAAGATTCAAATTTCAACTTTTTGAATGGGATATCAATTAATTTGAGTTGTGATACATATTTGACTATATTTATATTTATGACGTCATTACTCAGTTATATAAAGAGTTGAATGTGTTTAATGATGGAAATACTCATCATTTTTCATTAATTTTTATTAAATAATAATACTTTATTTTAAAAATAATTAAGATAAAAAAATAAAAAATTTAAGGAGCTGACGTGGAAAGGTTTGAAATCACAAGGCGAATTGCAACCACAAGACGAGACTTATCTCACCCAAGTGTGAAAATTGTTACAAAAAGCCAAATCAGCTGCGACTGAAACATCAGAGATTCCCATCGATCAGTCAAACAATGCTCAATTTTACAAAATCAATGCTGACTTTTGTAAAGTAAGCAGCACTATATTTTATTAGAGCAACCCCGCTGGGTTGTTTTCCCATTCGACACTTTATATAAAAAGCAAATCGTTCTATTTTATATAAAGTGTACAATCACACTAATAATTAATTATATATTTATTTTAAAGACTTCAAATTCTTATTATACTCTTATTTTTTTATTATATATTTTATTATATTATTATTTTTTAAATAATAAAATAATTTTTTTTTATTATTATTTTTTTCTCAACAGTTTTATTCTTAACAACTATAATACTATGCAAATTAAATTATTATGTAACAAATAAATAAATAAATTAATTGATAGGTCAAAGAATACAAACTTTAAAAAATAATTAACTAAATTATTATGTAAATTAAATGATTCTTCCTATTTATTTAGAAAAAATAATTTTTTAATTAATTAAAATTTAACTATTTTTATATTAATTAATTAATTAATTCAATACACATATAATATTTATTTTACACATCAAAATACAATATTACTTTTCTATTTTATATTATATCACACACAAACACCCACAATGTTCAGCTGTGGCGTTTGGATTGTGTAATGGGCCCCACTTGTGTGTAATGTGCGTAGGAAAGCATTTCATTCAGCGCAGGGTATTGATATTGTACACTTATGCTTGCGCTGGGGTTGCTGTTATGCGCCTTCTATTCTGATATTTTAGGGCAGACGTACACCACAAAAGACTGGTTGTTGAGGTCTGTTGAAATTGGACCCCACATAAATCTCTGCCGTCATATGATCTAATTTGTAGTTTCGATGCATGTTCATATACATACAAACACAGTAGAAGGCCATGTATTAGAATTCTTGAATATCCATAAATGTAACTTACACCTATATGTACATATACGTGTAACTTACCAAGTTGGTAAAGTTATGTGGTGTTCCCACCAAGCAATTCGGATTCTCTCTCTTTGAGTGTCTTCCTGGTTAAGCTCAGTTTCTTCTGGGTCCAAGAAAAGGTTTCAGCTGAGGAATTTCATGGGTTTTATGTAGCTTGCCCAGAGGTATGAATTCTCTCTCTCTATATATATATGTATTTGGGTAGGTTTGATTCTATGCATAGTGCGAGAAACCATATTTATTGGGTTGTGACGCTATTGGTGAATTGTTTGGGGTAGAATGTTGTATTATTGTGTAGATTTGGAGATTTGATGAGTTGGTGGGAGTTCATTACAGCAATTTGCAAGACCCAACTAATAAGTATCTTCAAGTATTCAAGAAATATGGTGTTAAGACTGTTTTATTGTATAATATGATGAGTGAGAACCGAAGTTAATTGTCAAGTATTCAAGAAATGTTTTCATTTGAGTTTTGAATTACAGTTGAAAAAATTTGGGGAAAGTATGATATTACCCAAAAAAAAAAAGAAGAAGAAATGTTTGCTAATTGTTTCCCTAATTAGTCGAACTCTTTATTCAGTTGTTTGCCTCTTTGGTCACACCCTTGTGCTACTGCTACGTTGCTCCCATCTTGCAAGAATGATACCTAAACTCCCCTTCCCTCCTCGAAATCTAGGTTAACTGGACCATTTTTTTTAGGATATCATTGGTCAATATAGTTTTAAACCTACATTTCGTAGTATATGTTATTTAAGATTTACAAATAAGTTGTTTTGATCAGTGGGTAAGGTATATTTACATTTTTGAAGCCTGAATTGATTTGCAGGGTTTTCATTGATCGGGAAATCTGAAATTTGACCTTGTGTAACTTATGGTTAATGGTATGGGAGATCAGGAATCATGCACCAAACCCCTTGGAAGATTGTCTGTTTTCTACTATGGCGTGGGGCACATGCTGAATGATATTACATCTGCATGTTGGTTTACTTATCTCTTAGTTTTCTTGACAGATATTGGACTGTCCCCAAGGTGCGATTCCTAATTCACACTGGTAGTTAATTTGATTATAATGCATCAATTCATATGAGCTATTTTCTTAATGTCATTAATGCTGAGATGTGACAATTTTATGATAAATGAGCATGCAGCATGGTTTACTGTGGAAATGTTTGGTCAATCATAGTTCTGGAGAGCTTGCAGTAATATTGTGTTTACGGCATGCCAAAGCCGTTGCAGCGTAATCGCTGACATGGCTTCTAAAAGGAAAGGATGTGCCACTTTTGTTTCATCATAATCATCTTCCGTTAAATGTTTACATTTCAAGAGTCCTAGTATATATAAATTCAAATCATGGTCAGAGTTGAGATGATTCCCTTTTGAATGTCATACTTGATGAGTTATTGACAACTTCTGTCAATCCCAAAGATAAAGCAAGTATTAGCTCTTTCTAGTAGCATTTTACAATTTCCATGGCTATAAAATATCAAACTGAGCTGTTTGTTAGGGAAGGATTAGCACCCTAGGCTCTAATACGTCAAAGAAAGCTAAATCTCAAACTCGACCGGAATAGGTCTTGAAAATCAGTTGTAACAAATTTAATTACAATTTAAATTGTTAATTAACAATTTGAATGCTACAATATAAATGAAAAATAGTGCAGTGAACTAGAATGAAGATAAAGTTGGGACCTAGTCCAAATAGAACAATCACTATTAAAAATAAGAAAAAGGTTACAACTATAGTTCTCAAACTCTTACCCTAAAATCACCTAGGTAACCTTTTGAACCAGACTCACAATTGAGCTTCACTATTTGCTACTACCGGTCAACAACCTAGGTCGAGTTTGGGACTTAGTGTACTCTGACTATCAAAGCCTAGGGTGCCCGTCCTATCCCTCATGTCCAGTTAACATGAATTTTCTATGCTTAAAGTTTGTAGAGCGACACTGATGGAGTAGGAAAGTGAGATCGTAATCCCAAGGCAGGATTTGGAAAAACATGTCTGAGATGGACTTCATTTCTTAGGCCGTTTAGTATTTTTGCTGGAATATTACTACTGTCTCAGTTTATTGTTGTAAACTATGCAAGAAATTGCACTTTTGTGGTGGTTGTTATTCAGATCCAGTGTGAGGTGGGAGAGGATTTAACCTTGTGATTGAACATGTCAAATGTGTGAAGATTCACAGTTTTCTTTTGAAACAAATCTCCTTATGAATTAGGTTGCTTTTTGTTGTGCTAAGTTGTTTCCTCAAAATATAGGGGATTTTAAGCTCCACACGAGTATTGTATATAATAATTTTCATTTCGTTTCACAGGGCTGCTGCTGCTGTCATGCTTTCGGGCCAGATAGCTGATGGATTTACAACCATATTTGCTGGCGAACTGGTATCTCAAGATAATATATATATATATATATATATATATATATATATATATATATATATTTTGTTAGTCATTTCATGTCAGAAGTTGTGACGTAGCTTATCTTCCTTGGTACAACTAATAACCTCAGAGCAAGGCCTTTTACTCTTTCACATAGCCTCATGAGTCATAATACCAAACCCAACTGCAGGAGTTCGTTATTGTATAGTCCAGTCGGTTGTCTTCCGTTTCTTTTGCAAGTTATTTTTTTCTTTTGATTTTGCATTCTTCGGTTCGTGTTTCAATAATTTACTTATTTATCAATCTTTTTAGAACCATTTTTTTACAGCTATGGTTAAAGCTCAGGTTGTTAAGCGTGATAATGTCTGTTCAAGTCTACGAGCATTAACTTTGTGCAGAAATTATACCAACAGTTTGGTCTAAATCTAGTATGCCCTCCTAGCTTCCAAATAGGCAGGATCAAGTAATGGACTTTTTTTTTAATCTTTGAGTGATCTGCAATCTACTGGCGTTAGATGCGTGCTTAACGTCCCAAGTCATTAACTTTTCTGAACATATTCTGCATGACAACATGGTCAAGGGATATGCCTTTTTGAAGAACATAGTTATTATGAAATGATAAGACTAGCCTTCAGAATCTCTATGTCAATAGTGATTAAATTCTTGGATTTATGAGAAAAATAGTATATCAAACCTATATTACACGGATTCAAATACGTGTACCAGGTACAATAGTGTATTTAAGTGATGGATCTCCACGAATCTCTAATCTTAGGATATATGGAGGTGTTGTTAGAAAAGGGAGTTTACCATTCTCTGGTATCAAATTTGAGTTCTTTGTCTTTTTCCATCATCACATGTGGATTATTAAAGTATTCTGTTATGGTTATTATGTCAGACACATCCCATTCCCATATCAGACACATCCCATTCCCATATCGTATATGCTTAATTTGGACATACAGTAGGTAAAATTTATTGAAGGAACATATTTACAAAAAGTGTGTTAGATATTCTCCAAACTCAATGCACCATCTGGCTTTTTAGCAAGCAATTATTTTTGACAGCTCTATAGGAAAAAACAGTTCCTTAAGGGTTAGAGCAACACCAAATAGACTAATCTACAAATAAGGCGTAAAGAAAAAGAGAAGTGGTAGAATAAGAGAATACTCTTTAGTATAAGTTTGGGACTGAAGACTCACATTGTTTGGCCAACTAAAAATAAGATAAAGTACTACAGAAGCCTCCTGTTTTCTTCTTTTTTCTTATTCACTTGATATTAGGACTTTTATTCTTTAAGGGCCTTTGTTGAAGTGTTTAAGAGGTTCTGAGAAAATTTTAAGTGTAGGCTTTAGCTTTTATTGGGTTTGGGTGTAGTGTTTATTGGAGATGATGATGCATAAATTGTGTGAACAAATGACAAATATATAATGAGTGAGCGTTGAATAGTGGAGTACAGAAGTATTATATGTATTGGAGAGCTTTAGCATTTTGGACATTGGAGGATATATTAGGCATAAAGGTGATGTGGCAAGTCTCAGGTGTGATGTGAATTGAGGCAAAAGTGGAAAGAAGTACAAAAATTCAAGCCCAGGCTAGGATGAACTGCTGTCGCATCCATGTTCTTCTGGCTGTAACTATAAATGTGTATTTATGGGTTGATAAGATTGGAAAAGTACAGTTCGTAGTTCGTACAAGTGGCTTTGGTTTTGGTTGCAAGTAGTTTTATACCTGTGGCAATTTTAGGCTTTTCCTATAGACGTTTGGACATATCTTTAGATGCATCCTAGCTAACAATTCCTTGGATCCATCACTGTATCTGTTGATGTGTCCACTGTCCTGGCCAAAAACTGCCTTTGGTCCAGGCAGGTCAGTTTCTCTACATGACCTGAATTTAGAGACTTGAGAAAAAGAAAAGAAAAAAAAACAAGAATTTGGACACAACAATAGTTATATCTAGGTAAATTTTCTTTTGGACTCATGGAAAGTTTACTATTGATTTTGCATTGATTCTTTTCCCACTTTGATAATGGTAAAATGGGAGTCTTTTTGTGCCTCGGTATTTGATTTGGACTGCTTGCACTTCCTTTTTGGGTGGGGAAGGTTGTCTGTGTTTACCGAGGGTGGACCTTGGCAATGGTAAGGTTGCTCCATTTTGTCCCGGAGGTCACGGGTTCAAATCAGGAAACAGCCTCTCTGCATATGGAGGTAACCCCACAGTGGCGGGGGCCTCATGCACTGGGCTAGTCCTTTTTTCTAGGTTGTCTGTGTACCACTTTATCCATTCCGTCTCTTTGAAAATCCATTTGATGCGAGAAACAGATAGCTTTGTTAATTATTCTCCATATTAGTTCCCAAAATTCACATAATTGATAGCATCTGCAAGCAAGGAGGCCATGGCCATGCCTGAAGCAGACTTCAAATCTTTGATTATACTTGCGATATTTAAATATACGATCGTTTTTACTGAGCAGGGTCGGTTTAATGATCTTCAGATGTCAGCATATTTTGTTCCTAATTGTTTGGATTTAATTTAATTTTTGAATTGTTCAAGATTTTATGCTTTATACTGGTAAATAAAGATAATCTTTATCTTTTTGAGAAATAACTCTCTCCTTTTTTTCACATGATAGATAGACAGGTTTGGGCATTTCAAAATTTGGCATGGTGCAGGATCTGTTTTAGTCGCTGTTTCATTTTCTTCTGTTTTTGGCGGTTGCCTGCCTTGCAAGATCCTTGGCACCAATTCATTTACTGTGCAAACTATTGGATACAGCATTTTTGCAGCTATCTTCAATGTGGGTTGGGCAGCAACTCAAGTTTCACACATGTAATGACTTCCTCTGACCAGTTTCAAGTGTGTCAGGCATCTTCTTTTTATTTCCCCTTCTTTTTTCTTTCTTTATCCTTCCCACTTTATAAAAAGGGAAGAGGCACTAGTGGCGGCCCCTTCACTATTGTATTTTTATTTGTTTGTGTTACATGGATTTCTATAACACTATTCAAATTCTATTCAAAATCTCTTCGTATGTAATCACTGATAAAAATGCTTATATACTACTGTTCTATTAAGGTAATGGAGCAAAACATCCTCATCAAGTGTTCTATTACTCATTTTAATCATTTTAGGAATGAAATTGGTTAACGACTCACTTGTGAATGTCCAACTACAATTAGTAATTTTTGTTATATGTACATGCAGTTTAGTATTAAAGCATTGCTGAAGAGTATCAGAATAATTTATAGAGTTAACTGGACAAAGTAAAAGATGGAATAGGAATTACATAAAATTAATGGTCCACCAGTGAACTCCTCCAAGTCCCCAATTACCACCACAGGCTAACCCCAAGGGGTTGGCCCAAGTGGAATTTCCACTCGGCCTTGGTGCCTCAGGAAGCATCAGGTGGAGGGTGGGGGGGAGGGGGTTTGAGTACCAATTAGGAAGAAAAAAAATTAAATTAAAAAATGTATCCATGTCATTGGAAAATTGTGTAATTTGTTTTCCTCTTATTTGTTGCAGGTCTATGGTGAATTGCATCACGCTGAATTCAACAAGTAGAGTAATTTTGGCTAGTTGTCGCAATGCTTTTACAATGGTTAGCACCTCCCTGAATCTGATTTTTATGTATAGTTCTATTTAGCATGACTAGGCATTTTATAGAAGGTAGTGCTCATTCTTTTAATTTTTGGTTGAATGGTTGAAACATTTTTTCACAGGTCGCCAACCTAAGCCTCTATGCAGTTGCTTTTATAGTATTCAGATTCAATACATCAAGGACACTTGCTGATGTTGAAAGTCAGGTGTGTTGATTTAATTAATGTTATTGTAGATGTTAAAGGATTTTCATTTGAGTGTGCTCTTACCTCATTCATGTTTGGGCAGTACCGCTGGATAGCACATTTGTCAATTTTTATTGGATGCTGCTTCGTTGGCATATTTCTTCTTGGAACCGAAGAGCCAAGGTTTACCACATATTCTTAATTTCACATATCCGTAATCTTTCTTCCAGTTATTGAGGGAGTTCTATTATATGTTTCCTTTCTTTGACGCTTATTTAGATAAAAATGTTATTTATTTTGACAATTGAAGAACATTTGCTTGAAGAAGATAAACATGAAGAAAAAAAAAGCCACACACGCAACACAACCATATTTCAAGGGCTATTGTTTGGCCTTGTGCTTTATTGGAATGTTAACCACATTCTTAACTTTTTGTTTCTTTGAAAGATTAAGGTCGGAAGTAAGATTTTGGGTAGCAGGAACTGTCAAAAAAAATCCCATGGGATTTTTGTCTTATGCATTTGATGAGAATTTTGCTGTGCATAAATGTAACAGCAAACAGAAATACCTACACTTGATTTTTTTTTTTTACTCGTAGAAAAATATTTATCGCAGTATCTGAACATAAATTTATCATTCATATATTGGCGTCTTATGTGAATATTTTATTTACTTAAAAGTCCATCTGCGTGTTGCATTCAGCTACTTATTGTATCAATTGTATACATTTCTTGTGTAGATTGAATCAGGATGTTCAAGGAAAAAACTCTACAAGGATTTCTTGGGCTTACTGGTTTAAAAAAGTATTATACCATCAAGTTGCTCTTGTTTATGTCCTTACCAGACTAGTGACTAATGTTTCACAGGTCAGCAGACATTTTTCACTTTTTGTTTCGTGATAGTGATTCTCTTAGATGATAAGATGCTTCAGTTTCACTATCAAATAATATTTGTGGGCAGTGTGAATTTTTGTAAAAATAGGGAGCTCATATTCTGCGAAGGCTTTTGAGCATCTGAAGGAAGAATTCACTGAAAGATGCATTTTCTCTTAAAATCATCCTGCAATACTGTTTCCCTTGAAGAATTTAATTAACAAAATTATTTGAACTTCCTTTTATCATTCATCAATATGGCTTAACTTTGTTTTTTATTTTATTTATTTATTTATTTTATATTCTATTTTTGTTGGGTGCAGGCGTTTCTTGCATTCTATGTCATTAACGATCTGCAAATGCCTCTGTCAACTAAAGCTTTGGTACTTACCTAAATCTTGTCAACATCAAAGTTCCAACAATAAATAGTATTTTTTATCGGTATAAGAAAGATACACATTGCCAATATTTATGTTTTACCAATTTGGTTAGGTTCCAGCCATTATCTACATATGCAGCTTCATTGTATCAATCCTTCTACAGGTCCTCTTGAAACTCTGCTCTGTATTTTTCAATTTTTTTTTTTTTTTTTTGTATGATTCATATATTTTTCTTCTTTTATTGATATTTAACCATTAGATATCCTCTCTGTAGGAGATCACCTGGACTGGCCAACGTCTAAAGACCTTTTTTTCACTGGGAGGAGTTCTTTGGATATTTTGTGGTTCAGTGATCCTCCTTTTACCAAGAAGCATGAATTTCTATATGTACCTTCTGTCAATAGTTATTGGCATAGCAAATGCTCTAATGACGGTATGATATAGCTTCTGTGCTTTCAATATGTACTTCATTTTATGCAATCTACAAGTCCATCGTACTTGAGTCAAATTGATGGCATGATGTCAAGATTTAATTCAATTATGGTTTCCAATTCTGACTCGGATAACCTGTTCATTTCAATGAATTCTCTATATCTTGGATGTATTAAAAATTTAAAACCTGTTTGAAAACGATTGTATTTTCACTGAACTTTGAAACTTTGTTTGATTTCTTGCCATTTCCAAACATTTAACATCTAAAAAAATTTGCAATGTGAATTGACTCTTATTAAAACAAGAAGTATTTTAAACAAGTAGATCGTGTGTCTGTTATTCCCCAAACTTGTTACCTGTCTATCCTTATCTTAAAATTCCTGAAATTTTATAATGAATATTATTTATAACGGAGTAACAGGTGACTGGAGTAAGCATGCAAAGTGTTGTAGTTGGTGAAGATCTCAATGGCTGTGCTTTTGTTTATGGATCATTGAGCTTCTTGGACAAAATCTCATGTGGGATTGCCTTGTACATTCTTGAATCATATCATGGTAAGTTTTCTCTCTATTTGATTCTTTATATCTTATATCTACATCCCACCCCCTGCATGTATTATTTTCAATGCTTTATCTGGATATTGTATCTACAGGTTCAATACTAATTTTATGCTACCTATAACCACATTCATGTTTAGATTGACCAAATTCATTTTGTAGACAATTTGCTATGCTTCGGTTTTTTCTTTTTTTTTGGCGATTCCTATTTAGTTTTAGCTTAGCTCAAATGTGCATAAAGCTATCATTGCTTAGATATTGCTCACTGCATGTTGTTAGTAGATTTACATATTTTTTTTCCTTTTTCTCAATCTAATTTGTTTCTCTAAAAACTGTTCCCTTCCAAGATGTTGATGGTTTGCTGACAAATTTTTTGCCTTGACATGATTCCCTCTTGTGCAGATAACTCTCCAAAACTGCAGAAATGTAATTCAATACTTTCGTGTTTTTCGGTGACAAGATACGGTTTGGGTCTTGTCCCGGCAGTTTGTTCACTTGTTGGTGTGGTGGTTACGTACACCATGGATCTCCACACACCCATTTCAAAACCTATAATGGAGCCCCTATTGGCATAGCTTTTAATCCACAGTAACATGGAGCTGTTCCAGCATTTCAACTATCAACATGATACAGAGAACTCGATCCTTGCATCGACTCTACTCAATGACACCCTTTAGCCACTGAATTTTCTTCGGCATAGGTTTTTTTTTTTTTTTCCCCTCTCAATTCATTATCAGCACACCCATTGAATTTGTTCACCATTTAGCATGTATTATCTTGAAATATTACAGCTGTAATTGTATATAATATCGTAAAATGTACAATTCATGTTCTGAAATTATGATAATTTAACTGGGGGATTACATTTATATAGCCTGTTGATGGTGTTACCAGCTTGAAGTTTGTGTCGAGTGTACAGAAGTTGGTGGTCCAAGGATCTTTTATTGAACAATAGCTCCAAGAACAAAGGGAAACAAGTGATTATCATCCAAAGCCTCACGATTGATGGGAAAATAGTCCATGAGCATTATATGTCGCACGTTACGGTTGTGGCTTAGTGATATTTATTCAATTTTCATCAGAGTAGAAAGTTTTTTTCATCAAAGTAGAAAGTTATAATCCTGTACACTCGCCCTCATTTTTTATGTTGAAGGTTTAGGGCCCGTTTGGCATGCGTTTTGTTTTAGGCGTTTTGTTTTTGGTTAAAACAGAAACAATGTTTTTGCTTTAGGGTGTTTTGGAAAAAAATCAGAAGCACATTTGGGAACGATATTTTACTGTGAAAATGTCGGAAGCAGAAACATGCAAAACATGTTTGATAAGTCATGCGTTTCAAGAAATTTGAAAACAAAACATGTTTGGTCACTCCAATTGTTACCAAAAAAATATATAAAACAGAAAAAAAAAATGTTTGGTTATCATTGTTTTTAATTTGTTTTTATAAATTTAAGTGTATTTATAAATTTATTTCTATATAAATAGTCATCATATTTTTAATAGATGTGAAGAAATTTGAACACACAAACACACACACACACACACAAATATATATTAATTTTTGCAATAACCTATTTACAAGTTGTTTGCAATAACCTGCTTCAATTTTCTTATCCTATTACCTGTATAGTCCAACACAACATTAAAAATAAAAACAAAACCCAACTGCAAGCATAAGTGGAAAAAAGGGTAAACTATTTACAAGTGCTTAAATATTCAACCTACAAATTTATTAAACTTGCAAGTCATTTATTGCTTTTTTAGCCTTCTTAAAGTGATGAAATATAAGAATTAATACAAGTTGAAATATGCAAAGACAGCATTTGAAACACTAATTTACAACCACCTATTTTATAATTATACCAAGGTAATAACATCAATGCTATGAAGGTAAATAATAACCACCTGTTCTAATATATATACTAACAACAAAGCTTTCAAGGTAAATAATCACTTGCAGACACTGTGGAGAGAGCAAAATGCATAATTCTAGTGAGTTATACAAATGAATATTACAAGGATGAAACAACTGAGTAGTGAAAATACATAATGCAGAATGCCATTTTTGAAGATTACAAAGATGATACAAGTGAGCTAGCCATATTGATTACAAGGATGACGCTAGAAATACAGAATGAAGATTACAAGGATGATACAGCTGAGCAGAATCCAGAATGCCATTTATAAGGTCTTTAGCTATGGAAATACAAGGATGAAAAACTTGGGATAGCATCCTTGATACACAACAATAGCAAAGACTTTTCTTCAACCAAAATGCATCATCTATCTTTAGAAACTTGCAGTATGAAAGCTTTCTCAGTATTTTGAGAAGATAACCTCAAAATGAATTTGATCATAGCAGTCCCATTACACAGCAGCAACCATATGCAAAAGAGGAGCACAACAATATTACCCAATTGTCCACATAAAGTTATGACAACAATGAATTATACCAAGTATAATAAATGCCACCATTTTGTAATATTCTCTTCCATTTTCACTGGTTATGAAGCATTTGAAAATTGCCATTAAATATTTGTGATTCACATATAATTTGAACAAGTATAAATAATTAATGAATAAAATCACAATGTTTGAGGTGGAATGATGAAACTAATGACACGATAATTCCCAAGTATTAAAAGATCAAACAAGAAAATCCCCATAAGGCAACCTTAGAACCAACAGGTAATCTGATTGGCTGTCCCTTGAATTTGGATGGCCACAACCATAATTTACATGGCATTCAAACAGGCCCTCAATTTGTCTCCATTAGTACGCAGTATCGTCCCTTTATTACCTTGGCCATGTGGTGAATTATCCCATTAAATCTATGTCAATTACACTACACAGTTCATATAAATAATTTCCAAATTAGCAAGAAAATGAAGTATTAGTGCTTCTATATTTCTCATTTTGTCTAATGTCTTCAAACTAAGATCAAGAGAATTGTCAGACTTTAAATCACTCTCAAGACCTGAAATTCCTAAATAACAACAAAACCATGGAGTTTCTGGTAGAAAGAGCATTTAATCTATTTTGTAGCAAAGATGGCACTATTTTGACTTCTATACAACAAATTTTCAGTATAATAATTTTTGATATGAAAGGCAACCGAACAACAATGACACTATGATAATTATCTTTAAGCATGCTTCACTTAAGAAATTCAATTACACCTTGAAATAAGCTTTTAGGGAAGCTCTTCACATTAGATGTTTTTATGTAATTTGTATTATATTTGTAGGTTTTTTTTGTTGTTTAATACATTAAATACCATTTAAGTAGGATTAAATAGATTAAAAAACTTAGTGGATAAATAGATTAAATTTTTTTGTTTATCTTATTGCAAAGATTTTCTCAGCAACCAAACAGAGGAATTTCCTAACACTTAAACAGTAATTTCAACTCTTTTGAACTAATTTCAAGAACTCTTTTGGACTAATTTCAAGAATCAAGACTAACTCAGAAAAAAAAAAAAAAAAAAAAAAAAAAAAAAAAAAAAAAAAACACAAACATATTAAACACGCTGGAAAATGGTAAGGCCTTAGGCTAACACACGCTTGGTTTGAAGTTTGGAGAGCTTGCCGTCGATGATGAGGGCGTCGGCGTCGGCGGCGGTGGTTCCAGTGGAGACCTCGAGCAGAGAAGAAGGCAAGGAGAGATTTCCAGGTGATCGATGAGTTAATGAAATCGACGCCCTCTATTCACGAAGACAAAATTGAACAAATCGAAACCGAAGAACACTTAAAAAAACATTAAATCAAACGTTTAGGGTTTCAAAGACTTACACTACTATGAATTGAGCCTCTTCTTCACATATCACAGGTCGCCTCCAAAATCGCCAGAGCTTAGGGCTTCATAGGAGAGAGAAATTTTCGGGCCAAATGAACTACAATATTTTAACTTTTGCTTTTATACGTGGGCCAAAATGTTGCAAGTAGTTTAATTTTGTTTCGACCGCTACAGTTGTGTTTGGCCCGCTACAGTATTGAAACATCCAAAAACACCAATTTCTTGCTTCAATTTTTTGGCCTAATTTGTGAAATGTTTTGATACTGTGTAAAACAATCTGCCCACTACCAAACATGTTGCAACCCACTTTTTCAGCTACAGTACCCAACCTGCAACAAAAACACTAAAACAAAGTAGATAACAAACAGGCCCTTAACTTCTCGAAAGGACAAATTGACACGTGAATGTGTTTCTTATTATATAATTTTAAAATAATAATGTCACATACAAGTATAAAAATATGTATTTTGATCAGATATAAGGTTGATGAGTCAGCCTCGTAATAATTTATACTTGGACAATCACCATTGGTTTTTTTCAAATTATAGACTGTGAAGTGTTGAAGTTGATTTGAATTCAAAAATTGTTGACCCTATCTCCAAATCCCCTCCCTTTAGAACTCAAAGGATGTGTTTTCCTCTTGAAATATATATATATATATATATATATTTTCGGTAAATAACTACAAAATTGATAATAATAAAAAATTCTTCTTGAAATATTGCATCTAAAGATTATAGATTGTATTGTGAAGTATTTAAGTTCATTTGATTCAAAATTTGTGGACCCTATCTCCAAATCCCCTCTTTTTAGAATTTAAAGGATGGCTTTTCTTTTTGAAATATATATATTTTTTGGTAAATAACAAAATTAAAAATATAAAAAAAAATTCTTGAAATATTGCATCTAAAGATTAAACAATATTGTTATTATCTAGCTTTTTTAACATATATGCTTTACCAGAGGCTGCATTATTCGAGGATACACGACAGAAGGAATTGTTCTATATTCAAAACTTCACCTTCAACAAGCGTAGATTTATTTCAATCATTTTCTTTCTATCCCGAATCATGTGTCTTTCTCGTAAGACTAAGAGCATTAAATAATTAAATAAAAAGAATCAAATCGCACCATCTCTGTAATAAGTAAATGCCTCTTTTTCTCCTGAAGTTGTCGGAATTATTCGTAATAAATATCCCATAAATGCACACTTATTTGCTTTAATTCCTATGAAAAGTATCTATGAATGCACACTTATTATTGTTATTTTCTATGAAAAGTAAATTTGAAAAGATTAAACGATATTGTTATTATATTTGAAACAGAATTCCTGACTTGAATGGTATGTGTGTTGTTGGGCCAATAAGTACTTTAAGAGAGAAAAAAAAAAAAAAAATTTCAAAGATAAAAAAGTAAGATCACTAGTCCAAACTTGCTAGTCAATTAATGAAAAAATTATACTATGATTATTTAATATATTTTTTATTTTTACATAAAAAAAATATTTTAGGTGAAAACAATCCAACCTTGTATAAAAAATGTTATGGATCTAAAATGATGCCTATCATCTTGGAGGGTTAATTGAAAGGAAAAAAAAAATTGAGAAATATTTTATCATATAATATCTTAAAATATAAATTTTTTTTGCAGGGCACCCCTTCCTTTAAATTATAATTAGCGGTCAAAAGTTCAAAACATCGGAAATTCCAAATTGTCTTTAAGATTAATTGCATAAACATTTATTGAAAATTATACAATAAAAATACGCAATTTCTTTTTATATATGAAAAATTTTGTGCAATTAATCTTAAAATAATTTATGAGTCGGGGTTATTTTTGTTAGCAAATGTAACATGTAGATTTTTTTATTCGTTTAACCATTCCTTCCGGTAAATAACGTTTTAACAGAGTCGATAAAAGGCAGATCGGAGAATTACGAGGGTTTCTCTCTCTTTGGTTTTACACCACCTCTTCGCTCGCATCACCGCGAGCTGCCTCTCTCCTCTCTCTCTCTCCGTGCAGATCACACAGTAGTCAGAATCTAGGGTCAGGTTTAGAGTTTAGACAATATTTCGTGCTATTGATTCAATATAGATCAAAGTTGTGTACCGAACTAGGGTTTATTTATTGGTGTGTATGAGAAGAAGATGAGTGTGGATCTGGTGTCTTCCAACGCACATGGCAACCTCGACGAGCAGATTTCACAACTCATGCAGTGCAAGCCCTTGTCCGAGCCCGAGGTTCTTATCTCTCTCTCATATGTGGTTTCTTGCGAAATCGGAATTTTATATCATTATTGTTCTGCAATAAATCTTATCCCACGACTTTTCAATTTCGAAGTTTTTGACGGATCTGGGCTAATTTTGCATTGGTAATACTTAATCAATGGAAATGAAATATATTCTGTATATGTATATATTTATGTTATGTATGTATAAGACTGATCAGTCAATTTAGTTAACCTAGCGTTATCTGCATATTTTGGAGCTGAACTATGGGTGATCTTGACGTGTTGCCATAAATTGATTTGGTGAATGAACCCGATACAGAATTCAAGTTATTTTTTTCTTGAAATATCTTGAGTCTGTTTTGGGATAAGAATCCATGTTTTTTGTGCGGTCTGGAGATCAAATGCAGAAAAACAATTTACTTGTCAAAAAAAAAAAAAAAATGCTGAAAAATGTTTAACTATTAATTTATATTTTGGAAGCTTGTGGGTGGAGGTGTAATATAAGAGGAGAGTTGCTGAGTGTGGAGAAGAGAGCAAACTAAGAGATCGGTTGAGGAGTGTCACAAAGTTCTGGTGCTATAGCCCTGGGGGATTTTTGTGGATTAGGTTTGGAAATCTGGAGGAAATATTGCCGTACATTTAATCAGGACTGCTACAGAAGTTTTGGCGAGCGCGGGTGGTCGCAAGTTGCAATAAGCGATATAGGGTGTAGTCTTAAGCCATTCACGAGGCTATTCATTGTTGTTCGCGCATACCCAGCTTTTCCAAATCTGTATAGATGGGCCATATATTGATTAATTTGGTAGATGACCATTTTCTGATTACCTTAAGTGCCAGTACCAATGTCCTAGAAAGTTTGAACTGGCCATTGTGCATTGTTTGCACCTTTTATTTTAGTCGGTAAGCGGTTAAGTTATATTGACCAAAAAGATGGAAGATTTACAATAAAGCTCAACACAAGCATGTTGGATCAAGAAAATCTTAGACCAACGGGTAACACACCTAAAATATCTCGCAATGAGAGAACAGTTTGGAAAAGAAACCAAATACTAGAGGTACCATAGCCCATTCAAAACACTACAGCTTGCCAAACATACCATAGGCACACTGGGTGGCCAATATAGGCCATGAGCCAGATCCAAAAGAATATACTTCATTAAGAGGGCGGAGTGAACCCACTTTGAAAATAAAAAACATGCAGGCAAACCCTCTTGTTTGGTATCACCAAACGAGTAATACCCTATCACTGAAGACTGCAGCAACCAACATGTGGCATCATCAACACATCCAGAAAGCATTCTAATGGTATTTTTCACGTTTTAAGCATCAGAAAATTTACATTTGAGAGTATACCAAACCTGGAAAGACGTGTGTAGGTGACCAGCTGGTTTTCACACCCTGATGTTGGCTAAAGAGTAATATTAAGACAATGCACTAGTTAACATGTGAAGAACGCACCTATCTTAAACCTCAGTGCAACTGGATTAACACCCAGAAAAGCTTCACGAAACAAACCCTACCATCACGCCATGCCTAGGGGTGGCAATTCGTGTTCGCGGGGTCGTATTCTTGTCGTGTCAAGACATGGGTATTCTGTTATATGGGTCGACACGATTTAGTCGTATCAAGAAACCTCGGCACCAACACGACACGATTATTAGACAGGTAATATGACCCGACATGCGTAACTTTTTAATAAATGGTTCAAGACTTGACAATTTGACATGACATAGCAAGACACATTTAAGTCATATACGTCACATTTATCCAAATGGGTCTTTTTAACACGAACACGATACAGTTATTTGACACGTTTCGAGTTGGTGGGTCAAACATGAACACGACACTTTTAATTACTGTTTCAATTTGGGTCAACGCGATTATGGCACGAACACGATTAAGCCAAACTTAAACCCAAACCAACTTGTCCCGTGTCGTGTTCGAGTCGTGTTACCGTGTCGTGTCAAATATTGCCACCTCTTGTCACACTAAAAAAAAACTTAAAGTATCTTATTATGACACGAACACGACTAAGCCAAACCCAAATTCACTTATTCCGTGTTGTGTTCGAATCGTGTTAGCGTGTCATGTCAAATATTACCACCCCTAGCCACACCAGAAAAAACAAAGTATCCTCATCCCACAAAATCTGGTATGGTCGATAACCTCTGTAACCACTTTCTCAAACCACGGCTATGGCCATGGCCAAATCGCAAATTGGCATGAAAGTCACCTCAAGCAAGCCGTGAATCCATCTTCCTCCAAACAATTGACAGAGGCATGCCTTGGTTGTATACTCGCTGTATTGTGCATCTACTCCAGTTTCCTAGATAACACCCTCAAGTCATCTTAGTTACTCGCTGCAGTGTCATTGCATTACCATTGAAAAGATAATGGCAGTTCACTGGCTTCCTTTTTTACCACCATTTGCCAATATTGAGCTAGTTACCAATAGGCCAGTGGCCTAGCGGTACTAGGCTCCTACTTTCCAAAGGGAGATTAGGGGTTCGAGCCTCGATGGAGGCAAGCGTGTGTGAGTACCAACTAGGAAAAATAAAAAATATTGAGCCAGTTGGAGCTCTTTGGTTCTTGCTCTAGAACTTGGCAAAAATAAATTGTTCACATGAAGCATGATGTCAAGATGACTTTTAAAATAGAATAATTTGAGAATTGGTAAAGAGACCTTTTTCTGAAGGGCTCAAGTGATTCCCTATTTACTGATTCATATAACCTATTATTAGTTGTTCACACTTCTAGTGCAAAATAATGTGAGAGTGTACTTATACTACTAATAAAGTTGCTCATTGAGTTTTTCCCCTCACCATATGGTCTCCTTTTACCACTGCTTAAAACTGTAGCACTAGTTTCACTATAGTATTCTTTTCTCTCTCGACCATTTCTCATTGGAAGCACTATTTTTTATTTTGAATGTTCTGCAGAAGTTTTATTCAAAATGTTTAATGCTGTCCAATCTTCTCGGTTTTGTCCAAAATTGGATTAGTTTAATTAGAGACTTGAAAAGTTGCAATACTTCTTGACACCTAAATCGCTTGTGAGCACAGTTATCAAGTAATCAACTATAAGCTCACGAGTTACTCCAAATATTTGATAAGATAAAAAATTTGATTCATCATATATCATTTGTATGATATAAATCATGTTATTTAATGTTTTAAAAACAAAGATGAGCTTTTTAAGACTGGAACCTACTAAAAATATGAGCTTGTGGGCTTTATGTTGGCCTGTCTAAAGGAGCCTGGCTTGTAGTAGCCTAGTAGGTCGAGGCGCTCCCCCTAAGTTTTGATGAACTTGGGGCTTTTTTAGAGCCCAGGCATGTCTTTTGCAAGTTCTTGAACTTATCACATCTTATGTTATTATTTAATTGAAGTTCAGACGCTAATAACGCTATGATTAGAGTAATTGGATTTTATTGTTACTATGTAGGGCTGTTTGTAATTTATATTATGGGTCAGGTTGTGTATTTATGATCCAGTTATATGGAAATGAATGTAACATTTGTTTGAAGAATTCAACATTTCCTTTTATTTTCGTCAATGGGCTTAGACAAGCATACTGTAAAAGAAACCTCACCAAGCATACAGCTGTGACCCAGTCAGACAAACCTTGTTGGGCCCATCAATGGGGTTTCACAGACAGACATATCTCGGGTTCTGTTTTCTTTAGGTTTTTGGATTATCTTGCCCGCAATTAGGTAATTCTGGTTTTGACAAATCAATACAATAAAATTCCATTTTGTTGAGATTGCATTAAAGGTGGTTGTCAACTTGTCATTTTGCCCAATCATATTGAATATTTTGTTAGATGGTTTGACCGTTAAAATATGCAAGCAACTTTCTTTTGTATATGTTTTTGGTTTCTACCAAAAAAGGCACAACATTTAAGAGTATTCGTATTTTTGTGGATGTAGGTTAGGGTTTTATGTGAGAAGGCTAAAGAGATACTAATGGAAGAGAGTAATGTTCAGGTGAACTTTGTTCAATTTGATCTGTCATTGCTATTACTATTATTTCTGTCATTAACTGACCTTAGTAATTTAATGTAATGTGAAATTTTTTATCCTATATTTCTTTGAGTGAATGTTTGTTACTTTGCTATGGATAATCTTTCCAATCTTCCCAAACTTTGATTTCTCTTAAATTTCCTTTGCTACCAAGTGAAAAATGGACGAGTTGACTTATCGAAAAAAAGAAAAGAATGGATGAGAT
This sequence comes from Cornus florida, assembly GCF_030987335.1. Taxonomy (NCBI): domain Eukaryota; kingdom Viridiplantae; phylum Streptophyta; class Magnoliopsida; order Cornales; family Cornaceae; genus Cornus; species Cornus florida. The sequence goes on along the minus strand of NW_026775580.1, from coordinate 100,077,471 downwards.
GGAAATTGTTTTTACTTTGTTGAAGGTTTACAGCTTTATTTGATCAAGTGAATGGATTTAGTGGGTTTTGCATTTGAGTCGCACCTGCAGAATGGTTGACCCTGTGTTATTGTATAATGACGAAATGTGTGATGCTGCTGTTAGCCTGTTACACACCATAACACACTATTAGTGAAGCATACACTTGAGGAAGGTGTTCTATGCTAAAGTTGCAGGATTGCCCCATTTCCTTGTAACTGCATTGTGTATGGTGATATATAATATGGTTGAACCCTTGTTACTGTATAATGAGGAAATGTATGATGCTGCTGTTATACACTGTAACATGTTATTGAAGCATACAATTGAGGAAGCTGTTCGTGCTAAAGTTGCAGGATTTTCTCATTTACTTGTAACTGCATTGTGTGGGGTGATGCAGACTTGAGTGTGTGGCTGTACATCTGCATTCTTTTTTCCTCCCTTATTTTCCTCCCTTATTATTATTATTGGGGTGGGAGGTGGTCCTGAAGGTGTCCCCAAAAATTTATGTTCAGCATCTTTTTTAGTGATTATATGTTGACTTATTGGTGCATTATTTAGCTTTAAGTATTTAAAATACTTGCTTGAATTTTCCTAAATCTCTCAAAATATTGAATTTCAGTTGTTATTTGGAATTTTTATTCTGGCATGCAACACGGACTCCTTTTCTTTTGCATATGAAAGTTTAATTGTTGCTTTTCCTGCTGTGCAGCCTGTAAAAAGCCCCGTGACGATTTGTGGTGACATTCATGGGCAGTTTCACGATCTTGCTGAACTTTTTCGCATTGGAGGGAAGGTATTTGTTTGCTGCTATCACATTTTATTCTCATTTTTATCCTTGAGTTATGGGGACCTAATTGATGCCCAGCCAAGGGAGTGGAATTAAGAATGGAAGTGGGTATCATAGCCGGTTGAAGTGAGTGCTATTAGCCGCACATTTGTTCTTATGTAGAATCTTACTTATTGATCTCCTCAATATTCGTACAGAAATCTGAGTATTGGAGAGATACAGAGATCTTAGAAAACTTCAACTTCACAATGAGCATCCTCCTCCAAAAAAGGATTGCCTATTCCTTTCATTCCAATTGCACCACTGTTGTCAAAGCACATTGCTTCTCACACCAGTTTTGTTATCCTTTTCATCTGTGCTTCCTTCCAGCTATCTATCAACTTTACGGGAGATCTAGGGAGGACTAGCTGCACACCAAAGAGAAAGGAGACTATGAGAGCCTACAACTCTCCTCTTGCACACAAAACATCTATGAGTAATGAAAAGAAGTATCTTAAGTAGACAATTGATAGTCAGAATTTTTCCTTTTGTTGCCATCTACTAAAAAAAAGAAAGAAAAAAGTCAACTTGGTTCTCACTTTAATGTGCCAAATGGTGTTAGTCGTTACAAGGAAACATGTTGATCCTACCTCCTTCAAGGTCTTGTAGGAAGCCTCAAATCCCCCCCTCCCACCCCGTCATCCTGACTACATCCACAACTCTATACTTGCTATAATAGCAATTTGGAAATTATCCAGAAAGGACCTCGTTCAAGGTTTTGTGGTAAGCCTCAAATCCCCTCTCCCACCCTGTCATCCTGACTACATCCACAACCCTATACTTGCTATAATAGCAATTTGGAAACGATCCAGAAAGGAGCTCCTTAGAAGTCCATCACATACCAATTTTCATTGTCAAATTCTAGTTCTCTGTTCATTTCCAGCAACAAGCCTGATGAACTTCAAGAAGTCCTTCCATCTATTATGGTCTTCCACACCTTCACTCTGTTTGGCATGAAAATACAGACCACGAGCGTTTACATGAAGATAACAAAGATTGAGAGCGAATGTAGAATGTTGTAGGTACGAAAATGAACCCCTACAAATGTCTATATGACTTTATACACAATTATATATGGATGTACACACAATCATATATAATTATATATAAATGTACATGGAATTATATTTTTTCATTTGACTAGTTGAATACTTTTTTTACGCGTCAAGTATATGAATAAAGTAGATTAACACTGTCAAGAGTAAACAAAATACGGAGTGAACTAATAACCATTGGTTGCTTTTGACACGAGTTTTTGAGTCCTCGCCCTATTTCAAGAGCTTTTGATACTACCATGTTGCTTTTGTTGCTAGCTAGTTCATGCATTCACCAATATTATATTCGTAGTCTTCTTATAATTATTTTATTCAGGCACATAATTTTTTGTTGCATTTTCTTATTGGCAGTGCCCAGATACAAATTACTTGTTCATGGGAGATTATGTTGATCGTGGGTATTATTCAGTTGAAACTGTCACGGTAAAGTATTATCCCGACCTTGGGGTCATTCTACTACTGTGTGAAGTATTTCTTTTCCCATTCTCTGTAGAGAACTGTCTATGACTAAAGTTTACTCTTGTAAGAAACATTTCACCAGGATGATATTGCATTTGTTCTGCTTGATGTACTAGCTTTTATTTTCCTATTCGGAACTCACACACCCACTCTGCCCCTATAAGGACTGCACTAGCATTTATTATTATTATTATTATTTTGGGTTAAATGCATTGCAGTAACAATTATGAATCCTGTTGCCATTGTAAAACTGCTTTTATCAACACATGTTGCATGATTGTCTTGATATTTTATGATATAAAATGCTCAATTTTAAAATAATATTTATGTGGGTACGATAGTGAAATCAGAAGTACCGAAATTTACTGAAATAGTTGATGGAATAAAATATTGGTTTATCTGTTGATATATTCAATATCAAGCAATATCAATCATATTCTCTCAAATAGATTCACGAAAATGTCTCTGGATATATTTTGATAAATATGGTGTTCTATTCTAATTCTTAATACGTTAGAGTTGGGATTAAATTACACCAGGTGTAAGAATTCTTATTATCAACCACCCTCTCCATAACTTCTTTTATGACTCATATTTTGTCAAGTTAAACTGTTCGATTAGCTGTTCTACATATGCTTGCCTGATATCAATTTGATCACATATTACGAATCAAGAATGTCCCATAAAGATAATACTCCGAATTAGAGTTTTGTTCTTGTATCGGATGAAGTGTGAAAAAAACTCTCTTATACAAGTTCTAATGCAAATATGATGTGCAACAGTTCTGATGCCCATAGATAATGAATTGGTGGGAATAGGTAGAAAACTTGTAGGAGTAGAAGTAATGCTATTGGCTTTGGTTCTCTTTTTTAAAAATTATTGCAGTTTTATTTGTTGTAATGGTTGATAGGGTGCTAGGATTTTAGAAAATTGATTAGAAATTATAGACTGAAAGTATTCTGGGATTTCGTGTCACTGAAAGTCTAGAAGTTTAGGAGAGGATTAGAGTTCAAGGATGAAAATTAAAGTAAATAAAGTAGAATCTGATCACTGAAAATTAAAAAAGTGGGAAGAAGTAGAATCCTCTGGGCTTAACTCCGTAAATTTCAGCATGCAACACACAATCACCTAAAGTTTCAAAGATACTCTCAAATTCTCTGATCTCAACTCTCAGAATTTTTAATCCAATTGTGATCCATTGTATTTGGAGCTTTCTTCTTGTTTTAGCTGGCTTCGTCATTAATCTATGTTTTGGCAAAAAAAAAGTATTTTGGTAATAGATTTTTCTTGTCAATATTGTGTGTAGATGTCTATATATGAATGTATGTGTATTTGACGTTGAGGGACTTGTTTCCACCATGTGTAAAGAAAAATTAATCAAATACATGTCAGTTACTTTTTGTAAGATTTAATCTTTGAACAATCCATTGAATTTCTTCGTGTTTATATGCATGCCAAAAATATTCTTAATCGGAGATTTATAAATTCCTCATCAACATCATGCTTTAAAGTTGACCTTTTATTATTTTTATTAGGAGAAATCTGAGTTCAGGGATTGGAGTCTTGTGTATAGTTGTCTATATATTGGGCATGCATGACAAATTCAATAAAAATTATCAATGGTTGGATTACAAAAAGACAGATTCTGCATCAAGTGATTGAGGGGAGAAATACGAGTTCAGTGATTGGAGTCTTGTGTGCATTTGTCTTGACATTGGGCATGCATGACAAATTCAATAAAATTTATCAATTGTAGGATTACAAAATGACAGATTCTGCATCAAGTTATTGAATGGTGAAGAATAATGTTCATACACCACGTGTAAATTAATCATTTTCCGTAAAGGTATATATATGTGTATGTATTTTGCTTATATATTGTACTGGGTCATGTTACCAATATATATATGTTCCCCGATTTGCAAGTCATGCCTTCAATAAAATTACATTTTAATTGTTGTTACTAGATATGTATAATACTTTGTTTCTAATATAATATACGCTCTTACTATATATCTTTGATCTGAAATTTTTCTACGGTCATAATCATATGTATCTCTCTCTATTAATATATTTAGATTTACCTTACTATAAGAAGTTGTCTATATACTTATTGATGCACGTCATGCCTTGATACATCACATAATTGTTATGTTAGCATATTTTATACAGTATTTTGATTCTAAGTGCTTTTGATACATCTTTGTTGTGGCATTTGATGGTGAAGTTGATTTGGTGGGGTTGATGTGTGAATGATATTTGGAATGCTTTTCAACATACTTACTGATTTGCGCATAATGTCCTTTAGACATATAATACTTCTTCTTTCTTTCTTTCTTTCTTTATTTATTTTTTTTAAAAAAATATACAGTACTTTGTTTCTGATTTGATCATTAGTCTCTCTTATTTATTGCACTTGTCATTCTAATTCATAATATGTTGTAAAATAGTTTATCTTTAATTTACAGTGAAGGATAGTCACCATCAAGCATCAGATTGGGTGTCCCAATTGAGTCTCAATTGGGACAAAGTGGGTGTGTGTTTTACCTATCAAAAAGGGAAAACAAAGGGTGAAAATAGAAAAGAAGGATATTGTCATCAGGGAGGTTTTGAAGTAGTAATATAATTTGGCACTAATGGATGTAATCATTTTTTTTCCCCTGAATATGGATATAATTATTGCTTGTTAAAACAATGTCACGTTGTCATAGTTAATGCAACATGCTTCATAGTATTTAATTTAAATTGCGACTATTGGGGTGATAACACTTGGCTCATTTTTTTCTTTTTTTCAGCTTCTTGTGGCCCTAAAAGTCCGTTTTTCTCAACGAATAACAATTCTTAGAGGAAATCATGAAAGTCGACAGGTATTCAAAAAATTTCACTCCCCCTTTGGTCCCTCTAGAAATTTGCACAAAGGATTGAATGTTCATGGTGGTCCTTTTACTTACCGTTTGATATCATCTGCCTCATTATTATTATTATTTTGTTATTTAGCAAAAATCTTCATGGTAGATTATTCAAGAGCTGATTATCAGTTTTCTTACTAATTTGCAGATCACTCAAGTTTATGGGTTTTATGATGAATGCCTACGAAAGTGAGTTCTTTGCTCGTGTTAATGATGTTCAACTGAAGTAGGTTGTAGTGGTGTTCATTGCCTAATCTTTTGCTGACAATTTTACTAGCTGCTGTTTCTCTCTCAAAATAGTATAATGTATTAATATATAAGATAAAACGTAAATCATATGACAAAAAGAAACTCACGCAAAGCTTCCATTCCTATTAAAGACAAAGTGCACAAAAATTCCTGCTGTTTATGAAAGTCGAACACCAGTATGCTCACCATGTAAATAATGCTAGTTTCGACTTGTTCTTTTGACCTGTCATTTCTGATACTTTATTTTTCCATTTGTTTACAGGTATGGGAATGCTAATGTTTGGAAAATATTCACAGATCTTTTTGATTATTTTCCACTGACAGCTTTGGTTAGTAGAATTCAAAATTTTTTTGTGTATTATTCTTGTGTAATTCTATGCTTAATTTACTTGTTTTTCATTTTTCACTTTTTGATGCGACCAAAAAGTTTTGAAGATTAATGTTTTAGTAAAGTTGTTCCATAAGATGCTGGATGCAGGAATAGCCTCTGAATTTTAACAATCCCTCTTGGTCCAAATAGTCTTTTAATTAATTAATTAATTTATTTTTTACTTCATTCAGTTCTCTGTATCAACTAAATTGAATGAAGTTGAGCCTCAAGCTATGACCCTGGAGTTTCTTTTCATTTAACTGAAGACGACCTTGATTGTTGCTTCTAGCTTTCTCACAGGTAACGGGGGAAATACCTCCAGTGTCTGTCTGACATTGATACTTTGTTGGACAGATAGAACATCATGAACTATGCCTAGTTCCCGGTATATTTAATTATTTCCGAATGGCGATAAATATTTTATGGTGTTCTTGCTACGTAGTATATACTTGACACACTTGTTTGACTTCCAATTAAGGCTGTGTGATTGTGTTTATAAGGTACATTGTTGTTTGATACCATACCTGTTGATTTTATAAATGTTGTCTTTCTAAAATTGAACTTGGATTATTAATGTTCAAAATTTAGGTTGAATCAGAAATATTTTGTCTGCATGGTGGATTGTCTCCATCCATTGAGACCCTTGATAATATACGTAATTTTGACCGTGTTCAAGAAGTCCCACATGAAGGCCCTATGTGTGATCTTTTATGGTCCGACCCAGATGACCGTTGCGGTTGGGGAATCTCACCACGTGGTGCTGGATACACTTTTGGCCAAGTACCATGATTATCCTTGAGCTTTAATTTTTTTCTCTTCCTTTATTTCTCCTAGTCAGTTATGTTCCTCATTTGTGTAGTATATTTCTTACAGGACATATCTGAGCAGTTTAACCATACCAACAACCTAAAGCTGATTGCCAGGGCTCATCAGCTGGTTATGGAGGGATTTAACTGGGGACATGTAATTACTTCCTAGTATTGATTTGTTCATCATTCCCCAAGTGGAGTTTTGCTTAATTAGTTCTTATGATTGTGACAGGAACAAAAGGTAGTAACTATTTTTAGTGCACCCAATTATTGTTATCGATGCGGGAACATGGCATCTATTTTGGAAGTTGATGACTGCAAAGGGCACACATTTATCCAGGTCTCTCTCTCTCTCTCTCCTCTCCTCTCTCTCCTCTCTCTCTGTGTCTGAACATCGACAAAAAATGATTTTGAGTTCTGTGAAAATACCATAATGGCAACGAATGCTAATTTTTTTTTTCCCCCCTTCTCCAACATCCAAACCCCACCCCCCCCCCCCCCCCCCCCCCCATTTGTCCTGATTTTTTGTGTTGGGGTTGGGGGTTGTGTGAAGCAACGTTACCTATGGGGTTATTTTTCCATGGCACGATGATTAGTTTGATGCATACTAAGTAGACAAGAGGTTTAAAGTGTGATTTGATGGTTGCAGTTTGAGCCTGCTCCAAGGAGAGGAGAACCTGATGTAACGCGAAGAACGCCTGATTATTTTCTATAAAACAAGCTGCTTGAGTTGCTGAGCGGCAGAGGCGACATGTTGGTTAGGTTTAGGTGGTTGCAGGTTCTTGCTGTGATTATTGATTTTAAAATTATTAATCTTGAGCTGCTATCCTTTGTTAGTGGTGGGGGGAGGGCCAAATGGCATGTAAAATGGGCAGTGAGTGGCCCCTTTGATATAAATTATCTTCTCTCTCTTGGTCTTTCTTAAATCAAGGCCGTGTTTGGGCTGGTGATGCCGTGATGTATCATTTCATTTAAAACGTTTGATGATGTTCTTATCTTTCTCTTTAAACATACTGTAGCTGTATTTTTTCCTTTTGGCTTCAATTTATTCTGTTTTGTTCTTAGGCAAGTTTTATTTATTTATATATATATTTTTGGAGGTGGGGTTGAGGGGGTTGGGTTGTGCCCTTGGAGGATCCAATTTAGTGGTTGCTCTGAAATTTATTTGTTTATATAGTTTTTTTTTTTTTTTGGCTGAATTGAATTGTTTTGGATGTTGCTTTTTCGCCACTAATTTATTAATATTTATGTATTTGATTAATTATGTTTGTACTGATTGGCATGTCAAAATTAGACTGATAAGCTTGATTTCGATACTGCTACCGTCCGGTCTAGGCAGGGGCGGAGCAAGGATTGTCTTTCAGGCGGGCATGGTGTAATTGATAGGAGGGAAAAAAAAAAAATTCACTTAACACAACAAATATACACTGTTCACAAAAAAAAAAAAAAAAAAAAAAAAAACAAGTCGCAACAAACATGTATCAATCTTCTGGCCAAACAAAAGTATCAAATACATAAATAATTCTTTGATTTTAGAGATTGTACAAAAGAGGATGAGGAGTGAGGAGTTTCAGACACTTTTAGAGGCCAGAACTTTTCCAAGCTCTGCCTACCGGAGGAGACGCATTTGGTTATTTAGCAGAGCAAATTTGGATAATGGATTTATTTAAATGATTCCCTTGCTTTTACCATGTCCAATGGTCACCTCCTGTATTTTGGTTATACAACTTTAACCATTTCGACTTTGTAAAAACACAAAACAATATATTTTAAATTATATGACACTTCCAGATAATAATAGTGGTTTCTTGGGCTTTGGTAGGTGAATGACAAAATTACAAAAATGTATGCATATAATAATATAAAAAATCAGGGATTTGGTAGGTGAATGACAAAATTACAAAAATATATACATATAATAATATAAAAAATCAGAATTTCGCCCGCCGCGGGGGGGGGGGGGGGAGGTGGTATAATCTCTACCTCGAATACTGTTACGTATAATCAAGGTTCAAATTTCTAGTTGGGCAAAATAAATGGATGCATGCATGCACTGCTTTCCAAAAAAAAAAAAAAAATATATGTTTTGATAGTGTTAAATCTCAAGATGTAGTCATCTGATTCGTTTTGAACTGGAACAGGCCTTTTTAGTGGGGTGTGGAATCTTTTGGACTACTAACATTTTGGATGAAACTGAGAAAATGCATTACCGTTTTATATGACGTCAGATTTCGGGTCGTCATTAGTTAATGTGGCTTGAGTATTACACTGTTTTGATCTATGAAATGTGTATTCTTATTGCGATAAGTTTGAGAATTTTTTTATTATTTTATTATTATTATTATTATTTTTTTCTAATTGAGTAACTCACACACATATGCTTTCATTAAAGTTTAAACTCCTGATTTACTGATAGGTCACTGACCCATTGGTATTGAGATTTTAATTTGCATCTATTATTCTTTATTTGTTGAAGATATTATATAGGTAATTTTAATTCTAGCCTACTAGACGGAGAAGACAATAGAAAAACATAATATAATATCATAAATTCATTTTGTATTAGTTAATTCTAAAATCGAAACATTTGTTGTTGTCAAATCTCTATCAAGCTCGTGTGAGCTTGAAACTTTTGGGTCATCTATTAGCTCATGCTCACCAGGAGAAGAAATAAGAGAGACCAACGAGAAAATTACAAACTTCAAACAGGAAAGAAAATATATATTATATGAAGAATCACTTTCCACAACTCGTCTCGTTTCCTCTCTCTATCGACATTACTTTTTCTTTGTACCTTGATCAATCGTATCTGGCGAGCTAACTTTCGAGTTTGTAAGATTTATCATATTTGTTGATGAAAACCCTTACCTTTATTTGTGTATTTTTTTTGTATTGATGTTACAAGCACTTGAGATTGTATATTTTGTTTTTTCATTTTCTTCTTTTTCAATCTGAAATTATGTGTATTATATGTCCTTGACTATTTAGTCCTTTATTTTAAAAGAGAATTGCAATAATTGATTCTATTAGAAGACTGATTGCGCAAATCATGATAAAAAGTTTTCTTTACCTTCATGGCCATATTGTTTCAGACGTCATTTGTCAACCAACTTCTTCTCACCTCATAGATGAGTTTTTGTGAAATTTCTTGCACTTAAAGAAACAAAAAAGAAAAAAGAAAAAGAAAAGAAGAATGATCACATATAGCATCACTTGTATTAGGTTACATATAGTTTATCAATAAATAATATGAGATTTAACAAGAATAATCAAACCATGCAAGCTAGGAAAGGAAGTGCAAAGACTTTCCTATCCATCCATGCCAAGGAAATGTAAGGAAAATATAAATATAAAGGGAAATTATCATCCATTTGATTGAAACCTACATTGTCAATCGACGTACCAGCCTTTTCCTGGACCCTAAAGGCGGGTCCCGCTTGACCTTGATCAAATGGCTGAGAACTTTGGCGTAACTTTTCACCATTTTTTTGAACTTCATCCCATCCAACCCCTCTTCTTGGTGTTTAACCACCATTTGAAGCTGCTTCTCTTCTTCTGTGAAGTGTTGGATGAGAGAACTCCTTCCTTCGATCAGCTGTTTCAAACTCGTGTGATCATTCTCTTCTCCTTCAACACATTCATTCACACACTTTGAAGGACTCTCTGTCTCCAAATGTGGACCTTCTTCAACTTCATTGTTAGCTTCTTCCCCGAGCTTCAATGGCTTTCGTGTCCTCTTTGACATGGCGATATCATAATGGAGCTTATTTGAATTGAATTCATTCTCCATTTGCATCCAAAAAACATGAATATTGAATGCTTGGTTTTCAGGGTTCAATATAAGAATGCGTCTTTGGTACAATGTAAGGTGAAATGTCTTCTTTCTGAGAGTTCATCCATCACTGTTGAAAAGGCTAATAATGCTTTAATGTTTTTTTAAAACTCTATTTGTCACATCTTTTAGGTAAAGCATGTTTCATGCCTTCAAATACAGTGACTATTAAAGTTGAAGCAATTTCCTTCTCACTTTCTTAATTTGCATTATTAGCATCCAAATGAAGATTTATAACAAGACATCTGAGATAATTTAACATTTTTTTTGTGTTTGATGAATTGAAATTATATGATTGTAGTGCCTTGGATTGTATAGATTTCATGATGTTGTTTCCAATCTAATGGCTGTGAAAAAATTGGAATTTCCCTTCTGTCATTCATGACATTTTACCATTTTGTGCCCTTTAATGCCATTGATATGTACTATTTGTTTGTTGAGACAGTTTTAAGTTTGGCCCAACTAAATTGTCTCAACAAAAAATCAAGTTACAAGTGAAAAGGAAATATAACGTTTTGTTGCGGTCCTATTTAGTCAGGCGGACTCATTTGAACATCGAATCAAGAATTAAGTCTAACTCTGATACCAACCGTAATGAATTGAGTGTCTCGTGATTTGATCCAAAAGCTTAAATTGTTAAGTGAGACAACACCATCCGAATTCGATGCGAAATGAGACACCATTTGTAACAACTAGTCAATTTATAAGTTATAAATCTTGTAATATATATTTTAACCCATATACTCATTCTCATATATATGCATATATAATCTACTAAATTTCTTCGAATTGTACATAAAATTGAACTAAATTTCACGGAATTGCAAATTCAAAACTCCCAAACATAGCTTTATTGTATTTATATACATCTTTCAGTATGATATGGAAATAGTCCTCTTCTTAAGTTGTCATGTACTTTTCCCTTTTCCACTTTCTAATGAAAAGGAATATTGAAAAGCTACAGAAGGGCTATATATATATATATATATATATATTTTACTGGAAGTAACTGAAAAAAGGAAACATGATTGATCACTGAAAAAAAGGAAACAGAAGTAAAACTCAGTGAGTCAAGAAATAGGCAGATACTGATTCTTGGTGAGATGAGTCCATTGATGATCCATGTGATAGTGTCTTCTCAGCAGTAGCCTTTCCCAGTGAATATTTTATTCCTTTGCACGACTTCATGTGTGTATGCATCTTCTCTGGCTTGAATGTCTTCCCACATTGCCTGCATCAACCACCCAAGTTTTCAATATTTTGAATTCAAATTGATACTTTGAATTTAAAATTATAAAAAAATTAATTTTAATTGTAAACTAAATTTCCTCTAATTTTAAATTCAAACAGAATACTCTTAGCTTATCATATCTATTTTTGGGTTGCAATTGCATTATTATTTAGTGTATGTGCTGCCTACGACTCTACATATGGTAATGGAAGAAGAAAATTAAAGACAAAATTAGTGGTCACTATATTCCATGTTTATGCACATGTAGAAAAAATACAGTTTGACTATAATGCCCTTCGTTGCCGGCATGGCAAAGGGGCTTTTCTGTCAATATATTGGGCTTCTCTTTTAGGTCAAGTGACCAAATTAGATTGGTTAGTTCAACTTACGAGCAATTCGGCCCATTGACTGGCTTGTAAGCAGAAACTGGTTTTTGGCTGAATTCGTTCTTATTATCCATGTTCTTCTTTGAACCATTTCCCTCATCGCAGCTCTTCCTGCTATCATATCCACAATAATGAGCTAAAAACACAGTCTATAACACATACACATATACATACATACATACATACATATATATATCACTCTAGATTTCTATGAAAATGAGATTAATCATGATGAAATGCATGAATTTGAAATACCGGGCAACATTGGGTTGGTTCCATAAAGTCCCAAATGTCCTCTCAGAACCTCCCATCTTGTCTCCTTTGCAAATCTCGGCCGTGTCATTACTCGGTCTATTGTTTGCTACATTCGAAGAACTCTTGCCACTTTTTTTTTTCACGACGGTGACCGAATCTTTTATGTCCGACCCACCACAAGTGATCAAATTTCGAAACACGCTTGATGCTCCACTCGAGTAGCTCCTACTCTTCTTGAACGTAGAGAATGATGACGAATCCGGTGTACTCGTCTTTTCTTTGTTATTATCTTTGTCGTCCTTCTTGTTCTTTTTCTTGTTCTTCGTATTCAAAAGATTCGAATAAAAAAAGGAAGAAGGATGGTCGAACTTGTTGACTTTCTCGTGTGCATGTTCTTTGGTCGTGTCCAAAAACTTCTTCTTCTCTTCGTCGAGCTTCATCGAATCATCGGTCATTGTCGATGTCTCTGAGCTGAAAGGAGGTGATTGCTCTTCGATTTCACACGATTCGTATGTTGAGATATCCATTTTGGTTTCTGGGTGTCCTTCAATTTTAAGAGGTGGTGACACTTTTCTTTCACAGTATGAACAAATATCTGTTGTGTCAAAGTAACAAATTTGACATCTAAGTTTCTTAAAATAAAATTTCAAAAACTATAACACATTAATTATTTAAGATACTATAGATTGATGGGTATGTCCACTTCATTTCTCTACATTTATACTACACTTTTCTTTTTTCTTTAAAGTAAATGACAAAAAAAAAAATTATAAACTAATTTAGGTATCATCTCTTATTTCGTTTTACCTTAACTACCCTTTGTACTATAAATTTTCTTTTTTTACCATCCTTACTCCAATTTTTTTTTTTTTTAAGAAAAATTATACTTAATTGACTAGTTTTTTTATATTTTTTTTAGAGCCTAATACCAATTGTAATCCATTACAAGCCTCTCTCTATCTCTCCACTCTTTACCCAATTTACAGACAACAAAATTTCTCTTTTATATTAGAGGTTTGATTATTGATAGGGTTTCAACTTCTACTGTTTCTTCAATAGGGCGCAGTCCAGGTCAAAGACCTTCTGCATCTCCAATGCCAGTTTTTAATGGCGTTTCGTGTGGTCGCTGATCTTGATGATGGGTTGGCATCCAAACACAACTAAGCAATGCCTTATTTCACTGGGATGCACATGTGCTCTCTCTATATATTTTTCTTTTTATTTTATTTTTGTATAATCAGTAGCGGAGTCAGGAATCACAATTTAGGGGCAAACGGAATTTTTTTTTTTTTTTTTTGAAAAATGAAGTTCAATCTGGTGCATGAGACTCATCTCATTATAGAGTTCTTGCTGAACTAATACTATATCATTTAAAATTGAAAATTTTATAAATAATTTTAATACAATTGTTTATATTATATTATTCTTATTACTATTTATTGAGAAAAAAAATACAGTTCTAAATATGAGAAAAATGAACCTAAATAAGTAATTATGAAAACTAATATGAAAAAAATAAATAAATAAAGGAGAGGAAGAGATGAATTATAGGTAAATATTTTTTTTTGTAAACTCAGTGACAAAATGGGGAATAATTATTAAACAAAAAAAGATTGTAAGATTGTGTGCGTGTATGGAGACTAATAAGAGAGGGAAAAAAAAGAAAGAAAGAAGAGATGTTGACACAATACTTCAATTCAATGGCAATGACTGTGACATTTATTTCTTCCACACTTCATAATTTTAGAACTCCTAAATTGAATGAAGAAGATAGAAAAATCTTTTACCATGTAGCCATGTAGCTTTGATATATAATAGAACACTGCTTCTAGTATTTTTTTTAAGCTTCTAATATTATTTCAATATATTAACAAATAACATATTCTATTAAACTTTGTACTCTCGAGGGAGAAGGGTGATTGTGGTATTTAAAAAAAAAATTATTATTTATTTATAAAATTAGGGATAGAAGTGTTATTTCCTTTAGGAGTGTAGGGTAAGTGTAGAGAATTAGAGTGAAATTATGGAATGATTATTTAGTCTGACCAAAAACATTTTAAAAACAAAAAATGATTGATTTGCAATTACCAAGTAGTCTGACCAAAAACATTTTAAGAACAAAAAATGATTGATTTGCAATTACCACAAGAAGAGGAAGAGGCAATTTCGGATCCTTTGAGGACATATTCATTGTCAGAGATTGGTGTGATGAGATCCTCGTCCACCAAGTCTTGCCATACATAACCGGTTTTGTATCTCCTGCAATAAAAAATTAATCATCAAAAACAAATTACTATTATTATTATTTTTTTGCTCTTATACATTTTGATCAAATGATACATTAAAATGTTATACTCGATCTATATTTGTTAATAAACAATTTTTTTTTTTTTTGAAACCGACTTATCAATGTTCACTCTAATTTCAAAGTTGTTAATGGCATGTTTTGACAGTGCTTTAGAATTGGAGTTGAAGGATCCTATTAGTTCAATTTTTGTTCTAATCACAATCTCAAAGCATGAATTTCATGTTTTTAAGTGCATGATCACAATTATTCTGTAATATATATATATATATATATATATATATCACAAGTGAATGAACGAACCTCTTGTAAGACCAAGCGAATAATTCTGGGATGTCCTTTCCTCGCAATTCTGAAAGCCATCTCTTGACATCTTTTTTTTTTTTTTTTTTGTCCAGCATCCAAATTATCCAAAACTCATTAAAATTTAAATAGAGAATAACTCATATACACGAACACACACATATATATAGAGATATATAGATATTTAATTAAGCAAGCAAATATATGACTAACCTCGCAAGCGAACACCATTTTTAGAGAAATGGTGGACTCGAATGAGATGGGGATGATCAACTTGACCCTTACGACTGAGAAAGTAGATGATGTGAAGTCGCCTCACTTCACCACCGCCACCAAGACCACCACCACCACCACCACCACCACCACCTTGGCCTTGAATCTCCATTCTTCTGCACACAAATGGCACACCACAAAACCAAAAGCATTAGACATTATGTTGATTATTTTAGGCCAAAACCCACTAATTAAATTTCAGAAATCATTGTCAATGCGGGCCTCACGATGATCTAAAAAATGCAGGAAAAAAGAAAAAAGAAAAAAAAAAAGAATTCATTAGGAAAAGGCAATGTAACATTTGCAGGCTAACCACATGTATATATAATATATAGTTATAGAAGTGATAAAAATTAAAAAAATTAAATAATACTAAAAAAATTAAATTGTTGATACTGACCAAAAGAATAGTAGATTCCGAGATTAAGAAATGGTTGTTTGATTGTAGCAGGAACATACATAGAGAGAGAGAGAGAAATTAAGGGGTAGTGTAGTTTGATGTTAAAAGGTGGGATGGTGTGACAAAATGAGAGATTTGTAGCTACCAAATACAGAAACTTGGATCCTCCATAATTTTTTCTGATTTCCCGCGATATACTGAATGTATACTATGACACACAGGTAGCTTTTGACCTTATCTTTTTTATTCCGGAAAATAAACTATGACCATGTCAGTTAACCAACATGTATATATATATACACACACACATATACTTTTTATTTCTATTATACGTATGCACATCCATTTTCTATTTTTACCTTAGATAATAAGCCTTTCAGAAAAATGAAGTTCACTAAATAAATACATAAATAAATACACGTACCGGACTATGAACCCTCAACCTGCAGATCCTTATTGGGAGTCTAGGGAGACGACAATGGCGGATCAAGTCAAGAATTTCTTCTAGTCAGGGTGACTTTGAACAAAAACAAGATTAAAATTTTTCTGGACCAAAATAATGAATACCAAAACTTACATATTAATTGAAAGATTAATATTTAATTTGCTAGAGTAATATTTTTTACATATCTTTTTTCATAGTAACTCAATTTGATAGGTTTCCGAGAAAATTGGAAAAACCTAGACATGAATACAAACATCAATCTTAAAGAAAAAATAAGCACATCCAATAGAGTTACAAATAATTAAAAAAATAAATAGAGTTACAAATATACCAATTTCTTTAATAAAAAAAAAATATAGTAGATTATAGAGAGAAAAAAAATAGTAGAGAGGTGGAAGCGTTGACCTTAAATTGAGTTCAAAAAAGAGAAGAGAAGATGGAGAAAAATTTTAATCCTAAGAAACACCAAAAGAGAGAGAAAAAAAAAAAATTATACGGAGTGTGTGTGTGTGTTTATATATATATATTTATGCGAAATTTAATTACCCAAAAAAAATATATGCGAAATTAGAATAAAAGAAAATGTTGATTGGGGAAGTGGCCCCACTGTTGACTTGGTGAAATGTTGTTGATTTCTTCATCATGCGAAAGGCATTAAACGCAAACAAATTTATAGTTTTTGTCGACTTGTTAGAGTTTAATGTTGCAACACCAAATCTACTATTACAACCAACTGCCGCATAATTCATTCCGCTAAATTAGCCAGCTAGCTATATATGAATGTTTGGAGGAGCAATCAAGGACACTTCAATGAAACATAAATACATACAGCATAGACATGGGGTTGGTTGACCTAGATCACTCTTTCTAAGTAAATGTGTAATAAATAAAAATCATCGATCCTTTTAATTTTAGCATTTATATATATTTTTAGTTTAAGTACTAATCAAATGTTGTTAAGTACGTTAACTTCCTCAATATAATAAAGATATACAAATATATATATATATATATATATATATATATATATATATATATTCGTAAAGTTACATGTAATTATGATGGACAACATCGTCATCAATATCATTACAAAAGGTTATATATAATCATGACTGACAACACCAATATTATCATAAAAGGTGACAAAAAGATATCAATATAATAAAAATATATGGAAATAAATTAACAAGGCATATTTACCATAAAAAGAAACATAAAAACCGGAGAATTAACATGCAAACAACCAAATATATATATATATATATATAGCATTTTTCTATGCTAATAGGAAAATGAAGTGAAAGTGTGTTTAACCTTTTCACAATACGCCTCTTCATAAACACCGATTCCTCCATTACTTCCATTGCACTAATCAGCCAAGCCGTTTGTACGTAGATTCAACTTCCAAACAAAACAAAACAAAAAGAACAAAAAAAAAAAAAAGTAATTAGTCATATTGGACTAATTGTATTTTCTTTTATAAGTTTGAGAATGAATTGAACTTAAAACCTATATGGTACCTACTAACTGGATTAGTTTAATGCAAACCTAACATAAGTATCACATAGGGAAGAAAGAGCTGGTTAATGACTTTTCAGGAAGTAGTTCTCACCCAAACATTTGTATAGATGTCAAAAGGTTAAGAGCTGTATATATATATATATATATATATATATATATATTCAGAACTCATACACCTGCCTGTAACTAGAATTCCAATAATAATTTTAATTTTTGAGCTTTGAGACCACAAACAATTGTGTGAAATTAAACAAGGAGTAAATTATTTAAAAGCTAATTAAAATTTTTTAATTATGTAAAACAAGGCTAGAAAGATTTTTTCATGAACGAGTCTCTTCTTGTCGAGTTTGGATCGATATGGTCTTCTAAAAAGAAAAAAGAAATAAAGAAATAAAAGGAGAACAAAGAAAGAGAGATAAGTGTTGATGAACTTCTTACATTTCTATCTCCTTGCTATCTCCTCAAACAGATGATGAACTCCGAAATGTAAAACTCCAAAGCTTGTCTTCTTCATCCATATTAGGTGTGTGCATATATATATATGTGTGTGTGTGTGTGTGTGTGTGTGTGTATATATATAGAGAGAGAGATGGTTTTTCAGTTGCCTTGGGGTCTCAAGTGATGGTGAAACCTATGCAGTACATCCAAAAAAGAGTTCCTGCAATTTCACTATTTCATCTCTAACAGAAACAATTAATATACTACTATATCAATGTCCATGTCGTTTACTCGTTTTCTAGCAACAAAACGCTGTCGCACTGACTGATGACTGATCTAGATGTAATTGATCCCATGATTCCCATCCGTTGTCCAACCTTCACCACCAATATTCTTATTCTTTTAAGGCTTTGTTTGGCTGCTAAGAATTTTATGATTACAACACCATAACAGCTCCGATGACAAAAGGGAGTAATAAAACTAAAAGAGAGGGTCCCATTAATTTACTGAAAGGTACTTCCTTTAATATATATATATATAATATACCCATATTTTCTCTTAATTTCTAACAATAGATTGAAAGGCTCCGATTTTATTAAAATGAGAGGAAACTAGTTTAAGGACAGTTCCGTATCATAATTTAATTTCACTTTGAAATTTCTCTTTTTAGAAGTTGAATGACACGCACATATATATATATATATGTTTCACAGTCACATACTCATTTTGTCTATAAGGATTAGAACTACGTATTTTTTTATTTTACAAGACTAGAAAGTAAGAGAATGTCGATCTATAATATAGCAGGGGTATTATACATGGTATCTCATTCAATGGATAGATATGAAAACTTTCAATTTGTCTTAATAAGTAATGAAGACTTTTTAAGGAAATACTCTTAAGCTACAATCGTATGTAAATTCGAGACAAGACCTTTCCCTCTCTACTCCACTTCTATTTTTGACGGATTTTTATGCATTTCCACTTTGTCAAATATTCTTGATTTTTAGCAACAAAATAAATACTCCCTGGGTCCCCAAAAAAAAAAAAAAAAAAAAAAAAAGTGTCCATTTTTCCCTTTTGGGTTGTTCCAAAATAATTGTCCACTCTCATATTTCAAGCAATATATTTCACATTTTTCTATATATGTCTTGGGAGTTTAAAATTTCAAACTTGAATATTCAAAATTTAAAAGGGCAAGTTAGTGATTTTCCAAGGGAATAATGTATGTCCCACATGTGTCATAGAAGGGTGTTTGGAGTTTAAAATTTCAAACGTAAATATTTAAAACTTAAAAGGACAAGTTAGTAATTTTTTAGGGGAACAATGTATCTAAGCAGGCTTAAATCCAGAGTTCTGGTAGGTTCACGGCCATTACGGTTTTAAAACGCGTTTTGTCTTCCACACCTAGGCAATGTGAGACTGTGCACGTATCTCTTACGTGTGTCATAGTATTATAAAAGGGTGTTGAATCTATATATAGTACTTTCTTTTTCCACACCCAATACTTCCGACTGGGTCATGCTCTAATACTATTTGTAATAACCCTCACCTTATTCAGACACAATATTGTTCGCTTTTGGCTCTCTCGAACTAGAAACTTTCCAGGGGTCACCCATCCTCGTACTACTCTAGGTTAAGTAGGCTTAACTCCGAAGTTGTGGTAGGTTCACGCTCAACGCGTTTTGTCATATAAGAGTGTTGAATTTATATATAGTACTTCCCTTTCCATACCTACCCAGACAATGTGGGATTGTGCACCTGTAATTCGCCCAGTGTGATAGTTTACTGGTGCCACTTGCATACGCTCACACATTCGCGCACAAGATTGTCGCAATACTTTCCAAAAGAGGCACTCTTTTTTGGAACAGAGGTAGTATTATTGTAAATCATTTGAGGGTAATTTTGTGATTTCAGTGCCAATGAATTTACTCTGCCAATCTACCCAGCTAGTAGACATTTATTTTTGGATAGATCCTTGTGAATGTGTGAATTGACAGTTTTGATGCATTAATTCCATGTATAAAATCCAGTGAGCAAATTCATCAAGAATAATTAAAAACTAGGTTGTAATAGTCCTTCAAATGTCGTAAAGATAATATTAATATTTACATATCAAATCATGTATACTCCCACTGATTCTAGAGCATGCACTAAAATGTTTACAACAAAATGTAGCCAGAATTATTATATATACCATGCCCGCAGTCCAATCATGTACATATATATACCTAATTCTTTTATATAAGAAAATACTCAAATCAACAAAAATCTTTTCCAATTATTTATGATTGGTGACACAATATTCCTATTTCACTAAAATCTACCCACATACTAGTAGTATTCTAGGATAAACACCATATTTTTATTTATTTTTACAGGAATTGTGAATCATAAATAACTATTTCTTAAGGGCAGACGACAACAACCAAGAGGATCAAAGATTGGATTCAGCATATATATATAAGCCATATTGATTTCTATTCATTCTGCTATTTGTCTTTTATATATAGGGCAAAGTTCAAAAAACCTTCTCACTTTCACTCTTTTCCATTAAACCCTCTTTAACTATTTTTATTCCAAAAAATTCCCCTCAATTATAAGAGGGAGGTAACAATTTCAACTGGACCTTAACTAAGGATGCAAAATGACTAAAGTATCCATTAGGCAAAAAAACCATTTTTTCTCCTTTTCAATTCTGAGTTTGTTGGTGGAAAAAAATTCTGAGTTTGCCTTTTTATTTTATTTTATTTTATTTTATCATTCCTCTCTGTAATTTGGCTAGGGTTCATAATCATCTCATATAACTAAAAAAATTGTTGACTGATCTATGTTCGCAACTTCTAGATAAATTATCTTTGGACTTTATTTTCAATGTGTTTTGCTCTCTCTTGATCAATATTTTTTTAGGGTTTTTTCTGTATGATTGATCTAGACCCCTTTTTTTTTTTTTTTTTTTTTTTTGTTTTCCCCCTTTGGTTTGGGGTATACGTTTTTATTTATTTATTTTCATTTGGTGATCTATTTGGTATCAATGTTGATGGAAGTATCAGTTTTCAAAAGGAGAAAAAGTCTGATTGTTTTCTTTTTTTCATTCCTCCATACTTACATATGTATATTAATACTATATATAGGATGCTCACAAATTCAATTTTTTGTTTCCGGTATGTCTTCATTTAGTTGATAGAAACAAAATATAGATTACTGATTTTGTTTCCAATTTTTTTTTTGTTACTCCTTTTTCTTCGGCCTCATAGAAAACTAAACCAATGTGAGCAAATCAAACCCCTCTTTTGCTTCTGAAAAAAAAAAAAAAAATCACACCCATATAACTATTTTTTAATTTCGTATTCAATATGTATCTATATAAGCTTGTTAAATGCATTGTATTAGAACTATAGTTTTATTCTATTTAATTCCTTCAAACACTACTGTAGGTGCAAAATTCTACTCAACCAATAATAATTGAGAAAAATAATACAACACACTCAAGAATAGTAAAAATAAATAAGAACAATGTATAGAGAAGCGTAGAATTGCTTGGATCCCTTTATTGGAGGTCTGGACCTCTATTTATACACACAAATTGGTAGAATTAAGGTAGGACTCGCGTTACTTGTCCTCCAATTCGTCCCATACATGACTTTCTTTACAAATAGAGTTCTTTCTATTGTATAATATTTCCTACATAGAACTTGCCTTGTACAGAACTTCCCATAAAAGAATTATCATTTTATAATAAATCCTTCTACCAAAAGGATTTGTCCAATCTTGAAAAACTGGGCTGAATACTCCTTGAACCAGTTGGGCTTGAATAACGGGCCGGATGTTTGATGTTACCGTGTTGGGCTGATAATCTCTTGATTCGGGCTTCAACAGGACTGAAGGTCAAATAACAATAGTATTGGGCTTGTGAATAGTGATCTTAGACTAGCCTCAAACTCAATTTGGGTTTGAGCGAGGTGGGCTTTATAAACTCATCATGGATAAGTTTATATTTATGATGACGTGGATTATTCTTATTGGAGGGAGATTTTTCCCTCCACACTTTGCCTCCAATTCCCTCTTTAATCGGATTGCGGTTCCTATTAAAAAGGGAATTGAAGTTGCACGGTTGTCTATTTTACAAAAAGACATTTCGAAGATTGCCCATTGCCATTCTGCCTTAAGAGATTCTATAAGGGTTACTTTTGCTCTTACTACGTTTCTTGCATTCTTTACTCCGTCGTCTTATCAGGTTAGTTCTTCATCTTTTTCTCTTCGATCTTACATTATGAGTACTTCGACTACTCCTGAACATATAGAGATCGCAGATTCTGAGTCCATTCCCTCGTCTTCCCCTAATCTCATTAGGGTTCCCCCACCTAGGGTTTCAAACTTTCTTAAACCTGTAAGTGACTCAGCTAATTAGCCAGGTGCTTCCCCGATCCAGGCTGAAACATCCACCTCCGGGTCGGACAATATCCTCACTAAGGAAGAAAGGAATGCAATTCTATCTATTCGACGCATCCTGTTCTCCATTGAATCCGTAATGGAAGAATTCGAGATTCCCGAGGGGATGGAAATTGCAGAGTACCCCAAAGGCGCTGATTTTTGCGCTGGCGAGGGCGTCGGAGAAGACGAGTTGCTTCTCTCTGTTGGACATCTCAACGCTCTTAGGTTCCCCCTTCAACCCTTCTATCATTTAGTTTTCAACAAATTAGGGATTGCACCCCTGCAAGTAAACCCTAACTTCCTTCGAGTAATCTCAGCACTCCTCATTCGCCGGTGGCAGGAGAGTCTTGACCTGACTCTGGTTGACTTGCTGATTACTTATTCTATTTCTAAGCATGGAACCGAACCTTGTTTTTCTTTTTCACTTCCCCCTTGCACCAAAGGATATGTACAGACCTTCCTACTTCTGAGAAGAAGTGGAAAGAGAGGATGATAATTGTTAAAGTGAGATGGGCCGTGCCCCAATCGAGCAAACTCCCAATCCCTCACAAGTTCGGGAAGTTAGGTATAGAACATCCCCCCTTTCTTCATGAAGAGTGCTCGGGCTGTTTCCCATGTCGAGTTTTATTATTTCGATATATTTACGAGTTTCTTGGTATTTTTTCAGCAACATTTCCTTCTTCGGTTGCCAAGAAGAGGCTTTCCTTCCTGGAAAGGCTGGTCTGGAGCAACCCTCCCTTGATCGAGAGCTTACTCACTTCTGCGAGTCTTAAAGCAGTTGCTTCCAGAGCTGTAGCTGTTGATCTCATGGACCTCTCACTTCCATCATTTGACAGCTTCCCCATGACTGAGGAAGAAAAATAGAAGGTTGAAGCCTTGAAGAGGAAAGCTGCAGAGAATGCTCCGTTGACTATGTTGGGTATAAATGAGCAGGAAAATGAGATTGACGAAGTCCCTTTGAACATTGGGGCAAGGCTGAACTCCTCTTCAACAGCGAAATCCAAGGGTGCTTCTAACCCAAAAAGCAAAGGGAAGAAAACCGAAGAGGTTAACCTTGAGGATGAGGTCAGCGCTTACGTCCTTGCCGAGGCTGGAGCACCTTGGACTCCTTCCTTCTCGAGGGTTGACAAGTCCATCCTCCATGTTGGTGATTCTATGATCACTGACCCATCTGCAGCACTGGCCGTTGCTCGGGGAATGTGGCTCCCTAAGGATGAAGAAATTATAGGCAGAATGGGGTTGGAACAGCTACTCCCATCTGCCCCTGTTCGAGCCATAGAGGTTTGCTCCGTCCTTCATTTCCATTGTCATAATTGCCTTACACACTTTCTTACATTGTTATTATCTCATAATGCAGGGCTTGTATCATACTATGACCCTCTGTGCTACTGCTGAGGCTCAGTCTCTTTCCCTTAAGAAGCTGGAGAAAGACCTCAGTAATTCTGAGAAGAAGGCATCCCATGCCATTGCCAATGCACAAATTGCATACGAGGCTCGGGATGTTTACAAGAAATGTCTGGCTGCTTCTGATGCTAAAGTTGAGTCGCTGGAGGCTGAAGTCCAGCGTTTAAATAATGCCCTTAGCACCTACATCATTGCAGGGAGGCAGATGCAAGGTCGTTACTCCAGTTTGGTGTGTTTATCTAGCGCCAAGGCTTTCAGGTTCGGCTTCAATTAGGGTTCAGGGGAAAAGACAACAGATCCCGAGGCTTTTGATGCCCATATGGGAGTGTCTTTCCCTTATGATGAGGGTCCAAAAGCTCAGGAAGCTGAAGTTCTTTTTGCTAAGATGGTGAAAGCTCATCCTGAGGTCCCTTCAGCTCCAAGTGTCTCCACTCTTGCAACTGGCCCATCAAATCCTCCACCTGCAAGTCCAACTGTGGTAGATGCTTTTGAATCTACCCCATTTGATCCGAAGAGGAAGTAGGATCGAGTAATTTTTTTTGTAATGAAACAACATTGGGAATGATAGACATGAATGATATAACCATGTTTCTTAAGCAGTATCATTTTTATAATGGTTTATCTGATAATAAAGGATTATTTTTTCCTTTGGTGATTTAACCATTAAGGGAACCCTTCTTGAAATGGATTTGTGTGAAGCAAGTATATTTATACTTGTTTCTTCTTGTGGTTTTTCGATGTGGGACAATCTCGTGGCTTATATTACCGAACTTAGAATCAGTGAATATGAGCGTAAGAGTAAGGTTTGTTGAGCCGGACACTAAGGGTCCGAGGCGAATAAATTACTCCCCGGCGCTGAGCCTGAGGGGAGGTTTGCTGAGCCGGACACTTAGGGTCTGAAGTGAATGAATTACTCCCCGGCGCTGAGCCTGAGGGGAGGTTTGCTGAGCCGGACACTTAGGGTCCGAAGTGAATGAATTACTCCCCGGCGCTGAGCCTGAGGGGAGGTTTGCTGAGCCGGACACTTAGGGTCCGAGGCGAATAAATTACTCCCAGGCGCTGAGCCTGAGGAGAGGTTTGCCGAGTCGGACACTTAGGGTCCGAGGCGAATAAATTACTCCCAGGCGCTGAGCCTGAGGAGAGGTTTGCCGAGCCGGACACTTAGGGTCCGAGGCGAATAAATTACTCCCCGGCGTTGAGCTTGAGGGGAGGTTTGCTGAGCCAGACACTTAGGGTCCGAGGCGAATAAATTACTCCCAGGTGCTGAGCCTGAGGGGAGGTTTGCCGAGCCGGACACTTAGGGTCTGAGGTGAATAAATTACTCCCCGGCGTTGAGCCTGAGGGGAGGTTTGCCGAGCCGGACACTTAGGGTCCAAGGCGAATAAATTACTCCCCGGCGCTGAGCCTGAGGGGAGGTTTGCTGAGCTGGACACTTAGGGTCCGAAGCGAATGAATTACTCCCTGGCGCTGAGCCTGAGGGGAGGTTTGCCGAGCCGGACACTTAGGGTCCGAAGCGAATAAATTACTCCCTGGCGCTAAGCCTAGGGGGAGGTTTGCATATATTTTTCTCAAACAACTTATCATGAGGCCGAGAATTCAAAAATGATAGGAGGCCAAGAAAGCAAGTAACAGTGGCTGTGAAGTTTCTTATTTGTTGACTTTGGAGACTTTCCTCCATTGATACTCCCTTCTTGGCAACCAAATGTAGTGGACTACGCATATATTAACCGCATTTCTTTTGTATTTCTATCCGATGTGGGACATAGACTAAATTTTGTCAAAAAGGTCAGTGTAAGGAATGCCTCTGGTATTGAGCTTGACAGCCTTTAATACCAATGGGCCCTCCTTACACCGCAATCAACTATTTGAATATTCCCATATATAACAGAATGTAACACATACTTTTTTGTCGATGTAGGATAGAGAGTTTTAATCATAGGCCATAACTCATGTTTTTTCTTAAAAATCATTGTGATGAATGCTTTTTTAATAGCTTGCTTCTAACATTGCTTTACATAAAAATTGCATAGTGCGACTTGGCATGCATAAAATCTGCATAATGCGATGCATGTATACAAGTTGTATAATCATAGAGTAGTATGAAAATATCTCTGCATAAAAATTGCATAATGCGTAATCATAGAGTATTATGGCCCCCATTTTTATGGAAAGGAATAAATGGAGTAAAATTGTACTGAATATGATAGAAGTAAAATAAAGAAAAGTTTGGCTGACTGTGGGCATACTCAGCCTTATTCGTGAAGAATTTGTAGCAAAATTGACAAACTTATCTAATGGAAATACCTTTTAAGGTGTATTGCATTCCAAGGACGCGCAATGGGACGTCCGTCAGCTTCGGCCAAACGATATGCTCCTTTCCCCACTACTTCGGTAACCCTGTAGAGTCTGGTCCAATTAGGTTCCAGTTTCTTTACATAAGCTGTCTCTTACTTTAAAACCCAATCGCCTACCACAAAGCTCCTGAATCTGACACGTTTATTATAACTGTTGCGCAGCTGTTGCTGATATAAAGCAAGCCTAATTGCTGCAGCATCCATTTTTTCGTCCAGGAGATCGAGACTATGTTCGAGCTGCTGACTATTGTTTCCTTCAAGCAATAAGAATGTTCGAAGGGTTGGAACTGCCGCTTCGGTTGGAATCACAGCTTCAGATCCATAAGCCATGGCAAAGGGACTCTCCCCCGTAGGCCGCCGTGGTGTGGTTCGGTACGCCCAAAGCACCTGAGGGAGATTCTCGTACCATTTCATTTTGAATTTCTCTAATTTCTTCTTTAAACAACTGAAAATTGTCCGATTAGTTATTTCAGCCTGTCCATTCCCTTGTGGATGACTGACTGCAGCTAACTTTTGTATAATTCCATGCTTAGCAAAGAATTTTCTTGTATTTCTATTATCGAGGTTCTTACCATTGTCCATCATAATGACTTTTGGGACCCCAAACCGGCAAATGATGTTGTTCCAAAGGAAACTTTTTACCTGCTCATGGGTCACACTTGAGCAGGCCTCGGCTTCTACCCATTTAGTGAAATAATCTGTAGCCAGTAGCACGTACTCCTTTTGTTCCACAGTCTTGGGTAACGGGCCTACCATATCAATCCCCTATTGTGTGAATGACCATGGATTTGCCATTGCGTACAAATCTTCGGCAGGTTGATGCTTCATGGGACCGTGACGTTGACATTTGTCACACCTCCGTATACTCTTCTGCATTCCGGGCTAAGTACGGCCAGAAGTAACCTTGAGTCAGGACTTTATGCGCGAGGGATCTGCCCCCAGAATGGTTGCCACAATCTCCGTCATGGATTTGTCTTAACACCACAAGAGCCTTAGTAGGGCTTAAACATTTCAGGTAAGGACTTGAAAATGACTTTCGGTATAACTGATTGTTAATGATGGCATATTTAGCTGCGGTGATACGGAGCTTCCGTGCTTCGGACTTCTGGTCTGGAAGAACTCCATGCTTGAGGTAAGCTTCCAATAGATCAATCCAGCATGGTTTTCGAGGAATAACTGGAACCACCATTACTTTCTGCGGAGGATTAATGCTGGGCTCGTCCAGAACGTCAATCGGCACAATCCGAATCAGATCCTCATTTGAAGATGACGCTGATGTGGCCAATTGATCTGCTTCGGCATTCTTAACACGAGGTACCTCATAGAATTCGATCTGATCGAATCCCCGTGCAACGTTCTCTATAGCTTCTTTATATGCTTTCATTCTTTCCTCTTTGGGATGGTACTGACTTGTCACTTGATTTGTAACAAGCTGTGAGTCACTAAAAACTTTTAAGCAACGTATCTGGAGATTGCTAGCCAATCGAAGACCAGCAAGTAATGCCTCGTACTCGGCCTCATTGTTCGTAGCTGGGAACTTCAAACAGATAGATTGTTGCAGCTTGGTGCTTTCGGGTGTTGACATTACAACGCCCACTCCTGCATTTGCTTGATTTGAGGAACTATTGACTCGAAGTTCCTACTGTGGTTCAAGGTGTGCCGGCTCTTCGGGAGTATCTTCATACTCGAGAAGAAAGTCCGTTACGGCTTGTCCTTTGTGCGACACCCTTGGCTCATAAGTTATGTCGAAAGAACTAAGCTCGATAGCCCACTTGGTAATTCTCTCAGATAAATCGGGCTTAGAGAGTATACCCCGTATAGGATAGTTGGTGAGTATCACAATGCTATGAGATTCGAAATAATGCCGAAGCTTCCTCTTGGCATAGATCAAAGCTAAGATGACTTTTTTCTGCTTTACTATATCGCGTCTCCACATCTGTCATGGTCTTACTTGTGTAGAAGACTGGATATTGTCTCTTTCCTTCCTTTCTAATCAATACTGCACTTGTCGCTATATTAGAAATTGCCAAATACATAATAAGAACCTCCCCGGGTTTTGGAGCGGATAAAATTGGTGGTTCAGCCATGTAACCCTTCAACCGACTGAGGGCCTCCTGCTGCTGAGGTCCCCATATATCTTTATTCTTGGATCATATAGCTTCAAAGAATGGTTTGCACTTATCTGACAATCGGGATATAAACCGGCTGAGTGCTGCGATCCGACCAGTAAGAACCTGCACCTCCCTGCGATTTTTTGGTTCTTGATTCTGGATGAGGGCCTTAGCCTGAGCCGGACTTACCTCTATCCCTCTTTTATTCACTATGTGGATAAGGAATTATCCTGATAATACCGCAAAGGAGCACTTGGATGGATTCAACTTCATGTTGTACTTCTTCAAAGTATTGAAAACTTCCTGTAGATGTTTCGGATGATCTTCTTTTTTCACACTTTTAACCACCATGTCATTTATATATGCTTTAACTGTCTTTCCCAGCAGATTATCGAATATCTTGTTGACAAGGTGTTGATAAGTAACTCCAGCATTCTTCAGTCCGAAGGGCATGACCCTGTAACAATAAGTCCCCTTTTTTGTAATAAAAGCCGTTTTTTCTTCATCCTCGAGGTTCATAGGAATCTGATTGTATCCCGAGTATGCATCTAGGAATGTCAACCTCTCGTAGGTGGTGGTAGCATCAACCATCTGGTCTATCTTGGGCAGAGGGTAGCTATCTTTAGGGCAGGCTTTGTTGAGGTTGGTATAATCTACATAAACCCTCCATTTTCCATTCTTCTTTTGTACGACTACCACGTTTGACAACCACTGCGGATATTGCACTTCTCGAATGAAACCTGCTTGCAACAATTTGCTCACTTCTTCAGCTATAATGTGATTGCGTTCAGGGGCAAACCTTTGGTGTTTCTGCTTGACCGGTTTGAACTCCGGATCCACCTTCAGGCTATGGCAAGAAACTGAGGGATCGATCCCTACCATGTCCTAGTGATCCCACGCAAAGGCATCTGCATTGCTCCAGATAACATCAATTAGTGCCTCCTTTTCTTCGGACGTGGAAGAAGAGCCTAGATAAGTAACCTTCTGAGGGTCGCCGAGGATAACTTCCACGGCTTCGAGGGTCTCCTCGGTGGGCTTCGCAATTTCCTCTTCCTCCTTTACCTTAAGATACTTGGGCAGAGGGCTCTGTAATTGCTATTTGGGTCCAGTTTTGGAAGTCACACCTGGTTGTTGTTGAGTCGACACCCTCTTCGCCTCAATTTGTGTCAACATATAGCATTCCTTCGCTGCGACTTGATCTCCCCACAGATTAATTACTTATTTTTCGTTCGGAGATAAGCACCGCATCACCTGGTGGAGGGTGGACGGAACTCATCTCATCCGATGTATCCAGCCTCTTCCCATGATGAGATTGTAAGAAGGATGGATCTCCGTTAAAACAAAGTTCTCCTTCAGAGTCCTCTTCGCCGCGGTTACGAACAAGTCTATTACTCTAAGGGGATCTACTCTTGTGCCATCGAATCCCATCAACGGGCTGGAGGTAGGTCGAATAGATGATGATGAGATCTCTAACTGATCAAAGACCGTCTTTGTGATTATGTTAGCGCTATTTCCTGGATCTACCAAAACCCTCCTGATCATACAATTGGCCACTAAAAGACTGATGACCAATGGATCCTTGTGGGGGAGTTGCACTCTGGATAGGTCGTTATCTCCGAATCCAATACTAATGCTACCCGAATTGATAGCATTGACCGAGGATATCTTCCTGAGCTTGTGGGTCGCCCTCAATCTGGATTTGTACACCTCCTCGGACTCTTGATTATTTTCAGACTTGCCATGTATTGCACGGATGACTTTTACTTGCGTACCTTCTACCTTGCGGGGATAGACCTCGCGGGGCTTTGCATGCTCCTTTGTCATGAGGTAATCTGTCAACTCACCTCTGGCGATCATATTTTCCACCTGTCGCCTGGGGGATCGGCAGTCGTTGGTTGAATGCCCATAATCTAGATGATAAACGCAATGTTTGCTTTTGTCCCTTTGCTCCAGGGGTTGCTTTATCGGCTGCGGAGTTGTGAACTTCGTCTTATTTTCTTGGAAAAGCCGAGCCAAGGTAGTTCAGAGAGGTGTAAATCCTTCCTCTACCCTTTGCCTTTTTTCAGGTGCCTGGGTGACTGGCGTTGAGGAATGTTGGCTTTTTTGAATCTTTGGAGTTGGAACTCTTTCTCGAGGCTTGTTTTCCACTGTCACGAGGGTAGCGTGCTGCGCTCGGTGGGCTATATTTTTCTCAAGCCGAATGTAGATCTGGGCCCTGGCATTTAGAGTCTGCATGTCGGGAGGAGAATACTTGACTAAGGAAGTGTGAAACTTCGTCCCCTGAATCATTACTAGTTTAAATGTCTCTATAGCAGTTGCGGGATGACAATCCGTTATTTCTGATGCCTCCATGTCGAATCTTGACAAGAAATCCTGTAATGTTTCCCCCATTTTCTGCCTTACGGTGAAGAGGCTGGCAATGTTCTTCTTTTGCTTCTTATTTTCGCAATACTGTGCCAGGAACATGGTGCATAGAGTTACATAATCCGGGATGGATTTTTGCGGTCTATTCCTGAACCACTCTAGTGCCGCTCTTGTCAAACTGGTAGGAAAAACTCTGCACATCCAAGGGTCATTATGATCATCTAAAGCTATCTTTTGAGCATAATGATCTAGGTGCCGAGAAGTATCCCCTGTTCCATCAAACTGGGTAAAAGAAGGCATGGTGAATTTCTTGGGCCTCTCAACCAGATACACATCGTCAGTGAAAGGAGTTTTGATCAAAGAATTTTTGTGTTCTCTAGCCATCTCGACAGGTGTCTGAATCTTCAGGAGTCTCTTCTCGTTAAAGGCATCATGAACACCTGCACCATCTGGGATTCCATTGGACCACACCGTAAGCTTATGGCTGGATTCGACTTGCTCATCCTGCGTGTGACGAGGGACGTTATCTGAAGCCGCAGCCTCGGATCTTGCCTTCCGTTGCTGCTGAACCTCATTGGGTGGAACCCCATCAGGCGGAAGTCCAGTAATCGGAGGAATATTTTGACTAAGGGGTGCTGCTGTGTCACCTACTGGTGGCAGTGGTGCCAACTGAGCCAGCGTCGTTTGCAGAGCATTATTCTGCTGTTGAAGCAAGGCGATCTGAGCCACGCTTGTTTCGATTGCCTGACGAAGTACGTCAAACTGGTGCAGAAACTCTTCGAGCATCTTTTGCATCAATTCCGTCTGTTGATCTGCTGAAGATCATCCGTTCGACATTCTGGATGGTAGCTGCAAGATTCACTTGTGAAACAAAAACAAGAGTGGGTATATATTTGCACACGATTCCTACAAACGGCGCCAAAGTGTAGGTGCAAAATTCTACTCAACCAATAATAATTGAGAAAAATAATACAACACACTCAAGAACAGTAAAAATAAATAAGAATAATGTATAGAGAAGCGTATAATTGCTTGGATCCCTTTATTGGAGGTCTGTGCCTTTATTTATACACACAAATTGGTAGAATTAAAGTAGGACTCGCGTTGCTTGTCCTCCAATTCTTCCCATACATGACTTTCTTTACAAATAGAGTTCTTTCTATTGTATAATATTTCCTACATAGAACTTGCCTTGTACAGAACTTCCCATAAAAGAATTCTCCTTTTATGATAAATCCTTCTACCGATAGGATTTGTCCAATCTTGGAAAACTGGGCTGAATACTCCTTGAACCAGTTGGGCTTGAATAACGGGCCGGATGTTTGATGTTACCGTGTTGGGCTGATAATCTCTTGATTCGGGCTTCAACAGGACTGAAGGTCAAATAACAATAGTATTGGGCTTGTGAATAGTGATCTTGGACTAGCCTCAAACTCAATTTGGGTTTGAGCGAGGTGGGCTTCATAAACTCATCATGGATAAGTTTATATTTATGATGACGTGGATTATTCTTATTGGAGGGAGATTTTTGCCTCCACAATTACCAATTGGTCTAAAGGGTTTTGACTTTTGTTTACTAAGTTGTGGTTTTTTTTTTATTTTTTTATTTTATTATTATTATTTTTTCATGTACTAAGTTGTGTTGGGTGTCTGTGATTTGTTGCAAAGGTTAAGGTTCATTTGATAATATGGAATTGACTTAATAATTGGTTAATTAAAAAAATCAAAGAATTGAGCTTTCACAATCATCACTTTTTTCTAAATCATACTATATTTATATAACATAAGTGGTGAAGTAAGGTGAAGGCATTGCATTAAGGTCCGTTTGGTCCATGTTTTAAGAGCACAGGGAGCGTAGCTTAAAATGCACGAAAATCCACAAATATATGTAAGTCGGGTAGGTGATCAATGACAGATCCGGTAATTAGTACTAAACCAGACAGTGCCTTAATAAATTATTTTAAGGACAGGAATTGTTTACCATTCTACTTATCATATTTCCATCAGGCCGGGTATTGGAGTGTCCAGCTCTACGAGTCATTGTTTACTAGTTATATTTCTCTCTAATTTGTTAGAAAATTCTGATGCAGGGATGAAGTAAGAAGTTTTTAGTTGGAGAGGGAAAGTAAAATTTTGTAATTAACATTTGAAAATTTTATAAATCAATTGTAATGTATCCTTCTTTATATGATTAGTCTATCGTACATAATGAGGAAAATGTAATTCAAAAAATGCTAGCTATATGAATAGAGATGGGAAAAATGATTTGAGAAAAAAAGTGATAAATTTAAAATATTATAAAATAATATTTTTTCTTCAATTTTTAGTTTCTGAATTTTTTTTTTTTTGGAAATTGAAGCAAATTGTATAAATTTAAAATAGTTACATAGGAGGGCCATTAGGCTAATACAAAATAAACCCAGGAGGGAAACAAACCAGCCCAAAAAAAAAAAAAAAAAAAAAGAGCAAATAGCCTAACAAGGAAAGCCCAGCCAAGAACCAACTAATAACCGCAATTAACGGTTGATTAGCCGTTAAGTGAGGTTGTTAGAAACAATCTGGTGAACCCTAGCTGAGGACGATGAGTGATCCTCATCATACAAGAGAACTATCCGGCGGCCTTGGAGGAGGACGGCAATGAGCAGGTGACAGATTCCAATCCCTGAGAATTTGCCTCAAGGATTGATTGTCTTCCAAAAACCCAATTTGAGCAGAGCTATGACTGTGAAGGTAATCTTTGCAAGAACCACTCTCTGTGATGATTTTTTCCTTTTGAATATCCTTTCATTTCGTTTTTCCCAAGTATGGTAGATCATGGAGGAGAGACACACTTTCCTCAGCAGATTCTTGGGAGAATCCCTTTTCCAAAGGGTGCTTATGGAGAGGATCAAGTCCTCCCAATTTTTGATTGTAGTGCTGAATCTGCATTTGGATTTGATGAAACGCTATATTGGGGAGATGAAGCTGCAATTGAAGAATAAGTGCTGGTGTGATTCTTGGTGGCTTTCGCAGAGAGCACATTTATTTTCATGGCGGGACATTGACTTACAGTCAAGAGTAGGGAGTCTGGATTGGACTACAAGCCATAAGTTGAATTTCATCCTGGGTATTGATGGAGATCTCCATACCAAATTGTACCAATGGACTTCAGGAGAATGCTCTGCTAGATGACTTGCAGTGTGTTTGAGGCTATATGTGCCATTTGGTGAAGCAATCCAAAGTTTTTTATCATTCCTTAAGGGACATGGAGGGGGAAGTGATAGTAACTCTGGAATGGCATTTGTGAGGCTAATGGGAAATGACTAAGGTGAATTTAAGATGAAGGTATTTACTGTGACTGTATCATTGAATCCCGCATCAATGAGAGTTCTAAGTGGATATCTTGTGCTGAGAGGCCCTCCAGAGATCCAATTGTCCCACCAAAAGGTAGTAGCTAATCCATTCCCAATTTTGTGTTGGATGAGAAGCTTTGCAGGATGTCTGAGCTGTAGAATCTTCCTCCAGCTCCAAGAGCAAGGTTGAGGGTCCAAAAATTCCTTGACTTAATGAGATGTGTGTTACACCAAGTGATCCACAGCCTGTTGTTATCATCTATTTGTAAATCCCAAATATACTCAGCCTCACATTGAAGAACAAATCTCATCCTTGCTTGGCATTGCATTTGGCTCACTCCCAATCAAGTACCTGGGAGTTCCACTTATCTCTACAATTCTGAAAATTTCAAAGTTTAGAGTTTGATTATTATTATTATTATCATTTTCAGTACTTAATTTGATTGCACATTTGGGAAATATATAGCAATACTTTGATGAAAGATTAAAAAATAAAATTTGTAGCAGGTTAACGAAAAAAATCTCATAAAACTCACAAAAAAAAAAAAAAAAAAATACAGTTATCAAGAAAGAAATAGTGAAGTTTTAATAAGTAATAGATATAGGAGAATAACAATCATAACAAAATTTTTCAAATTTGTCAATTTTTTATTTGAAATTCATAAATCCACTTTGTACTTATGGAGATACAAAACTCTGACCCTTTAATTTGTAAGGTGAGAAAATACTACTATATTACAATTATTAAAATGATAAAGAGTAAGAAACCCCTATTATATACAAAATTGTGCAAAAACACTCCTAAAATTTAATTAGACCTACAATTTTTTTTTTTTTTCGAAAGTTGAAACTAATATATAAATAAAGAGAACTGTACAGATGGGGGACAAAGGAGCCCAGAGGCCCAAACAGAAAAGATACAGCATTTTAGCGGCCCAGGGCCCAAAATGAAAGCAAATCAAAAACCAACAATGACAGTTAATTAGCCGTTAATGGTGGAATCCGGCACAAATCCGGTCGGCAAGCTTTAATCACCTACAATTTTCAAATTGTGTAAATATACACTTTGTCAATTTGCCCTTAGCGGAAGACTAAAATGTCTATAATGCCTTTAGGGTAAAGTGCAAGAAGCTTCCTTGGTATATAAAAAAATGTGCAGCAAACCCTCTTCCTATATCCAGTATAATAAGCATATAACTTTTTAACATTTGAAGAAATAGGGAAAAGGAAAATGATTTTTGGGCCGATGATTTTGCCAGATTTGTTAGGCAGAAACGAGTGGCTGTCCAATTGTACGTCCCTCAATTTCTCTCTCCTCTCTCTTCTCTCTCTTTCTAACAAACCCATTTTTTCCGTATCTGTTGGGTCGGCTGAGGATGATCTGACCGACGGTGGCGATGGGTTGGCTGTGATGGAGCGAGGGCAGAGAGCTCGAATGGTGGAGAGATGGCGACGGCGAGCTCGGACAGTGGAGGGTCGGCCGTTACGAAGAACTGCGGCCGGCAAGCAAGGTGAAGCTCGGCGGTGATATCATCCCTAATATCATTCCTGTGAACTGCGGCTTCGGATAATGGAG
The DNA here is from genome assembly GCF_030987335.1 of Cornus florida. Classification (NCBI taxonomy): domain Eukaryota; kingdom Viridiplantae; phylum Streptophyta; class Magnoliopsida; order Cornales; family Cornaceae; genus Cornus; species Cornus florida. The sequence goes on along the minus strand of NW_026775580.1, from coordinate 100,041,809 downwards.
ACCAAAGAGGATTCCGGCAGTTGTTCACTGTAGTTTGATGGTTTTTTTTTTTTTTTTTTTTTTTGTTCAGAACTCCTGCATCAATTTTTTTTTTTTTTCTTCAAACAGTGATGAGTAAAAAATAAAAACTGAAAACAAAAATCGGTGATGATGGATTTACAGTTCTTTGGTGGTGACGGTTTTGGGTTTTGTTTGGTTGGTTGAGGTTTGTACGACGAAAATTGGCTTGGTTCAGAAGGTGATCGCAGTGGCGGACACAGAGGGGGGCTTGGGTGGGCTTGACACCCCCTCCCTAAAAAAATTTTTTGTATAGTATGTTCAGTCCAATTTTTTTTTCTAAAAAATTTTAATAGTAGTATTATCCCCTTTTAATCTACTCAAAAAAAATTTGCTTATAAAATTGTGTAATTAAATTTATATTCAATACTACAATTCTTGAATTTGCGCTTGGGTGATTGTGGTGTGGTGATGGGAGGTTGTGGGTTCCCTTGCAGAGATTGGTAAATGGTTTGTAGTCTTGCAGAGACGATGAAATCAACCTCAACTGAGGAGGGAAGAAGCAAGGCAGAGTGTTTGTTTGTTTTTTTTTTTTTTTTTTTTGTGCAAGTTGGTTGCCAGGTGGACTGCCTCTATTATGACTTATATTTTGGTGACTAAAATTAAATATAATTGCTTTATATTGGCTTTAAAGTCAAGAAAAAGTAAATAGTGACTAATATTGAAACTTAATTGATAACTATTTGATGATTTATTACCTAAATAACCTTTTTATAATATATTATTATGTAAGTCCGCAAATTTACCCTATACATTAACCTAAATAAATACTTACTTAAATTGATTAACAAAAAGACATTTTAGCTAGACATGTGAGTGAGATCGAAAAGAGAGAAATAACTAGAGAATGAAATTAAAGAGAGATGATAAATAGCAAGGACGGATCCAGATTTGTCAGTGGGGTGGGCTAAAATTAAACATAAATTTAATAACATAATTTCTTAAGCAAAATTTTTTATAACATAATCTAAATAAATATTTGAATTCAAATATTATAAAATATCTATCTAAGTTGTGCTCGACAAGTCTTTAAAGATTCGAATTCATCGATTATAGATTCTAAGTAAAATTTTCAAACAAGGTCCCGTACGGTCATGCAATCAGCAAGATATTTGTCTCCCATCGTACTATGCTTTAACACGTTTCATATTTGATTTTTTTTTTTTTTTTTTTTAAAGATTGAATTATTGTAATTTTTGTTTGTGGTTTTATTTTATAAATCAATTTGAAATTCTAACACTTACCCATCTATATTTGTTTTATTTAAATCTGTAGTAAGTTAGTAACATTTGATTTGTGAATTATTGGATTTAGATGCTTTCTTTTATACTAATACTCCTTGTCTACTAGAGATCAAAATCATCAAATTTTCGTAATTTATAATGCCATAGATTTTTTTGTTTGTTTGTTGAATACTTTCTAGATAAATACAGCAGCTCTGTTTATTTTTCATAGAACTGCATCTACAACAATTTTATCTCAAAACATGTTTTACTTCATATCCTAATACTCATCATTAATAGGGCTTGTTAGGTTTAGGCCTTTATTTTAATATTGTGGCTTAGTTGAGTTGGGCTTATTTAGGTGGGCTAATATTAATAATAAATTTTTTTTTTAGGCTGGGCTAAAAATACCCATAGTAATAAAAAAAAAAAATAAAATTTGGGGTGGGCTGGAGCCCAGCCCAGCCCTGGATCCGCCACTAAATAGTTTAACACATTTAGATGTCTAATGGATATTTTAAAGGGTTAATTCCACCTACACTCTCTGACGTTTGCCTATATTCCACTTACACCCCCTCTACATTTCATAATTCCATCTACCTCCCTTAAGGTTTTGGTTTGTATAGCAAGTTACCCCTGTCGTTAAGCCACTAACGATGTGTGCTGATGTCAGCATCAGAAAATTGTTAGAAAGTCAATTTTGCCCTTTTAATATCTAAAATGACATCTTTAACCTCGTTCACCAATACGTAATTACAAAACTATCCTTAATTTGTTAACTCAAGTGTACAAGAATACCCTTTCTTTCACTTCAACATATATATTCATTCATATATCATCTTCTTCCTTCCACACACTGGTTTCAAGGTCTCAATTGCTGTGGTCTTAAAGTGGTTTGTCTACTGAGAGCGGCCAGAGTTTCAGTTTGCCCAAGGGTCGAGGCTTATGTAACCAGAAAGTCACGGTCGAGGGTTCTCGCGTCGACGGTGGTGATCAATAGCGCAATGTTGGAGAGGCTATAAGGGCTGGGTCCGGCCCTCTCGTCGGAGCACGAGACGTTAATTTTCGCTGCCGATTACGACACCGTCGAGCCTGTAATCCAACGTCCCGCCACCGAGAGACATTGATTGCGGCTGTTTATAAGGCTTAAATCTAGCAAGAAATGGCGAGATTGAACTGAAAGGCGATGAAACTTCCAACTCTCGCCGTCGTTGTTAAAGATACCGTCGCCAGAGAAGATGGGTTTTCCAACTTTTTTTTTTTCTCTCTCTCTTTCATGTTTTTTTCCTCGTCCAGAGAAAAACAAGAAGTTTCCTCAGTGGTTTGCTCAAGAAAATTTCAGACTCTGCGAATCCCGATCTCGGGGAATGAAGCAGTCCGTAGTACACCGTCGGCAGCCAGCAATCTGTCAGTGATATCAAGGATTCTGGTGATGAAATTCCTTCCAAAATGACTCCAACAGTAAGAATTCAAAGATTCAATCAGTTTGTAATAACACAGATGCACCATTGGAAAACGCCGGGAAAGTTCCAGCTCTCGCCGTCGGTGTTGAAGATGTTGTCGCCGGAGAAGATGGGTTCATCACTTGATACCCAGGTTCTGGGCTGTTTGCTAGAAAATATATCAAATATGCAAGGTTTCAGAGGGGAAAACAAATAGCTCGATTTATGGGTCCCTTCACTCATCATCCTAATGGAAGAGAAGCTAGAGGATTTCAGTGCTTTAAAGTCCCTATTTCTATTTGTGATGAGCTTGAGAAGATTAGTTTTTGTGATACGAAGAAAGTGTGTAGTCACCGTCGTAACGCTGGACAAGAACGGGGTAAGCCGGATCAAAGACGACGGCGGCGAAGTTCACAGCTACCTCGACCCAGTTCAGTCCGACGAAGCTCAGTTCAGTCCGGCGAAGCTTCGCGGTTTGTTCACTGCACGTTGGTGGTCTCGCAACGGAGGATCGTGGCTGTGATAAGAACCAGCTAACTGTCCTTGCAATTGAACGGCAGACAGTAAGGACTGAAGCTTGAACGGCGGTGTATCCTTGCAATTGAACAACGGGCAGGAAGGACTGAAGCTTGAACGACGGTGTGTCCTTGCAATTGAACGGCGGGCAGTAAGGAGAACGACTGGGCTGTGATAAGAACCATCTTTTTCTTTGGTTGTTGTTTGTGTATTTTATAAGTGGCATAGTTTCTTCGTGGACGGCAACAATGAAGAAGAAAGGGGAAAAAAAATAGAAAAAAGAAATATATATATATATATATATATATATATATATATATTGTGTGTGTATGTATATATGTGTGAGGGTGTTAAAGACTTTTCTTTTAAGTTATAAATTTTAATATATAATTTAAGGGCAAAATAGTAAAATTACATATTTATGTTGTTAAGCTAGACCGTAGTTACTGATAGGGAGTGTAGATGGAATATAGGCAAACATCAGGGGGTGTAGATGAAATTAACCCTATTTTAAAATAAATCACGTGGTCTATTTGAACATTTTGTATCTTCTCCTGTTTTTTTATTTATTTGTTTAAAATTCTACCAAAAAGTCTAAAAGGATATGGGTAGAGTGCAAGAAACCTCCATTCTATAGAAAATGTGCCAAACAAACCCCTATGGGTAGAGTGCAACAAACCTCCGTTCTGGGAGATTGAAATTATTTTTTAAGTGAAAAATGAAAAATTCGATGAATGTGTCTATGGATATTCCGTTGGGTGGCAACAAGGAGTCATTGTCACACAAAAAGTGACGATTGGCGCGTCAATCTCTTATTATATTTCACGGAGGCTCTCACAGGTGAACCGGTACAGTCGTTTTTTTCTAGCTTCTTAGATGATCTCTGCAACTATATACACACACATATATGTAAGTAGATATATATATGGGTGTGTGAATTATTATTTTTATTGGGATTGAACCTCAACCTCCCTTCTGGAGTGATTTGAGTTTATATGAATAAGCAACTACTTTTGGGGTTTGAGTGAATGAATTATTTTCTTTATATAGGATTTGAAAGCTACAAATGCATTTTATATGTGTACGCAATTGTTTTGGATTATTAGTTTACAAGGTGCTTGTGGAAATATCCCAAACGTCTTGGGATTGTAATGACTCTCTCTGATTTTTCTATAGGAACACACGGAATCAAATATCCCACATATGCAAGTTATTTCAAGCGTTTGAGGGAATGAGGCTACAAGAATTACTGTAAAATTACCAAAATATAGAGAAGTAAAACCATAAATTCAAGAAACAGGGAAACACAATTAAATACCGAATCAGGATCATTTTCAATCATGTATTTTTTTTCTTTCTTTTTATTTATTTATTTATTTTAATGAGATGCATTAGATTTGTAAGTAAGAGCAGCCAAAATGATGGATTCATGCTGAGTTGACATAAGCTGACTTACGCTAGAAATTTGAGGATTCATTGTTGTTAATGGCTGGTTGGTTGTGACTGCAGTGAACAAATTTTGTAGGCCACTTGAAGAATGATCAACCATTTGGATTTACTGGTCTCATAAGGAGTGGACTAAACTTAACACTCAGCCATGTTTATGGGGGGTGTGTGTTTCCAACTCTCATTTTACATAAAAAGAGCCCAGATTTCTAATTTCATCTGATAAATGCTAGTAGAAAGTTATATAGGGGATCGAATTAACCAAATTATAGCCTTCATTGCGTAGGAATATAGGAGGCTTCATATCATGTTTTTGTTACAATAGTAATCACGTATAAACATGGGATCAAATAATGTGATTGCTCAAATGTGATTATGTTGCAATTATGCTATTACTTGCACATGTACTTTATGTTTTTTCTTATACATGTGAGAGTATAAAAGAAGTAATGATATTGAAAACATTCTTTTGGAGAATTTTCAGTTTCTTAATATATGAAGGAAGGAAGAAAGATTTAGATTTAATATTGTTTTTCTCTTGTGTCATTAACTTTTATTAAAACATCACTAGGAATTATTTTTAGACTTTTCCCTTTTATGAATTATGTTTTGGATTGTGATTAACATTCTGAGTAATCATTAGGTAGGAAATATTATGATTGTTGTTTATGATTAAATGAAAACAGTCCTCCTTATTGATGAATCTAACAAGACACCGATCTTTATTTTTTTTTTTTTTGCTTAATATGCCTTTATATGTTAGTTTGCTTAATGCCTTCGAGAAATATGAAACCAATGGAGTCACTACCTTTTAAAGGGATATACAGATGCTATAAGAACACGTATTTCACATAACTTGGCATCTTGTGGAAATTAGTCCTAACTAACTTCAAGGAAATTTCCTATATAAATTAGGAGAGATGGGAAGGTAAGGTTAAAGAGCAGGAATATGAACAAATAATGAAACCAGTGGAGTCACTACCTTTTATATGTTGGTTCGATTTTGAGGTAGGCACTTTGTACAAAGAATGTGAAGTTCAGGCTGTACACAATCCACGTCTCCCACCACACTTGATTAACAATTACGACACTTCATAATGGCTTTAATTATTATTATTATTATTATTATTATTTTGAGGCAATGAACTGTGAGGCTCAAATATCTCACCAGCTAGCTGGGATACCACCTGGGCTCAAGGGCTGGTAGAAGTACCCATCATATCATTATAGTGGTGGTGGCATATCAAATGTGTCAAAGGTTGGCATCAAGACCATCCTTCTGGCCATCAAAATGGGTGCTCAGCCTTAGAAACATATCAATGATCGACTGACCAAACATATGCAACAACTGAACTTAAAAAACAACCTACACCCTGTTAAAATATAATATATTAATATACGTATGTATATATATACATACCCACCCCCTGGCAGAAAAAAGAAAAAAGGAAATTGATACGCCAACATAGTAGATTTATGCATTAATTTTTCATGAAATTTATGATCATAATTGTGAACACTGACGGGAAGAATACATAATATCCATCTGCAGAACATAATCAAGCTATAACACAAATGATTTGGTGGCATATTATCAATACTAGTTGTGTAGTGACAAGAAGTATAAATATCTTATTTTCAGATTTTACAGCAAACCTATTTTACATAATGTAATTAATTAAACCTTTTCATCCCCACTCCAATTAGGTTTCATTTTGGGGCCAGTAGGGCCTTCCTCGCCTAATACTTCACTTGGCAAACTCTTAACAACCTTCTCAAATGCAGTTTTCAGCTTTCCAGGCAATAATTTCTCCACCTTCTTGATCTCTTCGTCAATGTTATAGTCAATTTTTGGACCCCATTTCCTAGCATAGTTCAACCATGGTGGCTCAACAATAGTTGACCCCAAGTAATCAGCTGCAACCACCACAAACCTCACTCCAGAGTCCATGACCACCTTACTCGTGGCGGTGTCATTCCTTATTCCTATACCTCCATTCCCTTGTAAAACTAGACCTGGCTTTGGATAGAAGGCGTGACCGTGCAATGATGCATAGGTAACAGCTTTGTTACCATTTTGGAACTCAAGTTCTGAAGCACTGACCCAAGTGCCTCCACTGTGTTGCGAAAAATAAACACCCTTTAGCTCCCCGTTGAAATTGCTCACCCTTAGTGTCAAATGTTCCCAATCACCAACATGTTGCCCAATTTTCCCTAGGGAAATATTGATGAGTTCAACTTTAGCCCTTGCTGGTCCATTAAAAGGGTAGAACACCCATATAGCTATGTCTGTGAATGTCGCGCCAAGCATTGGTTTAACGTGCAGGTATACCCCGGCATCTTGTAAATCTCCTTTCTTGACTTGCTCTTTGGCTGCTGCATCCACTGGGAGGTCCAACCAATAGGTTCCATCATTCGAACCACCTTGTGGGAGGTTCGAGCCAGTTGGTTCGATAGGAACAGGTTTTGACTCTTCCCCCCTTTTGTATAGGAGTGCCCCTTTTGTGAAAAACCAGCTTACTGAAGAGGGAAGGTATTGTTCATCAGGATGAAAGTAAATCAAAGGAGAGTAAGCTTGGAATAGTGCCTGAACTTGGCTTAGATTAGGCATTGAAGATAGATTGGTTTTGACATTCTTCAAGCAAGCTAAAGATAAAGCAGCCCCACCATTTTGGGCTACAAATGTATTTGAAGAGACACCTAGAGCTTGTGGCCCTCTATTAGTTGGTCTTGAACTGAATACATTGAACCCGTTTGTATCGATCTCTTTACCTATCCCCCAAATCCATGCCTCAGTCTCACATACATCAGTGAGGTCAGCGCGAACACATCGGATTTTGTCAAGGGAAGGCTTTTCAGGGGAGTTTGTGACAACATGCCCAACGGCTTTATAACCGTTAGGCGGTGTTGGCAGCCAAATGTAGCCGTTGCCGTCTTGCTTGATTTTGGAAGACTCACTACTCCAAACAAGAGTATAGTCAATTGGTTGCTTCAGAGCACCATTTGATGGGTCCTCTGTGATATCTTTTCCTGCTAGAACCCATCCGAATAGAGGCAAATTGTTTGGTTGGCTGTAGCAACCAAGCATGAAAAAACCTTCTGGGACCGGCGATGGTTCAAAAAATGTTGCGCCACTCACATCCGGTCCGCCTTCGTGGGTTGCCCAAATTTTGGTGAAAGATGAGATTTGGCACACCTGTAATCCTCCTAGATCAATGGTTCCACTTGCGAAACCTTCACCTGAAATTCGAGATCAAAGCAAAACATATACATGTATTTAGATATATCAAATCAAAACAACACGTAGAATATGATGACCATAGAACATAGTAATGATGGTGATAATAGGAGAGAGAAGTACCTGGTGGCCAAGTGGGCAATGAAGAAGGAAACTTGAACAGAGTTTCAATGGGCAAAGACTTGCTGATTTTCTTGGAGACATTTGTTGAAGAAGGCAGATTGAGACAATTTCCCATTAATGAAGTGTTGAAGCCGAAGAATATTGAAGATGTGAGAAGTGCAAGTAATGTAAAGGGGGAGGGAACAAGCATCTTCTGTTAATAATGCTTGAAAAATATAAAAAGCAATGGCCTGGCCAGCACTTTATTGGATGTCTCCTACAAGCTATATTATTTTTGGTTATATAGTAAGCTTTCCAACCTCAAGGACTCTTTTTTGTTCCTGTTGAATTGGAGTCTTATCTTGTACACTAATTTGCCCTTTGCTTGACTAGTAGTTAGTATTATTATTTATAGTAGTACGTTGTCTTCTTGTTGATCAATATTTTTGCAGCTACATGCCCCTAAGGATTTGTCTTCTTGTTGATCAATATTTTTGCAGCTACATACCCCTAAGGATTCACAGCTAATACAGTTCAATGAATTTTAATCATCTGATTTGATTGAGTTTTTAGTAGTTCTTTTAAGAAATTAAGTTATGATTTAATTTGCTTGGTAAGAATAATCTGATTATCCTAGTAGAGTAGCCCTGTCGGTTCACAGCTAATATAGTCAAATAAATTTGATTCAACCAACCAATTTGTATGAGTTTTTGGTAGTATTTTTTAATAAATTAACTTATGATTTAATTTGGTTGGTAAGAATACTCTGATTATCTTAGTATTTACTTGTTTATATGGACATGTGAGTTAATATCTAAAATAATTAACAGACTTTGAACCATTCGGTTTTTATGTGTTTCTACTAGTTTTTTAAAAGATTTAAACCATGATATAGTTCGGTTGGCAATTAGGAATCATTTGATTATCCTAATATTTGCTTTTTTAAATCATATGGGTTCATAAATCACTCCAAATATTATCCTAAAATTTGCTCCATTTACTTCAAGTTGGAAAGAATCCAATTGAATGGGTAGCAAGCTGGTGCCATCATCACGTGTGTGTCTATGTCGAAAAGGACAAACACCTTTTGTCAATAAAAAGTATATGGATAAAGTACAGTCATACCCTTGAAACTTGGCAAAAGGACATTCAGAAGGAACTTACTTGTTTTTTTGGACAAAGACACCCTCTAAAGGTTCAAAAATGGACAAAACACTGATTTACATAAGAAATTGACCAAATTACCCTTTGACTGTTTATGAGACTTTATAACTTTGCAATTTAATAAATTGGACCAATTTAACCCCTCATAAACAATTTATGCATAAAAAAAAAAGTAAAAAAAAAAAACTTTATATTGTTCATTTTTTTTTTTTGTTATTTATTTTATAAATGTCTCAACTTCTTAAAAATGTAGACATCTAAAATGATTTTTTTGATCTAATACATATATTTCAAATAAATTATATTTTGTTATTACTTCTTTTCTTTTTCTTTTTTATTTTTAAATTAAAATGTTCAATTCTTTCATCTAAAAAAATAAGGTACCAGTATAACTTTATGCATCTTATTATATATCAAATATTATGCATTTCCCAACATAAAAGAAAATAGGTATCAGTATAACTTTATGCATGCCTTTTTTTTTCCCCTTTTTTTTTATTATTATTTTTCCCCCTTTTATGTTGGGAAATGCATAATATTTCATATGTAATTTAAGATGTATAAAGTTATACTGGTACCATATTTTATATTTTTAAGAAAAAAAAATTGGTTTAATTTTTTTAGATGAAAGAATTAAGCATCTTAATTTAAAAATAAAAAAGAAAAAGAAAAGAAGTAATAACAAAATATAATTTATTTGAAATATATGTATTGTATCAAAAAATCATTTTAGACGTTTACATTTTTAAGAAGTTGGGATATTAATAAAGTAAATAATAAAAAAAAAAAAAAAAGTGAACAATATAAAGTTTTTTATTTTTTTATTTTTATTTTTTTTATATATATGCATAAATTGTTCATGAAGGTAGATTGGTCCAATTTATTAAATTGTTAAGTTAAAAAAGTCTTCTAAAAGGTTAAATGGTAATTTGGTCAATTTCTCGTTTAAAGAGGTGTCTTTGTCCATTTTTAAATCTTCAGAAGGTGTCTTTATCCAAAAAATAGGTAAATTTCCTCTGAGTGTCTTTTTGCCAAACTTAAAAGGGTGTAACTGCAAGTTCCCTCAAAAAGGACAAACACCTTTTGTCAATAAAAGTACAAAAACAAAAACGAAAGAAATAATTTAGTACAAGACCAGATTTATTTGAGCATGTAATTTTAGAGATAATTTGGTGGACTGTGAAAACCATAAACGTAAGTTGAGACATGAAGAAATTAAAAATATATATATATATATTAGTGAGAGAGTGATAATTCTTATTAATGATACAAGAAGAGAGAATCAATTTAGAGAGTTGTTGTGGCGAAGAAAACTAATGTGAGGAGAAGTATATCAATATGGTTCTAATTGCACGGAAAAATACCGTTGCCCTGGTGTGACGCCGAAAGCCCCAAACAGGTTCACTTTGAGGGTAATGAAAGGAGGATAGGCATATGGAATTTGAAAAAGGTTATTGGAGTATTATGCCTACTCAAGGTGCAATTTTTCACATAATGCAGTTAAACCTTTTCATCTCCACTCCAGTTATTTTTCATTTTGGGACCAGTAGGGCCTTCCTCACCTAATACTTCTTTTGGCAAACCCTTGACAAACTTCTCAAATGTAGTTTTCAGCTTCCCAGGTAATAGTTTCTCCACCTTCTTGATTTCTTCTTCAATGTCATAGCCAACTGTTGGACCCCATTCCCTAGCATAGTTCAACCATGGTGGCTCAACAATAGTTGAGCCCAAGTAATCGGCTGCAACCACCACAAACCTCGCTTCAGAGTCCATGACCATCTTACTCTTGGCAGTATCATTCCTTATACCTATACTTCCATTCCCTTGTAAAACTAGGCCTGCCTTTGGATAGAAGGCGTGGCCGTGCAATGATGCATAGGTAACTACTTTGTTACCATTTTGGAACTCAAGTTCTGAAGCACTGACCCATTGGCCTCCACTGTGTTGCGAAAAATAAACACCCTCTAGCTCCCCATTGAAGTTGCTCACCCTTAGTGTTACATGTTCCCAATCACCAACATGTTGCCCAATTTTATCGAGGGAAATATTGATGGGTCCAACTTTAACCCTTGCTGGTCCATTAAAAGGGTACCACACCCATATAGCTATGTCTGTGAATGTTGCGCCAAGCATTGGTTTAACGTGCAAATATACCCCGGCATCTTGTAAATCTCCTTTCTTGATTTGCTGTTTGGCTGCTTCATCCACTGGGAGGTCCAACCAATAGGCACCATCATTTGAACCACCTTGTGGGAGGTTCGAGCCTGTTGGTTCGATAGGAACAGGTTTCGACTCTTCCCCCTTTTTGTATAGCAGTGCCCCATTTGTGAAAAACCAGCTCACTGAAGCGGGAAGGTATTTTTCATCAGGGTGAAAGTAGATAAAAGGAGAGTAAGCTTGAAACAATGCCTGAATTTGGCTTAGATTAGGCATAGAAGAAAGATTGGCTTTGACATTCTTCAAGCAAGCTATAGATAAAGCATCCCCACCATTTTGGGCTATAAATGTATTTGTGGAGACACCTAGAGCTTGTGTCCCTCTATTAGTTGGTCTTGAACTGAATATATTGAACCCGTTTGTATTGACCTCTTTACCTAGCCCCCAAATCCATGCCTCAGTCTCACACACATCAGTGAGGTCAGAGCGAACACACCGGATTTTGTCAAGGGAAGGCTTTTCAGGCGAGTTTGTGACAACATGGCCAACGGCTTTATAACCGTCAGGCGGTGTTGGCAGCCAAATGTAGCCATTGCCATCTTGGTTGATTTTGGAAGACTCGCTACTCCAAACAAGAGTATAGCCAATTGGTTGCTTCAGAGCGCCATTTGATGGGTCAGCTGTGACATCTTTCCCTGCTAGAACCCATCCAAATAGAGGCAAATTGTTCGGTTGGCTATAGTAGCCAAGCATGAAGAAACCTTCTGGCACTGTAGATGGTTCAAAAAATGTCGCGCCACGCCCATCCGGTCCGCCTTCGTGGGTTGCCCAAATTTTGGTGAAAGATGAGATTTGGCACACTTGTAATCCTCCTAGATCAATGGTTCCACTTGCGAAACCTTCACCTACAATTCAAGATGAAAACAAAACACATATATGTATTTAGGACATGTCAAATCGGAACGACACATAGAATATGATGACCATAGGACACAGTAATGATTGCTATGATGATTAGGAGAGAAGAGTACCTGGTGGCCAAGTGGGTAATGAAGAAGGCAACTTGAACAGAGTTTCAATGGGCAAAGGCTTGCTCTTGGAGACACTTGTGAGGCAATTTCCCATTGTTAAGTCTTTCAAATGAAGTCTTGAAACAGAATGAGAGATTTTGGAGATATGAGAAGTGCAAGGAATGTAAAGGGGGAGGCAACAGGTTTAATGGTGGCTGAAAAATGTGAAAAACAATGGGAATAAAAGGCCAAAGACAGGCCTGCACTTTATTGGATATGTCGTGCAAGCTATCTTATTATTGGTTATATACTAAGTTTTCCAACCTCTAGGAACTTGTCTTGTTTGTTCCTGTTGAATTGGAGTCTTATCTTGTACACTAATTTGCTCTTTGTTTGATTAGTAGTTACTGTTCTTATTTATAGTAATAGGTTGTCTTCTCGTTGATCAATATTTTTGCAGGTATATACCCATGTTGGTTCACAGCTAATATAGTCAACTGAATTTGAATCGTCTGATTTTATGAGGGTGGTATTTTATTTTTTATTTTTTATTTTTATTTTGATTTAATTTGGTTGGCAAGAATAATCTGATTATCCTAGTAGCAGCACTGTGGGTTCACAGCTAATATGGTCAAATGAATTTGAATCATCTGATTATCCTAAGTATTTGCTTGTTTGTACGGACATGTGAGTTCAGATCTAAAATAATTAACCAACTTTGAATGATCTGGCTTTCATGTAGTAGGTTTTTGAAGATTTAAACGATGATTTTGTTTGGTTGGCAAGAATCATCTGATTGTCCTGATATTTTATTGTTTAAATGATATGGGTTTAGAGCTTGATATAATCAACCGACTATGAATCATTTGATTACTATGTGTTTTTAGAGGGTTTTTTAAGATTTTAAATATGATACAATTAGGTTGGCAGGAATCTTACAATTATCCTATTATTTGCTTGCTTAAAGTATCAGACATGTGAATTGTATGTGCTTTTAAAAGATTAAAACTGTGATTTAATTAGGTTGGCAACCTTTTTTTTTTTTCCTCAAGAACACGGACTTCTACAACCTAATCACTCGGGACACTTGCACAGTATTTTTACTAATAATTACTCTTTTTCTTTTTTAGAAAGTAAATGTATATATTTTAATCCATTTTTAGGCTGTGGGAAAGGGCAAGCAATGCAAAAAAATTTCTATTTTTTTGGCACTTTTAAGTTGGAAAGAATCCAATTAAATGGTAAGTAGATGATGCCATCGTGACAGGTGTGTATGACTTGTTGGTAAATAAAGAGTACAAGAATAAAATAATTAATTGAGTACGAAACAACATTTATTTAAGCATGTACTTTTATAGAAAATTTGGTGGACTGTGAAAACCATAAATGTAAGACATAAGGAAATTAAAAATAAACAAATTTGTGAGAGAGTGATAATACTTGTTAATAATAGAAGAAGAGAAAATCAATTTATAGAGTTGTTGTGGCGAAGAAAACTAGCTTTTGGTGAGGCAGATATGGTTGACTTACAGGGTTATAAAAAAGCAAATTACATATAGCAATCACGATGTTTTCATCTTGTGTACATAACCAGAAGTATGCCAATTAATAGTAAAATTTAAATTGACTAGGTTACCTTTGAAGATAAAGGTAAATTTACTTATATGACCTTAATGCACATAATCATTGTTTAAAAGAAAATTTTGAAAGAGAGTAGGTGAGCGTAACTTACTGTTTTACTCTTCTAATATTCCCCATTTTTTTTTATGATTTATTTGTCATTTTAGGTTTTAATAAATCATATTTACTATCATGTTTATTTGTCATATTTCGATTGATCATTTTAGGATTTACATTTAATATTCGAAGGGATTTATATCTTGAATGTTTTGTTTATTGTTTATAAATCGCTATTTTAGGATTTTTTTTATCACTGTTTTATGGAGATAATATTGGTTTGTTTAATTTTTTTTGTGTTTTTTCTATTTGTCATGATTGTAAATATATAATTTTTGTTTTTTGTTTAGATCCAAGTTGGGTTACTTTAAATTTTTTTTAAGGATTTCTTTTATTACAATTGAAATGTTAATATCTGAGGTTAAACTTGTGTTTTGACATGCTATATAGGGTTTTGCTAATGTAAATTTTTTTTATTTTTATTTTTAATAATGCTCATGTGAAAAATTCAATATGAAAGGGAACTTTGAAAAAGAAATAATAATATAATGGTAGAGCCCTAACTGTTACTAAAAAAATAATAATAATTAACTTTGAAAAATGAGTCACGTAATCCATTGTGATCCATTAGCAGAAGGGTATTTTTGTCCTTTTGGAATAATTTAATTTCAATTCAATTAATGACTAATTTAGTCTTCTCACAATATTAAGGTTATTTTTGTCCAAAAATATAGGTGTCATACACTAATTTTATGCATCACTTAAGAATGATGGTCATGTGTTAGGTCAATAAAATTATAAGGGTTGTTGATCAATATATGGCGCATACTTCTATCTTGATATACAAAATGAAAACTTTATTGGTGCTATATATAATTTACCCTAATAAAAATGAAGATAGACGTATAAAATTTGAAAAAGGTTATTGAATGTCATTTTTTTCTCTACGAAAAATCTGGGTTGAGGGTATCGAGTTTCCTGAAGCATTTTAATTCATATTGAAAAAATTCTTTAAAAATGATTTAGGAAAATAAAGAAACCAAAAAAAAAATTATAGAGCTATGAGGGAATTCAAATTGCGCATACCCAAATAGAGTCCCCGAAATATCCAATCCCGATCTTCCACCTACGCTTAAACTCTGAACCAATTACATGATCCATCATTAAATTCCAATCAAATTTGCCATCCCAAAAGAGCCTAATAAATTACTGTTCTTTGAATTCCGTCCGGCTCGAATCCCAAATCTCAAAACAGCAGATTAAAAGAATATATCTATACACACACATAAATAAAGAAGGTGATAAAGATGTTGATGAACTGGGAAAATAAAGAAGATAGAGAGTTGTGAGAGAAAAAAAATAACAAATCCAATACACAAAAATTTTCAAGAACTTTTTGGTCGGAGATTTGAAGGGATCTGTGCAAGAAACAACCAAAAGGCGAGGTTTGAGGAAAATTTGTCACATGAATAAATTTGGGATGACATGATTAGTAATTTATCAATAAGGGCAATATTGGAAAGAAGTATAAATTTGAACTAATTTGAAAATAAATTTCAAAAGTAGGACCTTTTTATCCTAATAATTTTTTTTTATAGGAAACAAAAGTAAGACTATATGTTGTAATGTGATGTCTTTCAATTTTCTAAATTTTCAGGACATTTTCTGCATTTATTATTTTATTGCGCATTATTTTTCTTTGTTGTGATCATTTTATTATTTTATTTTGTATGCCATTCATAATATGTATAAGGGATAGTATGGACTTTTGTTATGGAAATGGCATGATGGGGTTTTAGTAATGTTGGGGGGTTGTTTTAGTACTTTTGCAAGGTCACACTTTGACCATGCCTTTGCTTGACACCATGCATTACACTTGGCAGCTCTTTCTCATGCAGAGGACACCTATACACTAAGTGGCAGCATTCCACTAACTCCTAGAGACCCATTTTTGGCAACTAGTCTCAATTTCTTCTATGATTTGATCCTAATCTAATATGAGACAAGAACTTTTTCATCCCAAATCTAACTGAGACAAGACCTTAGTCTCAGTTACACTTGGCCCAGTACTTTTTTCATCTTAATCTAATATGAGACAAGAATCTTCCAACAACAATCTAGTTAGAACAATTTAGTTAGGTTATTATTGAACTCAACATTTATGGATGTAAGCATATGTATGATTTTTTTTTTTTTTTTTTTTTTTTTTTTTGGGTTCCGTGCTTAACATGGTTTAGTTCAGCCCAACCTTGGCCCAGCTCTATCAGTGGAGAACTAAAGTCCACTGTTTGAACCCGGGGCTTCATTTTGATTCTGAAACATTTGTTTAAATAGACAAAGGCCTAAGAACTTAGGCCCGGCCCGGACCATCTTAGAATCCACCCACCCAATCTAGTTACAGGCCCATATCAGTCCAACAGAAACTATTCTCAACCTTGTAAGCCCAAAGGGGGAAATATAATTTTGAGTTAAAACTTGATAAATTCACAATGGACCTCTTTTTAAAGGCTAAAGTTCATCTTCCTCACTAATGATTCATTATAATTTAGACACATGTTTAAAATTTCTAAAAGTAATCATTTCCCATTTTCTTACAGGTTAAATCAAATCTTAATTTTTTTTCCCCTTTCCAAAAGAATACGATTGTTTCTGTATCCAAATTGAACAATTATTAAATTTATTTAAAGAATATAATACATTAAGTGTTCAATAGGAAAAGAATATGAGCTTAAAATATTATATGAAAATTTGATGTTAATCTATATTTGAATATAATTTTTCTCGTATATTTTGTAGATTTATTTTTTATCATAGTTAGATCTATCTTTTGCATTCCTCAAAGTTTCCAGTACCTTCAAGTGATAAAGCCAAGTGTTTTTTTTTTTTTTTTCTTTTTTTTTTTCAATATAAAAAAGAATGCAAATTCCGACTTACGAGCTTTTGTTAGTTTGTATATTATTTTACACATGGAATAAAAGTAGAATAATAACCGTAATTACAATTTTTTTAAAAATAGACATGTCTTAATTTTGTTGGGCCACATCAGCTGGAAGGATAAAGTTCATCCTCTCATAAAAAGACCCAAATATTACCCATACACAATTCTTGCATTAAGAGTACCGAATCAACGCATTGAATTTGAAATTAAAAAAAATTCAGTTTAAATTTTGAAGTAAATTTTCTTTAATTCTAAAATGAAGGCGCAGCAGCCGATTTAAAAGTTTCAAACATGGAAAATATTTAATGGTTTGCATTCAGTTGTTAAGGAGTACGAAGCAAGTGTTTCATTTTGAAGAATTCAAATGCCGTCTTCCCACGTGTGAAATCAAATTTTTGTTTGCCAAATGGACCCCAACTGGAGTTAGAAATAATAGTCTAATCGAAATGGAGAAAGATAACTTTTGACATCTAAAATCTAAAATCTAAAATCGTTGAATTCGAGAATGTGATATTGAATGGACTAGTTAGTTAGTTAGTTAGTTATGGAGGATGATATTCAATGAAGGCTGTCACTTGTAGACAATCGATATAGGTTGCCGGCCGGCAATATGTTTCCAAACAAATGGATTTTATCTTATTTTCTAACCCTTTTTAATATTATCTTATGGAAAGCACTTTATATTATTGGAGTTTTCAACACTCTTTGTGTGACAAATTAACATCTATTGTTTTTGAGTTTCCGATGGCATGAAAGGGACAAATTATTATTCCTATGGGTCCCTTTTTTATATAGGAATCTCTCCACTTAGTTTAAGTTGCATTATTTTCATAAATCACTTAATATTTATTTATTATTATTAAGCTAGTCACCAAAAGAGAAGTCTTTCTCTATTTGGCCTCTTGTCCCCTTTTCTTTTTATATTATCTTTTTCTTGGGGTCTATAAGAATTCAATATTGCAAAGTCACAACATGGGTTTTGAAATGTTGTTTTCCTACTAAGAATCTTGTACAGAAACTTTGAATTTTGTACTAGTTAGTTGTTTTCCCAACATGTATCTTTGGAAGAAATTAATTTTGTGTTGTAAATGTGAGGTTCACCTTAATTTATTTATTTTTTATAATGTGCAAAATGCACTATGTGAAAAGTTGTGTGAATGCAAAGCGTGTGCAGTGGAATGTTGTTGACACCAATGAACTAAAACAGTGAAACGAGGCTGTGTTTTAAAAAAAAAAAATTTGAAGTCCATTGATTTATCACTTGAAAAACAGAAAATTGTTTTTGAGAATTGTTTGCAGACAAACTAATGTGAAAATTATTATTCCTGATAATCGTTTCTGATTTATGATGATTTTGCTCTGAATGATATATAATTGATGAAACCTAATACAAATGACACGTGGATCTAACTCAATCTATTTGTAGTCCAATAAAGATTAAAATATGTATTTTGAGAAGAAAAACAATAAAAGGTGTGTTCTACTTGTTCCTTGCACTTATATCTCTGCTGATATATATAATTTCTTTCCAGTATTTATAACATCATGACCTATATACTAAGTTGGCCCCTTAATGCACGCACTGGTCAAACACATAGCTCCAAATCAGAACAAACAAACAAACAAAACACTGCAGATTTATACAAAGATAGAGAAGAATAAACAATTGACCCGCAACAACAACAAAACCTATATTAAAGGGTACCTCAATCTGTTACTTGGCACCACCATATCATCATCAATTATCACACCACCATCCCCCATTATGGGTAAAAACATGTTCTTTCTTTCTCTCTCTATATTATTTCTCTCTCTACTATCATCCCCCACGTCTTCAATCGCAACCGTCCAATCCCCAATCAACGTCTGGCCCAAACCAAGAACCTTCTCATGGCCCAAACCACAAGCCACTGCTCTCTCTCCACAGTTCACCATCTCATCACCAAACCACCCTTACCTAAGTCCCGCCGTTAACCGTTACCTCCGTCTAGTCCTCACCGAGCACCACGTCCCCCTCGTCAACCCCGCCGTCAACTCCACCTCATCAACGCCGTTACAAACCCTCTTTCTCACAGTCACCGACCTCACTGCTCCGCTACACCACGGCGTCAACGAGTCGTACACCCTCGAAATCCCGGCCGTCGGATCGTCCGCCAATCTGACGGCCGAGACGGTGTGGGGCGCCATGAGAGGGCTCGAGACGTTCTCGCAACTCGTCTGGGGCGACCCGGCACGAGTGGCGTCCGGCTTGTTCGTTTGGGACTCGCCCATTTTCGAGCACAGAGGTTTGATGTTGGACACATCGAGAAATTACTACGGGGTTGGGGATTTGATGAGGCTGATTGGGGCTATGAGTGCGAATAAGGTCAATGTGTTCCATTGGCATGTCACCGACTCGCATTCGTTCCCTTTGGTGTTGCCGTCGGAGCCCGATCTGGCGGCCAAGGGATCGTACGGTGCCGGAATGCAGTACTCGACGGAGGATGTGAAGAAGATAGTGGAATTTGGGTTGGAGCATGGGGTTAGGGTTATGCCCGAAATCGACATGCCAGGTGAGTTGAAAGTAGCATTCAAGCCCTGCTTTCTATTAACAGCGCTCACTTCATTTTCAACAGCAGTGTAGCTGATACAATAAATATAATAATATATATATATCTGTATGTTTATATATATTTATATATGTTACATAGCTGATGCACATCATATATATGTACACACATTAATTACATATATGTTTGTTAGAAGTTGGAAAAGGATGGGTTGAAAGTCTGTACATGGAGTATACAGTATAATTTATTTACCTGACCCATGATGTATGTTTGTGTCTATATTACATATATGTTTGTTAGAAGTCGATTATCTTTTAGTATTCAATTAGCTTAGGGCTGCAAAATTGATATTTTAAAACTCACTGATTCAAAACGAAATGATCAATCATACTATTTTAGTAATTTAATTATGAGTTGCTATGACTTTTAGGATATTTACTCCGTATTATATTGGGTTGCAACTGATGGCTGCTCGATTTTGGCTTAAAATTTTCATGAGCTTCAAAACTTGGCTTGTTTACCGAGAATCTTGACCAAACTTTAAATGATTTCTGTGCTTATGGAGCTGATTTCGAGGTGGACTCAAGTTATCATGATCTCTAAAGTATGATTGATCTTCAGTTGCTTAGCTAATTAGCTTGCTAATGATTTCAAACTAATATTATGAATCCGATCTTAAATGAAGTGCCGATAGCTTTGTTTTTTCTTATAACTGTATATGTTATGGTTAACTGTTTTTTATTTGCTGGTAACATGTTATTTTTAGTTTTAAAATTTTGCTGAGCTTCAAAACTTGGCTTGTTTACCGAGAATCTTGACCAAACTTTAAATGCTCCCAATAATGACTTGAACTCAAGTAGCTCTGTTCATTGTGTAGTTTGAAAATGATTTCTGTGCTTATGGAGCTGAGTTCGAGATGGACCCAAGTTATTCATGAGCTCTAAGGCATAGATTGATCGTCAGTTGCTTAGCTAATTAGCTTGCTAGTGATTTCAAACTAGCATTATGAATCCGATCTTAAATGAAGTGCCAATAGCTTTGTTTTTTTTTCTTATAACTGTATATGTTATGGTTAACTGTTTTTTATTTGCTAGTAAAATGTTATTTTTAGTTTGAATACAATGATAGAATTGCCTTTGTGTATATTGCAGGACATACAGGATCATGGGCTGAAGCTTACCCTGAGATTGTTATATGTGCAAACATGTTCTGGTGGCCTTCAGGAACCGAATGGCCTGATCGACTTGCATCTGAACCGGGAACTGGTCATCTCAATCCCTTAGAGCCCAAGACATACGAGGTAATAAAAAATGTCATTCGTGATGCCACAACTATGTTCCCAGAACCATTCTACCATGCAGGGAGTGATGAGATCATCCCGGGATGTTGGAAAGCCGATCCAGCAGTTCAAGACTTCCTATCAAGAAATGGAACCCTTAGTCAGCTCCTCGAAATGTTTATAAACTCTACTTTACCATACATTGTTTCCCTAAACCGCACTGTGGTATATTGGGAAGATGTTTTATTGGATGCCACTGTAAAGGTAAACCCCACTCTTCTTCCCCCAGAGAGTACCATTCTACAAACATGGAACAATGGTCCAAATAACACAAAACGAATTGTTTCTTCTGGGTACCGGGCCATTGTCTCATCTTCGGACTTCTACTACTTGGATTGTGGACATGGTGATTTTGTTGGGAATAACAGTGAGTATAATCAACCACCGGGTACTGACCAGGGGAATGGGGGATCATGGTGTGGACCCTTCAAACATTGGCAAACCATATATAACTATGATATAACATTTGGGTTGACTGAGGAAGAGGCCAAATTAGTGTTAGGAGGGGAGGTGGCACTGTGGTCTGAACAAGCAGACTCAACGGTATTGGATCCACGAATTTGGCCTAGAACTTCAGCTATGGCAGAGGCATTATGGTCAGGAAACCGGGATGAGACGGGGATGAAGAGATTCGCTGAGGCAACGGATAGGCTGAATGAGTGGAGATATAGAATGGTAACCAGGGGAGTTGGAGCTGAACCTATTCAACCACTTTGGTGTATAAGGAACCCGGGCATGTGCAACACAGTTCAGGGACTTGTTTAGCTATTAGCTTTGTATGTGTTTGATGCCCTATTAAATATATATATATATATATATATATATATATATATATATATATATATATATTTTTAACTTTAAAATTGAAATTTGAGAAATATGGAGAACTATTAATTTGTACCTCAATGTTGATTTATAAATAGATTTTTGTTTTTCAATAACAGTTCAGTTTTCGTTTTGCATATTGGAGAATGCATAGTGATTAAGTTGCCCTGCTACCTTGAATGGTTGATGTCCACCTCTCTCTTCCCTCAATCTTAAAATCATGTGCTCTATTCACAAATTCATAATTGAAGAATGCATAGTGACTAAGGTTCGCGCCGGTCATCTTCTCATTAGGGTTTGCACCGGATTGAGCACTAACCTCCTCCATTAATGGCTAATCAAATAGTTAATTGCGGTTATTAGGTTAGACAATGGACCTGGGCTTGCGCTTACTTTAGGGCTAGTTTGTTGTCCCAGTTGTCGGTGTACTTGGCCTAATGGCCCATCATGTAATTATCTTTCTTATATTTCAGTTGCTTAAAATTTAAAAAAGAAAAATGAAATTTTTTTTTTTTTTTTTCATTGGAAGTAGGGCTGCAACTCGGGCGGGTTGGGCGGGCTGGAGACTGAATTCGGGCTCAGCCCATGTACAAAATCTTTTGCCTAAGCCCAGCCCGAGCCCAATCCCAGCCACCCAAGCCCAGCCCATAAGTAACTTCTCCTGCCTAAGCCCGCCCATGAGCCCACGCCTCTGTATTCAGAATGTAAAAAATAAGAAATTTGTACAGCAACAAGGACACGAACAGCATTCCTCCAAAAAAAATTCCAAACACACTACCAACTAAGTTATTATACACTTGTGAAATAACATAGTTTTAAAATAAATATACCTTTTTCGGGCTCGGGCTGGGCTTCGGGCTTTATATTATATCAACCCAAGCCCAGCCCGAATTTAATTTGGGCTCAGAATATCTAAGCCAAGCTCAGACCTAGAATAGAAAAACACTGCCCAAGCCCTGAAAATTTCTGGTTGGGCTCAGGTAAATTCGGGCTGGCCCAGCCCGAGTTGCAACCCTAGTTGGAAGCTGTACCCAACAATATAATAACGCTTTCAAAATATAAGAACTTGTCCGGAACAATATAATAAAGAAATTCTTTTTTTGTTCATAAAAATACTCAATAAAATTTATTTTATTATAATAATTTAGAAGGAAAAAATTTCCTTGTCATAAATTGTATCTTGAAAAGAAACTCTTTTTTTTTAGTAAATGTGAGGTCCACCTCTGCAGATACTAAAAATGGCCTGGGCCGAGCGCGACCCATATTCTAGGAACGGGTTAGGCAAAAGTAACCGATCCGAACCAAGTCTTCATTGATCAGGCTCAGGACCGAAAGATCATTTTGGAAGCCCAATTTAAGATAAAAGGAATTGGACCCATAACCAAGATGAGCCCAGAAGGTCAACCCAACGTAAGGAGTTAGTTAGGAAACTTCTGGAATATTTATAACAGTCTATAAATGGACAGAAAAGAGAGGAAAAAGGGGTTGGAAAATATTCGCAGTATAGAATTATCCTTTCCAAATTGAGAGAATATTTTTCTTGCATCTTCAATGGCACCGTCTGTGGGAAACGAGCGATCGAGATTCATTCGTGAAGAAGAAGCTTGATCTCTGGAAGTTTGATTCAAATCGGCGAGATCATGATTTGTCTTACAGAGTCTTTATTCTAGTTGATCTTTGGAGATTGGAGTCGGATCTACACAATCACGATCTATTTAGTGAAGCTTGATTTGACGAGTTCATGGTGGGAAAAACTCAGATCCGGCCGAAGGAGATCGAAATTCAGCTAGTTCGAGGCCAGATCTAATACATTCGCATTGGCAAAGTTCAAATCCTATTAGGAATTCACGGTTGAAGACTTTGCTCCGATCAGGAACAATAATAGGAGGTGAGAGTTCTAATCCATAGGAGAATGACCAGCAAATGAAGCTCGATGAATTGTTGAGCATGATTGAAGCTCTGAGAAGAGAGAATGTAGAATTGCGAGCTAGAATGGAGCGTCGGGAAGCTCCGGCGATTCCACGACCACCTCTAGTTGGAAAGAAAGTTATGCAACCCGATGTTGCTTACCAAGGCGAACAGGAAAAAAACAATCACATGGATTTTCATCGCGAAGAGGCCAGGTGACTTACCGACAGATGTTCACCACGTGGAAGATCGAGAATAATTTATTCATGTAGATCCACATCGCGAACGGATCAGGCGAGAAGGAGCCATGGCGATCGATCCATATCAAGAAAGGCTGAGGCGGGAGGAAGCCATGGAGTTTGGTCACCATAAGGCTATGTCACTGTGGCAAAGAGAGTTCACAGAGGAAAGATCTTTCGATCCGTCTTACCGGCCTTCAATGGCTACGTACGACTACACAAGTTCGGATAGGAGATCTGTAGATCAGAGGATTCTCCCAAGCTTTTTGAGGGAGAATGAGGCATTCCGTTCGGCAGCACGAACAGTCGATTCACCATTTATAGACGAGATCCTGAATGCTTCGAATCCAAGAAAGTTTTCTGTGCCACTTTTCATTCCGTTCGATGGAATAACCGATCCAATCGATCACGTTTACCATATACAATTGAAAATGGCTCTGAACACGGAGAACGATCCTTTGATGTGCAAGTGCTTTCATATTAGCCTGACCGGACCAGCGCTCAATTGGTTCAAGAACTTGGCGAGAGGCTCAGTGGATAGCTTTCGGAATTTGTGTGATAGATTCATAAGCCAATATTACAGGAACAAGCGTCCGGCCAAAGATATTTCAAGTCTGTTTACTATGAAGTAGCACGAAGATGAACGTCTCCAATCTTTTCTCACCAGATTCAACCTCGTTAAGAGCATGGTAATAGAATGTCATCCCTTCACGGCAGTTCAAGCATTCAAACTAGCAATGAACCGAGGGAAACCGTTCCACACAATTCTAATGGTGAATACACCAAACACTATGGACGAGCTAAACGAAAGAGCTTATGGTTTTGTGCACTTGGAAGAAGAAGAAGCTGCCAATGCCAGGAAGACGTCCATGATCTCAACGGAAGAGAAGTCCAAAACAAAGATTCGACAAAAACAAGCTACACCACAGCATCAGACCTCCTGGAAGGCAGAAAAGAGGCCTAGAGAGGAGGAATCGGTCACCCCACTCAAGGTCACCCTGGCAAGGTTGTATCAAGAAAACAAAAATAAGTTACGCTCTCCCCTACCAATCAGGCAACCTCTTGAACAGAGAGATCAATCCAAACATTGTGCTTTCTATAGTGGTTTTGGTTATCAGACTAATGAATGTAGGAACTTAAGGAGGCAAGTGGAGATGCTGATAGCAAAGGGAGAGTTCACAAGATATGTCCAAGAGCCGGTAGTAGAGCGGAACTGACCGGCTGAGCAAGTGAAAAGGAATCAAAAGCCAAACTACCATAACGCCCAGCCCGTTTAGATTATAAATGCAATTCATGGCCGACCTGAGCAGACCGAAGAGTCAGAAGAGCTGCTCTAAACACGTCTCCGTCAAGCACAAATAAAGAAGAGAATAGGCAGTGTGCGATACCCCTCGGATCCGAGACACGTGTTGATCAGGCCCAAGCCCAAACCCATGGGAATATCAAATAATTAATATTTTAAAACGAACACAGAATATAAAAAGATTTAAGAATTTAAATAACAAAGCTGAAATAAATACTAAATATAAAATCCTCTAAACTTAAAGATTTATAAAATTCAATTCTCCAAAACTTCCAAGAGTACAATTCGGGAATCCATCTAGTGGAGCCCTCGATAAAAACTCAACTAAAAAGTAAACTATTGAAAATAAAACCAAAACTAAACCATGGAATGAAATCTTACGTCGTCGGTAGAGTGAATAATAGTCTCTGCTCAGCACGATCAAGCCTAAGACTGAAACCGTCCGATACCTGAAAAATATAAGAGTGGGTCAGGCCTATGAACAAGTTCTAATCTAACTACCATACAGTGACCTGATACGCAGATACACCCTAGATATCTCACAATATCTATCTAGTCCATAAATACATATATATATATGCACCCTAACCAACAAACCTGAGACTCAAGCTCATCTCGTGGTACCATAACCATAAATCTAAAGTCCGTCCAAAACCAGAGTATGTCATTCAATTATTCATTGAGCTGACATACAATATAAGATCCAGTTTGTCACTTAACTTATTTAGTTGATAAGACTTAACTATAACCAACTAATCCAGGAAGTTATTCAACTTAGTCAGTTGATCTGACTTAAACATAATTAGGATTCAATATTTTCCAATCCATTCCTTAATCCGATAGGTTAGGTCTTAGCGTTTTGAGCTAAACCATCCCTAGTATGCCACCGTCCCATATCAGTGCATACAATCCTCCATATTCATGTAAATTACAACACATAAATAATAGTTTAGCAATTTACAGTCTAAAACCATTATCCCAATAATTGTAGAAGATTGTTTAATATTTTAGCAATTTAAATCTAAGCAATAATCCATGTAATTGTAGAAAAAGATTTAATATTTCAACAATTAGCATCCAGAGCATGCATAGATCAAAAGTAATAAATAGATAACCCTATCAAGCATTTAAAAATAAGTTTTATAATCATTCTATATCCCATTAACTTGCTAAAATTTAATTAAGCAATTAATTTTCTTTCATCCGTTAACAGCATAGAAAATGCATTAATTTTATACTGTTCGTCCCATTAACTTAGAGGTAAACTTTAATCAATTAGAGGTCTTAATAACACCCACATTTAATTTCTTAATCCCTCTATGAAGTTCTGGAAGCATTCAAAACAGTTCAAACCCTCAACAGTCTCAAAACAGTGCGTCAAAAAACTTCAGAAAAAGAAAATTTGAGAGAGCTTGCTCCATAACTTTGGGAGCAGGCTCTTTTGTGTATGGAGCCGGCTCCATGCATCTTGGAGCCGGTTCTAAGAGTGTGGGAGCTGGCTCTCATGTAATGTTACTGATTTTTTCTATTTTCTATTTTCGGGAACTTTTCCCGGTTTTGTCATTTTAAGAAAAAGGCATAATGGACTTTTCTCATATATATGTATACATTTATATCTATTTATTAGAGTTTGATATTTATGAGGCAAATGAGGCAATGTATGGTTTGAAGGAGGACAATATTGTAACTTTGCACAAAACTAGAGATCAACCAAAAGTTGACACATGGCAAGCCAATGACCAAATGTTGAGATTTTTATCTTACCATCACTTTTCCTCCTCCACCATTTTTGGCACTATGCTCTCTCTCTAACCATTCTTTTATCTCTCGATATCTACCTATATTCACTAAATATCTTCCACCATTTGATCTTGATTTTGGAAATGTTTGAGTTAAAATTTGAAAGGGAGGAAGGAGGGAAGTTGGAAAGCTTGGCATGAGCTTCAAATTGAGGCCAATATTGCTAGGGTTTGGAAAATTTTGAAATTGTGGTTTTTCTTCTATTTGAGATAGAGCTTGTCTAATTGTCAAATTCCTTAGTTGTGGTAGCTAATTGGATATTTTTCCCCCTCTCTAACTTGTTGATTTGAAGTTTAAATGCATGATTTAATTTTAGGGTTTTTGGTTTGTACATGGATTCGTGAATTGAGGTGTTTTAAGTGATTGGGTGTTTATCTTGTGTTTAAATTGCAAGGGACATGTTGTTGAGCTTCTATAAAATGATTTATTTATTTCCCCTCATGTGATTGTTGTGATGTTTTTTTTTTATTATGTACATGCTAGAGAAATATTTGAATGTTGTAATATGCATAAATTGTCAAATTATCTTTTTGAGGCCCTAGAAATATCAATTGTATTATGAAAGCACGATAATGATTACATAATTGAATTTGGACATTTCTATGTGCATGGCATAATGTTGTTCTTGGGTATGAGGGTGGTGTGGAGGTGATAGAGGGGTATGTAAAGGCATGGATGTGGTGGATGGGTGCATTGAGCCTTTTATACAATTCATTGCATATGAATATAAATGATTGATGGTTATGGAAATTGGAAGTGATGCATGTGAACCCTTGCATGATCATCGACTCGTTTTCCTATTCATTGTCTCTAAGGCATGTAATTACTTACCTTGCTTGAGGAGATGCCACTTAGGCATTCTCTACTGAGCCTTGTGCTTACTCCTCTACTTATTATCATTTTTCAGGGCATGACCATAACGTGGTTGAAGACGAGTTTCCTAAATATAGTTATGAATGGCGGACTATAATCCACCGCAATCTTAGCCTAGAGTAGAAGAATGTCTATTTTTGCTATCTTTTGTAATTGGGCCTAATTTTTGTAAAGTGTTGACTAAAAATGTATTATTTTGCAACAAGTGATGTATTTAGGTTCATTTTGTATATGGCCATTGTGGAAATGTAATTATGTTTTAATCACAATATATCCCTTTATGTATTTTAAGTAACGTGTGGTAAATTACGTTAACAATGGTTGTTGTTTTTGGATTAAATGTTGAAATGTATTTAAGTTTGTACGTGAGTGTAGTGGCGTTAGTGGTTGGTTATCAAGTGTGGATATATATTGGTTTTCTTGGGACAGTGAGCAACTGACTGTAAATAACCAAGAACCAGTCGACGTAAAGTCCCATACGTCGGCCGAATGACCTGAACCAGTCGACGTGTAGTCCCCATACGTCGACCGGTATCTTGACAGTGTGTTATTGTTGTACACGTTCCAAACCAGTCGACGTGTAGCTTCCACACGTCGACCGGTATCCTGGCAGTGGGTTTTATCACTGTATACGTCTCCAACCAGTCGACATATAATACCCACACGTCGACCGGTATCTTGGCAGTGAGCAATATCCTGTGCGTGACCCAAACCAGTTGACTTGTAATGTGTACACGTTGACCTGTTCTTATTTCATATATTTTTTATTTAGTTTCCCTAATTATTCTTTTATTTAAAGTTATGAGTATTTATTTTATGACCCAATAAATTTAGTAATTATATTTTGACCACATAAAGGACAATATTGCCCCGGATTTTTATCTTATTTATTATGTGATACAAGTAAACGACTATTATACCCTTGGGGTCTCAAACCGATAGGAGTGCAATGAATGACCATCTCGTCCTTGTTGAACTCTAATATATGAATTTGACGTGAAATAACCATAATACCCTTGGATGATTTTGGGTCGTGTAAGGGCTTGTTTAATGATCCGGATCCAGTGGATTTGGGTCATTACATCCCATTTCCATGGAGCCAGCTCTCTCCTCCTCTGAGAGCCTTCAGCCCAATTTCGCTCCGTTTCAGCCCATTTGCTCCATCTCCGGCCATTCCAACCCCTCTGTTCCACTTCAATACATTCCTATGGTTTGTTTACAATAGTTGAAAGCCATTACAATAATTACAACCGTATTGATTTAGCATGCTTAAAGAACAAAATTGAAACTCAGACATGCAAAAACTGAAACAGAATTTATTCAACGCATACAGATCATCCATATAACATATAATAAACATGTAAGTTTCAGTTAATGATCAATTAAACCCTAGAGACTATTTAGGTGCACAGAACACGAGCCAACGGGAGAAAGGAAGAAAAAAACTTGCCTATGATTTCAGTAACGAAATCTCGGCGTCGTTTCTAAGTTTCCGGTAATATTGAACACCGTCAAGCCTCCTACTACTCCGGCTCTTCCCTTCTTCTAGGTCCGACCTTTAAGCCGCAGCTGAAACCCTCACCGAACGTGCTCTGTTTTCTCAAAACCTCTTTGTTTCTCTCTATAGCTTTGGTACGTGAATAGGGTTTTATTTTTAACCATAGCAGACGTACTATTCTATATATAAAGGTTAAACAAAACCCTAATCCATGTATAATTAGAGATAAAATCCTAACTAAATCCTAATCGGCCTATAGAACAACCCAAGTTATAATATATGCCAGATACACATACGTAACGTCTCAAAGAAAACCCTAAATAAATAACGTATTTAAAATACTCATTTAACTTATTTACATAATTAAACCATTATAATAAATCAATTAAGGACACATAATAAATAAAAATAATTTACCAATTAAATCAAATAATTCAATTAAATCAAATCATCCAAATAATTCAAATAACTAAGCAACAAAATAATTAAATAATTAAAAATGCAACAAAATACTTAATTAAAATACTAGGACTATCCTTTTAAAATTAGGGGTATTACACAATGTAAATGCTCTGTACCAACAGAACGCATCAGCATAGATAAAGTTTGACAGAACAGGCATGCTGTAAGTTCAGATCCCTCATGAAGATCCTCTAGTCGACCGCTTGACGGTGGCAGAGTGCTTAGTACGAAGAGTTCTAATTGATCCAGGGAGCAGTGCCAAGAATAACATTCGACTGGCTTAAAATCAAACAAGAAAAACTTAAACCCACTGGAAATCCTTTGTTGGGATTCGATAGGAACCGAGTGGAACCAATCGGTATGGTAGAATTACCGGTTTGAGCTGCTGAGAGAGAGTTGATTGAAAGCTTTATGGTAATCGAGATCCATCCGTCTTACAATCTTTTAATGGGAAGGGGGTGGATTCACAGGGTCCAGAGTGTCTCGTTGACTTTGCACCAAATATGATGAGATGTTTGAGCCCAGATGGGAACAAGGTGAATGATATTCATGGGGACCAGGTCACAGCCAAAGAATGTTATTCTGTAACTTTGAATGCTGCTGGGAAGGGAAAAGCTCCCATCCATTCTGCTAGCCCAGGATAACAATTACAGGAGCCTTAACCCAATGAGAATGGGGAAGAGGAGCCTTCGGTCCTGACCGAAGAACCTCTTGTTGATGTGCAAGTCAATCATCTGAGGGCAGACCGAACCACAAGAGTAGGGTCAGGGCTTGTAGAGGAAGAAAAGCGCCAGTTGGTTTATTTTCTATTTCAGAACGTGGATGTGTTTGCTTAGAGCCATTCGGACATGTCAAGGATCGATCCCTCTGTCTCCTGTCATTCCCTCAACGTAGACCCGAAAGTCAAGCGTGTAAGACAGAAGCAGAGGAGGTTCACCCCGGAGCGTAACCAGATCATAACTGATGAAATTGACAGGTTACTAGAAGCAAGGTTCACTAGAAAAGTTCAATACCCGTCTTGGCTCTCGAATGTGGTCGTAGTGCAAAAGAAGAATGGGAAATTGAGAGTTTGTATTTACTTCACCAACCTAAATAAAGCCTGCCCGAATGATAGCTTTCCGTTGCTAAAGATTGATCAAATGGTGGATGCCACAACTAGGTATGAACGGCTAACCTTTCTGGATGCTTACTCAAGCTACAATCAAATCCCTATGGATCAGAACGATGAGGAAAAAACTTCTTTTGTTACTGAACGAGGGATCTACTGCTATAAGGTCATTCCGTTCGAGTTGAAGAATGCTGGGGCCACTTACCAAATGCTGGTCAGCAAGATCTTCAAAAGTCAAATGGGTAAGACTGTAGAGGCTTATATTGATGACATGGTGGTAAAGAGTAGAAAGAGGGACCATTATTTGCAACACTTGTAAGATGTGTTCGGGGTATTGAGAAGGTACGGTATGAAGCTGAACCCGACCAAGTGCTTATTCGGTGTAGGCTCTGGGTAGTTCGTAGGGTACATGGTCAACAACAGAGGGATTGAAGTTAGCCCAGCCCAAGTGGAAGCTCTGCTGTGATACCCCCGAGTTTCCGAATGCGGGTTGGCCAGACCCACGCCCGAATACCCGAGGATATCAAAACAAATTGATAATAAACGAACACAGACTACAAAAGAATAAAGAAGAATAAATAAAATGCTGACAAGAACCTAAAATGATAATCTAATAATAAACCTCATAATATATTTCCATTAATTAATAAACTCTTCTGATACAACTGATCTTCCAAAGTACAACTCGAGAATCCATACTGTGTGGACCCCTAGAAAATCCAAACTAAACAAATAACAGTAATCTAAAACAGGAAACTGAATCATAAAGGAACTCCTATATAGCATCGGAAGAATGAAGTAGACTGATCCCCGCTCAGCACGAATAACCTCTACTCGTGACGAACACCTGAAAAATAATGGTGGGTCAGGCTCACAAACAAGTTCTACTCTATTACAGTCCAAGCAGAGATCCGATACACGTATACATCCTAGTCAATCCAACAGTAATTAGTAGTCCACATATATATATATATACACACTAAAGGAACCTCACTAGACTATAGGGTTGTCTCAACCTGAATAGTAGGCAACATGCAAAACGCACATATAGTGGGCATGAGTACCTAGACCTACCAGGGTACACAACTACACTACATCTAGCTACACATCCCTGGCGATATACGCGCCCTAACCATTGATCCTGAGACTCAAGCTCATATTATGGCACCATACTTATATATATAAAATCTAGTAACCATCCTATCCAGTATAAATTAATCCTCCATAAGTCATTCAACTTGTTCAGCTGACCTGACTTGAATATAAGTAGGACTTAACATTCTAGTTAATCCATTCCCTTATATAATAAATTAATCCTCCATAAGTCATTCAACTTGTTTAGCTGACCTGACTTAAATATAAGTAGGACTTAACATTTTAGTTAATCCATTCCCTTATATAAAATAGGTAGGACTTAACTGATAAGTTAATCCATCCCTAGAATGCCACCGTCCCATACCGGTGCATTAAGCCACACAATCCAACAATTGATGTAACAATTAAGGAAATACATCAAACATTCCATAAATAACCATGATAAATATGATATCAAGTTATCACATAATAGGAATGACTTATTATTTCTTTAAACTTCCTGTATCATATGTCCTACACAAACTGAATCTTATACATGATGATATTTTATTATACCGTTAAATAAGGATTATCTATATCCAATTCATCCTACACATTTAATCTCAATTGCTAAAATATTTTAAAAGATTAAATCCATTCGTTTGTTTAAAACATTCAAATAGCAAACATCATTATGATTGAGTCTATTTAAATTTATTAAAACCCAAACCTAGTCCCTATTTAATGTTCAGGAATCCTAGACATGTTTCTACGTTCCATCATTCCACAGATATGAAAAATACATAATTTAAACATGTAAAAATTCACATAAGAAATCAAATCAAAATCATGCATTTTATCAATTCATAACACAAGAACAGATATGAACCAATTTCATAAGACCTATGTTCTAACCCAACTAAACATGCATAATTATTTAATTTTATGTGTTTAATAAATCCTGAAATTTCCTAGGCATGTACAGAAACATGAATCAAAGGGAAAGAGATAGAAGAAGAACTTGCCTTAAACTTTCAGATCGAAAGTTAAACTTCTTCTTCCTTGATCTTCTCTCTACAGGGTTTTTTTCCTCCTTCCCTCTCTAACTCTCTCTCTAGAATACATCACGTGAATATTTCTAACCCCCTTTTTACAACCTATAGCTATATATTTATAGGCTAAATAAAATAACCCTAACTCTTTTCCCAATTCAAGTCAACTTAAAAAAATAAATATTAAAATATTAAAAAGGTAAGTAAAATATGTTACGTATATAATTTATGTATATCTTTATTAAATAAATAAATTATACACATCCCATTATTTATTAATAGATTATCCAATAATACTTAAGTTACTATAATATTATAAAGTAACTTAAAACATAACACGTATCAAATCTATGTATATTTTTACTATTTAAATATAAAACATATATATCAGATTGAATATTACTACCCAAATTACCATAAAAGTAATTAATAAATTACCTTCCCTTTTATATATATTAAAAAGGTAAGTAAAATATGTTACGTATATAATTTATGTATATCTTTATTAAATAAATAAATTATACACATTCCATTATTTATTAATGGATTATCCAATAATACTTAAGTTAGCATAATATTATAAAATAACTTAAAACATAACACGTATCAAATTTATGTATATTTTTATTATTTAAATATAAAACATATACATCAGATTAAATATTACTACCCAATTTACCATAAAAGTAATTAATAAATTACTTTCCTTTTTATATATGTATATAATATATATCTATATATATACATGCACAACAATCCATGAGTAATAATCCATACACATTCAACCTCCTATTCAAGTAATCCATGGGACTCAATTGGTTGACTCATGACTACTAACCATAACCATAAAAGAAAACTAAAATAATAAAAGAAAAGAAAACATTTACTTTACAATTAATCAAAATACCATTTAAGCACATAATCTAATTAAACAATTAACACATAGACAAATACAAATAATACATAGACACATAATCAAATAATCAAGTAATACCTAATTCAATTAAACACATAAGCAATTAGTCAAATAATCAATTAAATAATTAAAAATACAATTAAAATTAAATAAGTAAAAATACAGTTAAAACAAGTAAATAAATACCGAGACTATCCTTTTAAAATTAGGGGTATTACATTCTTCCCCCCTAATAAAAGGAATTCCGTCCTCGGAATTCGCCCTTACTTTTTTCCATTATGCTTAGAAATTATGAGCGAAATACATCCTCATATTACTAAGTAGACGCAACCTCACTATAAGGGCTCCACTTAACTCCATTATACCAAGTGGTATACAGGGTTCCTATATTTTAAGAAACACAATAATCATACGATGCGTAGGTTGTATCAACGTAATCCTCCCATGTCGACAAGAGAATGATCTACATACCTCTAAGTGCCATAGAATATACGCACAAACTCCTATATACCCAGCGCTAATAATTCGGTAACGCTAATTCAGAGGCGACTGCCTCAATTGCGAAACACAATCTTTTAAAAGTCAATGTAATAAGTAAAATTGACCTTTCTCCAAAAATCGTCGTTCTTCCTACATGGAAAACAGAACGAGCAAACTACTCCTTGATAGAAAAACTCTAGTATACGAGTTTAACTATTTACAACATCCCACTGTCGCCTCCCAACCGCGGGTAGTTCAATACAAAGGGAAATATCTCTTTCTGACATATTTTTAAATGAAGTCGAGGTCTGATTGTACAACCCTTACTTCCATTTCCAACCAACAAATGAGAGGTATGCATTGTGAAAGATACAAAACCTCCAAAGTTGTCACTCTAACCTTCTTGTGCCAATAATATCACAAACAAAATTCCGACAAGTGAAGTAAACACTTCCAATTGTCTATGAAAATTTAGGATATACGCCTCAAACATATCATGTATGGTTTAATTTAATCTCTCGATTAATTCCTCCGTCTATAGATATGAAGTAGAGCTGCTGCTCCGAAATCTTCATAAAGCTTCTTCGAAATAGCACTTTGCATCCACTAATATGGACATCCACATATTATAACACCACTATCACTGAATTATAGAACTACTATGAAGTTCTAAAATAAGCATCACTCAAATTTATGTCCTCAAGCGATCTTTCTCAATCCACCACTCGGATTCCATATGAAAAATTAAAATTCTAAATCAATGTCGATCCTTCCCACTGACCGTCACTCCTATTTAGTTCAACTTCCATATTTGTTATAAAAAGTGGCTAAAGATTCCTATGATATCCGATGATCAACTTTCCACTTTTGTAGCAGGTTTTACACTTAGGGCAATTATATACACGTCCCTATCTGTACCTGTTCACCAAAACTGACATTTAATGTCGTGATGTACCTTCTAACCATTTGGGTATACCAAGAAAAATTATAAATTTCCATCTCAGTCGCCCGACCGTCATATCACTATTTACAGAAACTACTAACTCTCCTCCAGTACCTTAAACTCCTTCTCTAGGGTCAGTTCCAATATTTAAAATTGACCTCCTAAACTACCTTGCTAATAATGTAATACCCCTAATTTTAAAAGGATAGTCTCGGTATTTATTTATTTATTTTTATTGTATTTTTTTAATTGTTTAATTGATTATTTGACTAATTGTTTATGCGTTTAATTGAATTAAGTGTTACTTGATTAATTAGTTACTTATCTATGTGTTATTTGTATTTTGTCTAGGTGTTATTTGTATTATTTGTTTAATTAGATTATGTGCTTAAATGATGTATTTGATTAATTGTAATTAATTATAAATTAAATGATTAAATGTTTTATTTTATTTTATTTTATGGTTATGGTTAATGGTAATGGACTAACTAATTGGGTCTCATGAATTACTTGGATAGGAAGTTGGATGGGTATGGATAATTACCTATGGATAGTTGTATATGTATATATATAGATATATATGTATATACATATATATAAAAAGGAAAGTAATTTATTAATATTATAGTAACTTTAGTATTAATAAATAATCTGATGTATATATTTTATATATTTATATAATAAGGATATACATATATTTTATACGTAATATGTTTTAAGTTACCTTTTTAATATTATGGTAACTTTAGTATCAATAAATAATCTGATGTATATATTTTATTTATTTAATGAGGATATAGATAGATTATATACGTAACATGTTTTAAGTTACCTTTTAATATTATGATAACTTTAGTATTAATAAATAATCTAATGTATATATTTTATTTAATTAATAAGGATATACATAGATTATATACGTAACATATTTTAAGTTACCTTTTTAATATTTTCATTTTTTTTTATTTTTCTTTATTAAGTTGACTTGGATTAGGAAAAGGAATAGGGTTATTATTTAGCCTATAAATACACAACTATAGGTTGAAAAAGGAGTGAAAATATATCACGTAATATATTCTAGAGAGAGAGAGTTAGAGAGGGAAGGAGAAAGATGAAGGAATGAGGAAAAAACCCTTTAGAGAGAAGATCAAGGAAGAAGAAATTTAACTTTCAATCCGAAAGTTTAAGGCAAGTTCTTCTTTTATCTCTTTCCCTTTGATTCGTGTTTCTGTACATGCCTAGGAAATTTCAAGATTTATCAAACACATAAAATTAAATTATTATGCATGTTTAATTGGATTAGAACATAAGTTTTATGAATTTTGTTCAAATCTGTTCTTGTATTATGAATTGATAAATGCATGATTTTGATTTGATTTTCGGTGTGAATTTTTACATGTTTAAATTATGTATTTTTCATATCTGTGGAATGATGGAACGTAGAAACATGTCTAGGATTCCTGAACAATAAATAGGAACTAAGTTTGGGTTTAAATAAATTTAAATAGACTCAATCATAATGATACTTGCTATTTGAATGTTTTAAACAAACGAATGAATTTAATCTTTTAATATGTTTTAGCAATTGAGATTAAATGTGTAGGATGAATTAGATATGGAGAATGCTTATTTGATGGTATAATAAAATATCATCATATGTATAAGAATCAGTTAATGTAGAACATATGATATAGGAAACTTAAATAAATAATAAGTCATTCCTATTTTGTGATAACTTGATATCATATTATCATAGTTATTTCTGGATTGTTTAATGTATTTCCTTAATCGTTACATTAATTGTTGGATTGTGTGGTTTAATGCACCGGTATGGGACGGTGGCATTCTAGGGACGGATTAACTTATCAGTTAAGTCTTACCTATTTTATATAAGGGAATGGATTAACTAAAATGCTAAGTCCTACTTATATTCAAATCAGGTCAGCTGAACAAGTTGAATGACTTATGGAGGATTAATTTATTATATAAGGGAATGGATTAACTAAAATGTTAAATCTTACTTATATTCAAGTCAGGTCAGCTGAACAAGTTGAATGACTTATGGAGGATTAATTTATACTGAATAGGATGGTTACTAGATTTTATATATAAGTATGGTGCCATGATATGAGCTTGAGTCTCAGAATCAGTGGTTAGGGTGCGTATATCGCCAGGGATGTGTAGCTAGATATAGTGTAGTTGTGTACCCTGGTAGGTCTAGGTACTCATGCCCACTATATGTGCGTTTTGCATGTTGCCTACTATTTAGGTTGAGATAACCCTATAGTTTAGTGAGGTTCCTTTAGTGTGTATATATATATATATATACGAACTACTAGTTACTGTTGGATTGACTAGGATGTATACGTGTATCGGATCTCTGCTTGGACTATAGTAGAGTAGAACTTGTTTGTGGGCCTGGCCCACCATTATTTTTCAGATATTCGTCAGGAGTAAAGGTTGTTCGTGCTGAGCGGGGATCAGTCTACTTCATTCTTCCGATGCTACATAGGAGTTCCTTTATGATTCAGTTTCCTGATTTAGACAGTTATTGCTGTCATTTGTTTAGTTTGGGTTTTCTAGGGGTCCACACAGTATGGATTCCCGAGTTGTATTTTAGAGGATCAGTTGTATCAGAAGAGTTTATTAATTAATGGAAATATATTCTGAGGTTTATTATTAGATTATCATTTTAGTTTCTTGTCAGCATTTTATTTATTCTTCTTTATTCTTTTGTACTCTGTATTCGTTTATTATCGATTTGTTTTGATATCCTCGAGTATTCGGGCGTGGGCCTGGCCAACCCGCATTCGGAAATTCGGGGGTATCACAAATAACAAGTGTTATTATTACACCTGCTATACATTCAACTGATAACTCATCAACGAACCGAAAGATTTAAATATCTTATCGGTTGTTAAGAGCATCCACTTCCATAATTGCTTCCACCAGACAGAACTTGATAGAAAATGTGAATTACCACTTCTATCTATCTAAACCGTCTCGTGATCCATTCTATTAATATGAACTAAAGTCCTACCAGTTCGAAATAGACAAGAACTAAGCTGACCTAACTTATCAGTCAACCAATATCCCATCCAGAATCATGAGCCTTGTGCGAAGTCAGCAATCCCTCAACTAAATTCGTGGAAAATGCTCTCTCATTTCCACTTCAATATAGGGAATAGCTATAAATGATCTAGTGATCTCTGATGGTCCATCTAGACTATCTAATAAAAATTACAATGGGAGACAAAATCACTATGTCCCCCCTCCTGCCTGTCATCTAAACATCTGCTTCATACCATGAAGTATTATATTTCCACTAAGATAAATAAAGAACTAAGAGTTGTGAAATTCAGTCCTTGCATCCTCTATCCAATTTGTCTGCAGAAAGTATTGTTAATCTGGTACCACCAGCTTTCGTCTGTACCCATTGTTTAAATTGGAGTATCTTCAAAAGCGAATTCTGTAACTAAATCTATCCACTACTGATCTGTGATAAACTTACCGATATTGCAAGTCAATCGGTAATTCCATTTATCAATAATCAACTATGACTTTAACTCAACAAAAGTCAACAAACTACGACATTTCCATACATACCATGCACCTCATCTTTATATAAGTGTTTGGTCTCACCATCTTATCTTTGACACACCCTGCTTCTTTAAGACAAGTTAATGACAATCTAACTTCTTTGTCTAACTTCAAAAGAATATGAAATCTTTCCATCCTCTACATAAGTCATCAATTTCCTTGCAACAGCTAATTGTTGCAAATTGTGACTAAAAAATAATTCCATATTATTTATGGAAATGAAGAGACTTAGTTTCTTCCTCCATGTACAACACCGGCAAATTCCTCTTAATGACACACCCTCTTGAATAAATTCTTGATTAAGAATTTACTGATGAATATTTATTCAGTCTCCTATCCTCACTCGGTGTCACTCCAATAATTACTTAATCCGATACTAAATTCTTCTTCTGATATGGTAACAACTTCTGAAATTTTCAAGAAGATGTTCAGCAAATCCAGTACCTCTGATATATCATCATAGCGTTACAGTGGTCTTTATTTACCACTACCTCACACATACCGAAACATTAACAATCACCAATATCATGGC
This sequence comes from Cornus florida, assembly GCF_030987335.1. Lineage (NCBI taxonomy): Eukaryota > Viridiplantae > Streptophyta > Magnoliopsida > Cornales > Cornaceae > Cornus > Cornus florida. The sequence continues at coordinate 100,002,338 of NW_026775580.1, read as the reverse complement.
ATTGTAATATGATACGAATCAATACCTAACGTAAAGTATATCAAATTAATCGTTCTAAATTGTTTGACTCGTAGTGATGATTTAATTATCTCATCCCAAAACACACCATAATGACACACGTCCAAGTCCAATAGATTGGTTAGATTTATGTGTATCTACCAAATCCTATGACCGTATGCTCACAAATTTAGTGTAAATAGCGCTATTACACCATGTTACTAAAACAATAATTGGTTGATCACACCCTTATGTCCCCAACTAAACCACATACCAAATCCCGAGTAATTAACAAAATAAATAAATAAAACACGTATGATAAACACAATAGAACAAAATATACTCCTACTTAGGACATCGTTCTTTCTAGAAAAGAAAGTCTCCTTTGAAATCAACCTTACTAGATTGTTTCAAAATTTTCTTTTATAGTTTCGTAAATAATCATTCAACCTCAAAACATATCCTTTAAAACATCGCTTAAAAGCACAAATGTTTGCCTAAGCAAATACCAAGGGCTTAACCCTTATCCTCCTTATATGAGGAATGTAAACTGTCTAACTTGACTTTATAAATCAAATTATAACGTCACAACATAATACCAATGCCTTTTTGTATATGATTTAAAAATTATGTATTTCGTTCTGATAAGAACACATCCGATCCCCAAACTCCTGAACAATACTTCTTATATACCTCTTTTAGAGATGATAAGAAAGCTTAATTATTTGTAGATTGATCAACTCCAATTCTACTAATAACATTCGCTATACTATTAGCAATTCAGATCACCTCGCGCGATTATCCATCTTCAAGATTTAGTACCCTCTCTACTGGATGCACATAAATCTCCTCCATTAGGATCCTCTTCGGCTCCTACTCCTTGCTTGTCTCCTTTTTGAGATCAACTGAAGTCGTGTTGGTCCTGATATGCGGTGACCTATCACGTACACCTAAATCCTTCCTTGGCTTATACTTTTAAAGAAACGCCAAACGAACCTAAACCGTCAATCATTAACTCTGCCTTCTGGCAACGAAATCGATAACATACTCCTCTACTCCTTTGGGTCTTTATTGCTCTCGCCTTGAACCTATCCTTTTTCTAGTGCTAACCATTCTATGACTACAGAATATAATTGACATCAGTTTTTCCTAACAAACCATAAATAGAGTACAACGAATCCTAATACGGGCTCTAAGTTTTAAGAGACGCAACGCGGAAGTCACATAACGAAAGACACTCCTAAGGACACTTGAACCTGGAGTGCTCTGATACCAACTGTGATACCCCCGAGTTTCCGAATGCGGGTTGGCCAGGCCCACGCCCGAATACCCGAGGATATCAAAACAAATTGATAATAAACGAACACAGAGTACAAAAGAATAAATAAAATGCTGACAAGAACCTAAAATGATAATCTAATAATAAACCTCATAATATATTTTCATTAATTAATAAACTCTTCTGATACAACTGATCCTCCAAAATACAACTCGAGAATCCATACTGTGTGGACCCCTAGAAAATCCAAACTAAACAAATGACAGTAATCTAAAATAGGAAACTGAATCATAAAGGAACTCCTATGTAGTATCGGAAGAATGAAGTAGACTGATCCCCGCTCAGCACGAACAACCTCTACTCGTGACGAACACCTGAAAAATAATGGTGTGTCAGGCCCACAAACAAGTTCTACTCTCCTACAGTCCAAGCAGAGATCCGATACACGTATACATCCTAGTCAATCCAACAATAACTAGTAGTCCGTATATATATATATACACACTAAAGGAACTTCACTAGACTATAAGGTTGTCTCAACCTGAATAGTAGGCAACATGCAAAACGCACATATAGTGGGCATGAGTACCTAGACCTACCAGGGTACACAACTACACTACATCTAGCTACACATCCCTGGCGATATACGCGCCCTAACCATTGATCCTGAGACTCAAACTCATATCATGGCATCATACTTATATATATAAAATTTAGTAACCATCCTATCCAGTACAAATTAATCCTCCATAAGTCATTCAACTTGTTCGGCTGACCTGACTTGAATATAAGTAGGATTTAACATTTTAGTTAATCCATTCCCTTATATAATAAATTAATCCTCCATAAGTCATTCAACTTGTTCAGCTGACCTGACTTAAATATAAGTAGGACTTAACATTTTAGTTAATCCATTCCCTTATATAAAATAGGTAGGACTTAACTGATAAGTTAATCCATCCCTAAAATGCCACCGTCCCATACCGGTGCATTAAACCACACAATCCAACAATTGATGTAACAATTAAGGAAATACATCAAACATTCCATAAATAACCATGATAAATATGATATCAAGTTATCACATAATAGGAATGACTTATTATTTCTTTAAACTTCATATATCATATGTCCTACACAAACTGAATCTTATACATGATGATATTTTATTATACCGTTAAATAAGGATTCTCTATATTCAATTCATCCTATACATTTAATCTCAATTGCTAAAATATTTTAAAAGATTAAATCCATTCGTTTGTTTAAAACATTCAAATAGCAAACATCATTATGATTGAGTCTATTTAAATTTATTAAAACCCAAACCTAGTCCCTATTTAATGTTCAGGAATCCTAGACATGTTTCTACGTTCCATCATTCCACAGATATGAAAAATACATAATTTAAACATGTAAAAATTCACATAAGAAATCAAATCAAAATCATGCATTTTATCAATTCATAACACAAGAACAGATATGAACCAATTTCATAAAACCTATGTTCTAACCCAATTAAACATACATAATTATTTAGTTTTATGTGTTTAATAAATCTTGAAATTTCCTAGGCATGTATAGAAACACGAATCAAAGGGAAAGAGATAGAAGAAGAATTTACCTTAAACTTTTGGATCGAAAGTTAAACTTCTTCTTCCTTGATCTTCTCTCTAAAGGGTTTTTTTCCTTCTTCCCTCTCTAACTCTCTCTCTAGAATACATCACGTGAATATTTCTAACCCCCTTTTACAACCTATAGCTATATATTTATAGGCTAAATAAAATAACCCTAACTCTTTTCCCAATTCAAGTCAACTTAAAAAAATAAATATTAAAATATTAAAAAGGTAAGTAAAATATGTTACGTATATAATTTATGTATATCTTTATTAAATAAATAAATTATACACATCCCATTATTTATTAATAGATTATCCAATAATACTTAAGTTACTATAATATTATAAAGTAACTTAGAACATAGCACGTATCAAATCTATGTATATTTTTACTATTTAAATATAAAACATATACATCAGATTGAATATTATTACCCAAGTTACCATAAAAGTAATTAATAAATTACTTTCCCTTTTATATATATTAAAAAGGTAAATAAAATATGTTACGTATATAATTTATGTATATCTTTATTAAATAAATAAATTATACATATTTCATTATTTATTAATGGATTATCCAATAATACTTAAGTTGCCATAATATTATAAAATAACTTAAAACATAACACGTATCAAATTTATGTATATTTTTATTATTTAAATATAAAACATATACATCAGATTAAATATTACTACCCAATTTACCATAAAAGTAATTAATAAATTACTTTCCTTTTTATATATGTATATAATATATATCTATATATATACATGCACAACAATCCATGAGTAATAATCCATACACATTCAACCTCCTATTCAAGTAATCCATGGGACTCAATTGGTTGGCCCATGACTACTAACCATAACCATAAAAGAAAACTAAAATAATAAAAGAAAAGAAAACATTTACTTTACAATTAATCAAAACACTATTTAAGCACATAATCTAATTAAACAATTAACACATAGACAAATACAAATAATACATAGACACATAATCAAATAATCAAGTATTACCTAATTCAATTAAACACATAAGTAATTAGTCAAATAATCAATTAAATAATTAAAAATACAATTAAAATTGAATAAGTAAAAATACAGTTAAAACAAGTAAATAAATACCGAGACTATCCTTTTAAAATTAGGGGAATTACATCTGCTAAAAAATACAGAGCCAAATACAGTCAAAGAGGTGCAAGCTCTCATCGAACGAATAGCGGCATTGAGTTGATTCATTTATAGGTTGTCGGATCGTTATAAGCCATTCTTCGATACAATAAGAAGCGATGGAAGGCAATCTTGGGGGGATGAACAAAAACAGGCACTGACCAGGTTGAAAGAGTATATGCGAAATGCTCTAATCTTGATTGCCCCAAAACCAGGTAAAAAACTTTTCATGTAGCTTGGAGTGTCCAGTATTGCAACAAGTGTCGTTTTGATACAGTATAAAGAAGGTAAGCAATTCCCAGTGTTTTATGTTAGCAAAATAATGACCGAGTCAGAAAGAAGGTATTCGAAGGCCGAACGAGTGATCCTATTATTGGTGAATGCAAAGAAAAAGCTCAGGCACTACTTCAATCCCATCCTATCGTCGTTCTGACCACTTTTCCTATAAAGGTAATCCTACATAAGCCAGATCTATCAGGAAGAATAACAAAGTAGGCCATAGAGTTGAGCTCATTCGACATAACGTATAAACCCAGAACGGCCATCAAAGGACAAGCGATGGCTGATTTCCTGCTAGAATGTGACATAGGAGACATAAAGGAAGATCCTGAAGATTCTTCATGGAAGCTTTTCGTTGATGACTCTTCGAATCAAATGGGGGCAGGAATTGGGATCAAACTGCAGACGCCAGAAGGCACCACGGTAAGTCAAGCGATCAGACTTGAATTCAGAGCAACCAATAATGAGGCAGAATACAAAGCGTTGCTGGCTGGACTAAAGCTGGCCAAAGAACTGAAGGTCAAAAGTCTAGTTGCTTTTAGCGATTCACAGCTGATCATTCAGCAAGTGACTGGGGAATACAGAACCAAGGATGAGACAATAGAGGCATACCGCTCTTCCGTTATGCGTGAAACAAAGGGCTTTGATCAAATTGAATTCATCCAATTGCCGAGAGAATGTAACGAGGATGCCGATCGGTTAGCTTGCAGTGCGTCGAGTTATAGAGAAACACTGGAAAAGGTTATTCTTGTTGATATGTTGTGTCAGCCATTTATCTACTAGGAAACATCTGGCTCAGATCTTTGGCAAGTGAATGTCATATCATATAAGCCGAGTTGGATCGATCCAATCATAACTTTCATACGAAATGGTGTTTTGCCCGAACGAAGAGATGAAACAAGAAAAATCAGATTCAACTGTACAAAGTATGCCATCGTACATAACCAGTTGTATAGAAGGTCTTTCTCGGGTCCGTACTTGAAATGTGTTACCCCTACAGAAGCTAGGCAGATCTTGCGAACTATCTATGAGGGTTTGTGTGGCAATCACTCAGGAGGGATATCTCTAGCGCACAAAGCGATGACGCAAGGATATTTTTGGCTGAACCTGTCACGAGATGCAGAAGAATTCTCTAGAAGATGTGATAAATGCCAAAAGTTTGGACCATTGATCCACCAACCACCTGAAGACTTACACGTAATGGCTAAACCATGGCCTTTCACGCAATGGGGAATGAATGTGGTTGGCCCTCTACCGACCGCGAGATCACAAAACAAATACGTTCTGCTTGCAACAGATTATTTTACCAAATGGGTGGAGGCAGAACCGTATCCTAGTATGACCCAGACTCAAGTAAGACACTTCATTTGAAGTAATATCATTTGTCATTTTAGCGTGCCAAAATCGATTGTTATGAACAATAGGACTAATCTTCACAGTAAACAAGTGAGGGATTTGATAGAAGAGTATGAAATTAATCAAAAGTTAGCAGCGGTTAGCCATCCTCAGACAAACGGTCAGGCTGAAATCACGAATAAAACAATATTTGTTTGTATTAAGAAGAAGCTTGAAGACGAAAAGGGAAAATGGTTGGACGAGGTTCCGAACGTCCTGTGGGCTTGTAGAATAACCCCAAGGCAACCAACCGGAGAAAGCCCATTTACTATGGCGTACGACACCGAGGCAGTAATACCAGTCGAGCATTTAGTTCCAACTGTTCAAAGTTTGGCATGGAATCAAGAGCAGAATGATAGTATGTTGAATTTTAACCTCGATTTGCTGGAAGTTAAAAGAGATGCAGCAACGTTAAGGCTCGCGTCATATCATCAAACACTTATGAACAGTCACAACAAAAAGGTGAAGCACAAAGATTTTGCACTTAGTGATTTAGTTCTGAAAAAGAAAATGAGAATTATCAAAAAGATGATGTCACCCTGGGAAGGTTCATACAGAGTTGTAGAAGCAATAGGAAAGAGGGCATACAATTTAGAGACCATGGCTGGAAGATTGGTCAACAAACCATGGAATGCCACATCTCTAAAAAGGTATTACCAGTAAAAATTGAATTACATTCTAAAAAATGTTCATTTGGAATTACGCTCTTACAAATGTATAGATTATTAAAGATTTAGAAAAGGAATTCATTTGGTTTCAAAAGTTGATTGAGCAAAGAAAACAAAGCCAATAAAGTGGCAACTAGCAACGCCAAAAACTTACATAAAATAAAAATCAGGTGGCAAGTGGCATTCTAGCCGAGCGCCAAGCACTTAGCCAAGTAAGTGGCAACTAGCACTATGGACCGAACGCCAAAAACTTACACAAAATAAAAATCAAATGGCAAGTGGCATTCTAACCGAGCGTCAAACACTTAGACAAATAGGTGGCAAGTGGCGCTATGAGCCGAACGCCAAAAACTTGCACAAAATCAAGTGGCAAGTGGCGTTGACACAAAAAACTTGCACAAAATCAAGTGGCAAGTAACATTCTAGTCGAGCGCCAAGCACTTAGCTAAGTAGGTGGCAAGTGGCACAGTTAGCTGAGCGCCAAACACTTGCGAGAAACAAAAATCAAATGGCAAAGTTATATTGTTAGTGCACTCAGATACAAATTGGGATATGGATACTTTGCAAAATAAAGTTATCTTTTCATTCGTCATTAAAGAGTTCATGATACAAGAGGAATGATGTTGAAATGAAAAAATACAAAGGCAAGCAGAACCCTATTATGTCATATCTCCCCTTGGGCCTGACTTGTTGTTTGTTCCATCATCCCTGGCTACCTCATCGCCACCAGTCAGTTCATTATCTCCTTTTCCACCATTAGCTGTTTCCTCACCTCTGGAGGGAGAGTCGAGATGGATGATTTCCTTAGTTGGCAGAGCTCTGTCAATAGTAGCAGCTGTGGGAGGAACAATGGTGGTGATGGGAGGAACATTCAAAGGACGAACAAGTAGGATAACCCCTGAGGTTGTAATCTCGTTGCACTCAATAAATATGTTCTCAGCAGGAATGGGAAGTGGATCCCTGTAGATGCTCAGAGGGCCAATGCCCAAAGAAGTGTCAAGCTTATCCGAACCTGCATAAGAGCTCGATTCACCCTCGGGAGGAGATCGGTCCATAAAACCATCCCTATATCCCTCGGCATACCTCAGAGCCCCTATCTGAGATAAACGAACGTGAAGAGCTTTCACGCCACCATCAACTCTGCCAATGACATTCAGCAGAGTGATGCGCTCGTTTGAGAGCTTCTCTTCAGAAATGAAATGGGTCAACCGTTCAGCAATTAGAGTACACTGAAGGTCCCTCTTTTCAGCTTTCAGAGCGTCTCTCTCGGTCTGCATGACATTCTTCTCAATCTTTAGAACGTCCAGCTCATCCTGAAGAGAGTCTCGCTCGTTCTTTAGGGCATTTCTCTCAGCCTTCAGGGCTAGTTTGGTGCAGTGGAATAGGATAAAAGAAAGTGGAATTGAATGGTTTTTTTTTTTCAATTCTCGTGTTTGGTGCCAATTTTAAAGTTGGAATCATCATTCCCCACTATTCTTGGAGAATGGTCATTCCATTAAAATCATTTTACCTTCAAATAAAAGGAATGACCATTCTATTCCACTCCCACCTCCATTCTCATTCCATTCCAATTCATTCCACCTCACCAAACTAGCCCTCAAGTTGTTTATCTCCTTTTCTGAGTTGTTCAGTTTGACTAACAACTCTGTGTTCTTGGCTTCGGTTATCTTTTCTGATTCAACAGATCTGTTAAGGCCAATAGAGAGGGCCCTAATTCTTTTGTTTGCCGTTTCAAGAGTCCTCTGAAAGGTGATCATCCCAAACAGAGTCTGCACAAAAACACAAGTGTTCTGATAAGTACAACTATAAGGAGATCTGAACAGGAAAAATGAATGAAATATAGTGCAAAAGGAAATAGAGTTACCTCCATAGCGGCTGCAGGAAAGCGGTTGTACATTTCGCTATAAGTCATTTTCTCCTAGATCTGGAGATCCTTGGGGGTCCAAATGCCCCTGTAATAGGCAAAGAAAGTGACATGATCCTTAAACATAGAGTCAGTAGAGGCCACTACTGATTCATCCTCCCGTCTGAGCAAGAGGAGCCATGAAACCACTGCTGGGGAGGAGACAGAGGTTCTGGCTGACTTACTTTCTGGAATAGCTACTTGAGGTGAAGGGGAAAAGGTGATGACCCTATAAGTTCGGGCTCTCTAGGCTGGAAGAAGGACACTCTAGTTATAACCATCCTCTCGTTGGGGTTTTTTGCCCAGACTCTTCTCTGAAACATGGGCTCGGACTAGGGAGGATCCCCTAACGTTCTGAGAAGATCCCCCAGCGTTCTGAGGAGATCCCTCAGCATTCTGAGTAGCTAATGGAGAGGTTTCATTGAGGGTTTCAGAAGGTTCATCGTTCGGCAAGGTAGACTGAACTTCGGCCGAGGTGGATGCAGAACGTTCAGTGGTAGGATGCCCATCATTTTTAGCCATAATTGAAACGGCTAGAGTGGAAACAGAGGCGACCGGTGTAGCCGCAGGAGCGGCTACAGAGGAACGTCTTCTTCTCCTACTGAACGAGGGAATTTGAATATGTTCCATGGTAGCACCATGGGTATAAATGTTAAAAAGGTTGTCTGGGGAAAGCAGGTTAGTGGTAGAGGGGACGTCGTTCAGAACTTTCTCCTCCAGAAGGTCAATTCTAGCCCTGCAAACGCTATAAACCAATTTATCATGAGGAATGCGAAAGCAATCACAAAGAAAAGTACAAAAATGAGGCAGACAAACTTTACAGTGACAATCGGTCGGGTGTTTCCTAAACTTCTTATACAGAGGGACATAGCACTTTCCAAAAGTGATCGGGATAGGGAAAGTTTGAGTGAACGGAGTTTGCCAATTTCCACTAACCCTAATTAGATTTTTCCTCCAACCCTTTTCAAATGAGAGCTTGTCCGTACAGATAGATCGCTTCTCGATGGGAAAGAAGTGAAAATACATTTCGTTGGTTCTGATTTTGGTAACTCGGTAGCAAAGGAGAAGGTCTATAATATCTAAGTCAAGATTTCTATCACGATTTAAAATCAAGAGGACTGATATTACCCTAAGGAAGCTAGTTAACCTGAAGAGGGGAAACCCTAATTTACTGAAGACATAATAGAGGAACGAGTGTAAATGAAATCTAACTACATTCAAGTGAAGAGCAGAAAAGAGAACCTCCCTTGGAAGGAGACCCTCACCAGATTTCTCATCCAAATTCACGGGGTAAACCCTAAGGGAGACATCGTTAGAAATTTTGTTCCTCGAGCAAAGAGCCTCTAACTCAGGAGCCATAATAATGGCGGAAAGGATTTTTGATTTTAAATTTTCTTTCTGTCAAGAAAAATAGTAAGGAATAGAGCTTTTGAAAAACAGTAAGGAATAAGAACTAACCTTAGAAAGGGGGTTTGCAGAGTACACTGTATCAAAGCGAAAGTTGAAGAATCACAAAGGGAAAACTCACCGGAGAAGACAAGGAAAGCTAGCAGGAGAAGACTAGCAGTTGACAGAGACAATTAGAAAAGATAGAGCTTGAGGATGAAAGTGAGAAAGATAAAAGGAAGACAAAACGGGGGAAGATTGGGCTTTTAAAGCGAAAATGATTCAACATCTAAGGAACTACAGCAATAATGGTGCAATCAATCTCAAAGCGTGGGTCTCTGAGCCAACCGTTCGCTTCCTCACGTCACCGCCTCGAGCCGTCATGTCATGATTGTGTTCTTTCGATAATCTTACCCTAATTAATTAGGGAGAGATTATGGGGGTAGATAAGGATACTAAAAATGGCCTGGGCCGTGCGCGACTCATATTGCTAGGAATGGGTCAGGCAAAAGCAACAGATCCAAACCAAGTCTTCATTGATCAGGCCCAGGACTGGAAGATCATTTTGGAAGCCCAATTTAAGATAAAAAGAATTGGGGTCATAGCAACCCAACGTAAAGAGTTAGTTAGAAAGTTTTTGGAATATTTGTAATAGTCTATAAATAGACCGAAAAGAAAGGGAAAAGGGGTTGAAAAATATTCAAAGTGTAAAATTATCCTTTCCAAATTGAGAGATAATTTTTCTTGCATCTTCAACCTCATTTATAATTATGCAGAATGCATGACATGAAAAAAATTGTGTGCAGTGAAATGTCGGGGCGAATGAAGTAAAACGGTGAAATGACTTTCAAATCCTAGCAATAATCTAAAATTGAAACATGTATCACAAGAGTTGAATTCAAGAAAAGTTGCTAGATTTGAACCTTTTGAGAAGAAAAACAATAAAAGTTTGTGGTTGTAATTCTTCCTTGCACTTATATCTTTGTTGATATACATAGTAACTTTTTTCCTGTATTTTTATAACATTTAGAACACTATTGACTACACTTGTAGGATGCTCAAACAAACTAACAGAACATATCAGATCTATACAAAGATTAAGGAGAAAATAATGAATTGACCAACGAACACAGAACCTACATATTAAAGGGTAGTTCTCTTACTTGGCACCACCATAATGGGTAAGAGCATGTTCTTTATTTCTCTCTCTATATTCGTTCTCTCTCTACTATCAACCCCCACATCTTCAATCTCCGCCGTCCAATTTCCGATCAACGTCTGGCCCAAGCCCAGAACCTTCTCATGGCCCCACCCACAAGCCATCACTCTCTCTCCACTCTTCACCATGTCATCCCCAGACCACCCATACTTAACTCCAGCCGTTAACCGTTACCTCCGTCAAGTCCTCACCGAGCACCACGTACCCCTCGTCGCCCCCGCCGTCAACTCCACGTCATCAACGCCTTTACAATCCCTGATTCTCAGCGTCACCGACCTCACTGTTCCGCTACATCACGGCGTGAACGAGTCGTACACCCTCACCATCCCGGCCGTCGGATCGTCCGCCAATCTGACGGCCGAGACGGTGTGGGGCGCCATGAGAGGGCTCGAGACGTTCTCGCAACTCGTTTGGGGCGACCCGGCACGAGTCGCGTCCGGGTTGTTCGTCTGGGACAGGCCCATTTTCGAGCACAGAGGTGTGATGTTGGACACATCGAGAAATTACTATGGAGTTGGGGATTTGATGAGGCTGATTGGGGCTATGAGTGAGAATAAGCTCAATGCTTTCCATTGGCACGTCACGGACTCGCATTCGTTTCCTTTGGTTTTGCCTTCGGAGCCCGATCTGGCGGCCAAGGGATCGTACGGTGCCGGAATGCAGTACTCGCCGGGGGATGTGAAGAAGATAGTGGAATTTGGGTTAGAACATGGGGTTAGGGTTATGCCCGAAATCGACATGCCAGGTGAGTTGAAGTAGCATCCAAACCCTATTTCTATTAACAGGGCTCACTTCATTTTCAACAGCAATGTAGTAGTGTGGTAAATACTATATATATATATACATATTATATATATTACATAGGCATTAGGCAATGCACATCATATATATATATATACACAAATATACATATATGTATATTAAAACTTAGAAGTTGGAAAAGAATGGGTATACATACATGCACATCATATATATATACACACAAATATACATATATGTATATTAAAACTTAGAAGTTGGAAAAGAATGGGTATATATATATATATATATATATCACAGAAATGATCTATTGCTCACCAACAAGAAATTTATCCGCACCAGATATAATTCAAGTGTAAAAAATGTACTTCACTTCATTTTAATTCACAGTTGCTATGACTATTAGGGTATTAATAATTTGGTTGCAACTGATGTCTGCTTGCGTTTGGCTTAAAATTTTAATGAACTTCAAAATTTGGCATGTTTACCGAGAATTTTGAGCAAACTTTAAATCCGACCAGTGATGACTTGAACTCGAATAACTTTGTTGCGAATTTTGACCAAACTTTAAATCCACCCAATAATGAGTTGAACTCAGGTAACTTTGTTCTTTGTGTAATCTGAAAATGATTATGAGCTTGTGGAGTTATGAGCTTGTTGATCTTCAGTTGCTTACTTTATATATTATCGTTCTGTTTTTTTTTTTTTACTTCCTGGTAACATGTTATTTTTAGTTTGAATACAATGATAAAATTGCTTTGTGTATATTGTAGGACATACAGGATCATGGGCTGAAGCTTACCCTGAGATTGTCACATGTGCAAACATGTTCTGGTGGCCTTCAGGAAGCAAATGGCCTGATCGACTTGCATCTGAACCGGGAACTGGTCATCTCAACCCCTTAGAGCCCAAGACTTATGAGGTTGTCAAAAATGTCATTCGTGATGCTTCAACTATGTTCCCAGAACCATTCTACCATGCAGGGAGTGATGAGATCATCCCGGGATGTTGGAAAGCTGATCCATCTGTTCAGGCCTACCTATCAATAAATGGAACCCTTAGTCAGCTCCTTGAAACGTTTATTAACTCTACTTTACCATACATTGTTTCCCTAAACCGCACTGTGGTATATTGGGCAGATGTTTTATTGGATGCCAATGTAAAGGTGAGCCAAAATCTTCTTCCCCCAGAGAATACCATTCTACAAACATGGAATAATGGTCCAAATAACACTAAACGAATTGTTACTTCTGGGTACCGGGCCATTGTCTCTTCTTCAGACTTCTACTACTTGGATTGTGGACATGGTGGTTTTGTTGGGAATGACAGTCAGTATGATCAACCACCGAGTACTGACCAGGGGAATGGCGGGTCATGGTGTGGTCCCTTCAAAACATGGCAAACCATATATAATTATGATATAACGTTCGGGTTGAGTAAGGAGGAGGCCAAATTAGTATTAGGAGGCGAGGTGGCACTGTGGTCCGAGCAAGCAGATCCAGTGGTATTGGATTCACGTGTTTGGCCTAGAGCTTCAGCAATGGCAGAGGCATTATGGTCGGGAAACCGTGATGAGACGGGCATGAAGAGGTCTGCTGAGGCAACGGATAGGTTGAACGAGTGGAGGTACAGAATGGTAACCAGGGGAGTTGGAGCTGAACCTCTTCAACCACTTTGGTGTGCAAGGAACCCAGGCATGTGTAACACAGTTCAGGGCCTTCACGCAATTATTTAGGTTTTTATTTGTTTGTGTTTGATACCCTATTAGTTTTTTACTTTAATATTGAAAATTGAGATACATGGAGAACGATTTATTTGTACCTCCATGTTGATTTAAAACTAGATTTTTTTTTTTTTTTTTTTTTTTTCAATAACAATAAAATAACACTAAAGATTTAATTTATTGGAGAAAGCACAGTGATTCATTTGCCCTGTTAGCTTGGATGGTGTTTCCGGTCACTCCCAAAGGAAGAAGGTGCAGGGTTTGAGTCCTGATTGGAATATGTGTTGATGATTATTGGTCTATGGTGAAGGCAAAATGCCTCGTTGCTAGTCTTTAGTCTCTGAATTACGCTCTTTTGCTCTGAAAATCCTTTCTATATTTCTTGGTAAATAGAAAACATTACATTTCACCATACCATACATAGCGATGTAATTTTAGAGGTGTAACAACATAAGAGAAAATAATAATATTGATCTTGATAGCAAAACCAGTACACAGAAAAAAACATGAATGAGGGAGTTCCTCATTCATTACCATCATGCCTGAGCTACCTATATATTATCCATCATGGGCAAACCTCACTTCTCCTTTAAATTGACCACCATTTTCAGATAGTTTTGGTCCTTCGGAGTTCCCTTGGCCAGGCATTTTGGCAGCTGGAATTCCCATGTCAAACCCGAATTCTATGTCCCCTTCTCCCGGGTGAGAGGCCGGGTGGTTCTGCCTAGCTTCGCCTTCTCTGGGGTGAAAGGAAGTGTGGTTCGGCCTAGCTTGACCTTCTTTGGGGTGAAAGGCAGTGTGGTTTGGCCTAGCTTGACCTTCTTTGGGGTGAAAGGCAGTGTGGTTCGGCCTAGCTTGACCTTCTTTGGGGCGAAAGGTCTTGTGGCTCTGCTTTGGTTCACCTTCTTTGGGGCGAGAGATCTTGTGGCTCTGCTGGGCTTCACCTTCTTTTGGGTGAAAGGTTTGGCTCTGCTTAGCCTTTGGATGGTGGTAGCGCTTGCTACAGAGCCGTCCGAGAAAGCAAGCAATGGCAGATATGACAACTATCACAGCCAGGACTATGAAAACTGTCCCAAATGATTCATTGGAGTGGGATGGAGGCGGTCTTGTGACAGTAATTGGATAAACATCAACTGGCTGTGACATTTGCAAGTTAGAGAGAGAGAGAGAGAGAGAGGAGCGAGAGACAGCACAGAGGAGTGAGAGAGAGGTTTAGTACAAAACTTATTCAGGTCTTGTTCTTTGAGTGGAAACAAAGGCAGACTTAAGGGAGAGATCATGGAAGAAGCAAGATCAGTGTCTGTGAGGATGGGTTATATTATATAATTTATATTCAAAATTGGGCTGTTATTTGAGGCTTTAGAATTCAAAAAACAGGAACTTTCTTTAATAAAGAGACAACTAAAGATATTCTTTGTGTTCTTTACTACAGAAGAAGAGGTATTGTTGTTGCTTTGTATGGAGAGAGAGTATGATTTTGGCTCCTTTGGAGATCAGTCTCCAAACCCCATAAATTAAAGAGCAGAGCTGGTTCACTTATCTCAACTTTATTTGTTTTACTATCATAGTTGAAATGGAATAATCTTCTGTGTTAACCATGTTTATCAAAGGCAGAGTATGTATGTGTATTAATCTGCCACTATTTGTTTGATTATTTGATCACATGATTTCGATGGCTCTATGAGTAAATGCTATCAAGAGAGCCTCCTGATTGCTCAGTGGCTCCATGTTTTTTATACAATCGATTCCAAACCTGAATAAAGAAAGAAAGTTGCGTAAGCTAACTTGACAGTTGACAAAACACTTTGTTACGACTAATATAAACATGAATCTATTGATGATGCAGGATTGTTGTAGCTTAAGTGTGGAAGGAAAAAAAATATAGTGTGAAAATAACATGTAACGGTTTTTGTGTTTTTTTTTTTTTTTTTTTTTTTTTTTTTCGATGCAGGAGCTTATCAGCAAAATGAATGGGGACACACACTACCCGGTTTTCATCTTTATTCTTTTCTTTTCCAAAGAAAGATTCTGGTAGACTAGGGTGGGGTTTAATGTAAATTCCAATGATTTGTTCACTGATGTATCACACACTAACAAGTTGCTGCTTTTTTCGAAGCTACCAAGAAATAAAGAAGTCTGAAAAACAGCAACATTGGTGGCCACAAAAGAAACAGTCAATCTTCCATGACACAAAGGAAGAGAGCACTGCACATGCCCACTCATGCATGTGCTGGTGATGCTAACTTCTAAATGACACTTCTGTGTGAAGACCCCAATTATTTCAAAAAATTCAAAATGTTAGATAATCTAAATAGTACCTTCTCAGTTCTCGCCCCTTCAGGAATGAAAGGTCGATGGTTCAAGTTCTCATAGAAGCAAGTAGATACTGTGTTATTATTCGGACTTGAGCCTAACATGTTAGACTATTAATTGTACCAAAAACTTATGACTGACTGTTAGAGAATGAGATCAATAACATTGTATCAAGCTCCAAGTACCTCAAGCTGGGGTAAACCAACCAAAAACTTATGACTGACTGTTAGAGAATGAGATCAATAACATTGTATCAAGCTCCAAGTACCTCAAGCTGGGGTAAACCAACCAAACCAAAATCAGAAGAAGTAGGTAGATAGCAATTAAATTAAACTCTTCCACAATCATAATTATTTATTTATTTATTTTTAATAATGGGTTTTGTCTATCTCACATCTTAGCAGGCAGCTATCGATAGTTGCAGGAAATAAAAATATCCAGATCAGGCTTGCCTCTTATCAATGACAATTTATCATACAAACTTGATTTCTAAATTTGTGTGTGTTTGTGTGTGTGTGTTTGTGTGTGTGACCTACAACTTACAAGGCTACAACACAGACAGATGGGTCCTTCCATTTCTTTATGTACACAAATTATCGAAGGAATAAAAGTGGTAATTCTTGTGAACCTACTACTTAGGAACATCTCACAATGAGCTTATTGAAAGAATCTTTTCTCGAAGCCACATTAACATTCCAAATCTTGTTCTTCCTTCATTCAAGGTAATATAAATAGGTTTTGGTTGTTCATTTTATTATTATTATTATTATTATTATTATTATTATTATATATATATTTTTTGGTAAGGAGTTGTTCCATTCTAGTTGTTAGTATTATTATTATTTTAATTGGTTGAATAACAACTATTCGACCAATATCTAAATAGATGTTTGAACCCATTTAAATTTCAAAGTTAGAAAGGGTAAAATGAGTGCCCTCGCACCATATTACAACGGTTATTATATTTCAACGGAACACAAATAAACAAAAGCCCATTTCAAACCAAAATCAAACCTATGCTCAGAAGAGTCAGAACCTAACACTTTCTCTCTGTCATCCTATATATAGATATTGGACTCCTCTGTATCCCCATAAAAGAAGTCAATTAGTCCTTCTTCAATCTAACTTGATGCTATCAAGAATGGGAATTCAACACTTCCTTCTCTATCTAACCTCTATCTTGATCCCTCTTTCACATTTAACAGGTTTCATCGACGCCCATTTCGTGCGATTAATCTTTTTAATGTTCAAATTTACTTGTTTTCTTGACAATGATTTTATTTCCTCTGTTTTTGCAGCCTCTGCACCAATCGGAATATGCTACGGTCGAGTCGCAAACAACCTTCCACCACCGGCCACCGCCGTCAACCTCCTGAAATCCAATGGAATCTCAAGAATTCGGCTATTCAAAGCCGACCCAGAAACACTTTCTGCATTTTCTGGCTCCGGAATCTTGCTCATGATCGGAGTCCCCAACGAAGTCCTCCCTGACCTTGCCGGTGGCACTGTGAGTACCTCGCTGCAATGGCTTCAATTCAACATTTTTGCCCATATCACCGCCGATCAAGTCCAATACATTGCCGTCGGGAACGAAATCTTCCTTAAAGATCCATTCTTGACTCCACTTTTGGTCCCTGCCATTGCCAACCTATACCAAGCTCTTCAAACACTAGGCTTTGCTAATACAATCAAGCTTTCATCGCCTCATGCAGCGTCCATACTCTCCAATTCATACCCACCCTCTGCCGGAACTTTCGACCCGAATCTCCGATCCGCTATGATTCCTCTCCTGCAGTTCCTGCGTGACAGTGGGTCACCATTGATGGTCAATGTGTATCCATTTTTCAGCTACACAAACAACCCACAAGACATATCACTAGACTATGCTCTGTTTCGATCCAAAAACGTTGGACCGGACCAAAACTTGGTGTATGACAATCTCTTCGATGCGACTATTGATTCATTTGTGTCTGCGATGGAGAGAGAAGGGTTCGCCGGAATTTCGGTGGTGGTGTCAGAAACAGGGTGGCCCACGTCCGGTGGTGAGGCGGCGAGTGTCGGGAATGCATTGGCTTATAATGGAGAAGTTGTGAGACGAGCATTGAACAATGTTGGTACACCAAAAAGGCCCGGTGTCGGAGTTGAAGTGTTCTTGTTTGATCTGTTTGATGAGAATGAGAAGAATGGAGAGGAGTTTGAGAAGCATTTTGGAATTTTTGAACTAAATGGTGTCAAGGCTTATGACCTTAATTTCGTGTAAAAAGACTTGTTGGGATTTGTATGTTCTTGCTCAGTTGACAAACTTGACTTGTATTGGTAGCTTTTGGTTTTCATGTATGCCTTCTAGCAAATTCAATCAAATGTAAGCAATTCAAAAAATGAGTCCCTATATTGGTGTTTCCGTTAAATATTGAGATATGCTGTGTTGTAAAGTACAAATTCACCACTACCTTTGTTTTTTTATTTAGGGAGGGGGAGTCCAACACCTACTAAGAGAGTGGAACGTTCTAACAATTAAACCATTAGGTAATGTTCAAATTTATCATTAAATGTTAACAAATATAAAAATGAGATCAATCATAGTTACACATTCGGTACCTATTACATAAAAATTATCTACTTTTTATATTTAATAAAAAAACAAAAAATAAAATCATTGGCTGGGATACTATATTCTCGGTCGATACCTCCAGCTACCTAATATTTTCTCGAATTTGCCCATGAGTACTGAGACCCTTCCGATGTTGTTTTATAAGGGCAGATACGCTTTACTTTTGTGCAAATAAACCGATTTCCATAGTTGTCCTGCCTTGTGATCACCATTTGCAACATAACCATGACAAATTGGAACTCTCAAATTCTACAATAAGGTAGTTGATTTTTGGTCCAAAGCATTATACTGTATCTCTTAATACATAAGTTGGCAGGGCTTTTGGGTTTTGCCCGCGTTGCGTTATATTCAAACTCTAGACAAAAATAACGACAACAATGTGTGATGTTAGTAACATATTCTTCAGACTTGTTCTTCTAACCGTTACATTTCAGTATTTTGAGATTTTGAGTTTTTTTTTATTTTTTATTTTTTATTCCTCGCAAACAAAAACTGCACTACACAACAACAAGATTACAAAGAGCATCCGGTGCAAATACGAGGATGAGAACATACAAACCACAAGCAACAAACAAGCCATCAGCCAAGCATACATAGAGAGACTTCAAACCAAAAGGCAATCCAAGCACTCCATAGAAGCCCCAAGCAAACCAAAAGGCAAACCAAAGCAATTATAGTGCATCACACAAACCACGAGACCGTTAACCCAAATTCCACTGTCCCACAGAAACCAAACACCCTTTCATCCAGCAGCCCAGTAACAGATGGGCCTGCCATATGAAAATTCCATCTGCAGTGAGAGTACATTGCACAAGCTTAATGGCAAACAATAAGAGTGGGCTTAAAGAAAAGCCTAGTAAAGCTTCAGGCCCATTGAATGTCCCCACCACCGCATCCTTATAATGGACAGCACCCATAACAAAATTCACAAATGGTGGCCCTAGTTTAGTGGAATAAATGGGCCTTGCGTCTTCCTTACGCACCATCAGCAAAATCATTAGCCTGTGGTCCACCAGCTTGTAGATATCCTTATACAAAAGATGCATTGAAGGATGACTCAACGTGCGGTACATCCAATAAGATAGATAGATACATACATATATATATATATATATATATATATATATATATATATATATATATATATATATTTAAAGCTTGCTTTAGGGGTAGATCAACAAGCTATAAAGAAATTAATGATATTCAATGCCGACTCCAATACAAAGGCTTATCCGGTTCCAATACAAAGGCTTATCCGGTTTCTTAGCCAATACGATTCACAATCAGACTCCCAAAAAAGGACTTAAGTCTGGTCTCCTAGTTAGTAGGATATTAATACAATAAAGACTAATGCAATTAAAAGATGCCCTCGTTAGGGCTAATTATTATTATTATTTTATTAAAAGGTAAGAAGATTAGAAGTTAGATTAGTGGAGAGAGTTGAAACATGACACTTTAAAGTTTACCGAAGATACTAATTCATTAGGCTATCGAGATATTGGTAACGACCTAATTATCAGGAATGGCAACAGGGCGGGTTTGGAGCGGGTTTCCCTAAATCCCGCCCCGCTCCTTTTAATTTTTGTCAAGTCCATGCCTGCCCCGAGATCCGCGACGAGTTGGATTTTCATGTCCAGTTCCGCCCCGTTGGGAAATACTGTGCCTCTATGCCCACTCCGCTAATAAATTTTTTTCTCCCACTTTTTGAAACTTAAGCTCCTGCTATTTAAATGTAGAAAGCCTGGGAATGGCACAACATAAATGAAATTATGTATGACAACAAAAATAAAAAAAAATAACATGCACGTAACATAATTCAGAGAACATAATAAACAAAAATAAAAGTTTAATACAACCAAATTATAAAAAGTTTTAAACTCCAACTTCTACCATAAATAAAGCAAAAGTAAATTTAATACCAAGTTTACATCCCAAATTAGGATTGTAAGAGATGAGTAACTGGGTAAGCCGCTAAAATAAGTTATTAATATTATATATATATTATTTTAGCGGCTGGGTATATATATATATATATAATATAGTAATATGTTTAGCGGGGCGGGGCCCCTGGGATATATACACTGAAACCCTTACCCGCCCCGTGACCCACGACGAGTACAAAATTTGTATTCATACCCACCCCAACAGTATAAGAAGTATTCACATATTCGTTATTAACGGGACGGTAAAAATTGACATCCCTACTAATTATAAATTCTGTCTATTATTAGATTGAGATAGTTTTTGAAATATGTAAAAAAAAATCAAATTTATTTTTTAATTAATTGGGTTTATTTCAATGACGAAATAAACCCAATTATGTTTGGCGAAATATTATATAAAGATATCTTTCGAAAATAAGTATTACTCAAATTACAAATATTTGGTCCGTTTTTCATTCACACCTCAAATGTCACTTTTTAGCAATGTCATAACACTTTTTACACATAAAATGACATTATTACCTTTTTACTTTGTCTTACTTAGTAAAGAAATCAAAATTATGAAGTAAAATATAGCTTTTTTGTATATGTATTATTTTAGAGAAAAATATAGTGCAAAAATTAACTACGTGTGACGTGTATCTACCATTTCCATTAGAAAAATGGTAAGAGTATCTTAGGCAAAACAAAATCAGTATGCAACAACAACAAAAAACATTAAAAAAAAAATTTATTTTATATATTTTTACCAAGAAAATCCCATTGCTGATTGTAAATTTGGTTTCAGTACTTTGTAATTGTAAAATTATGATTATTATATATAATATATATTTATGTTATATCTATACTATATAATATATGCATTCTCAAGTGATCAGATGAAAACGTCAATATATATTAATTCACCACCACTGTCCATAAAAGATGACATCGATGTAGAGGAGTATGGACTCGAAAGCTACCGGCGGTGGAATGATTAACTACTTGTCCTGAAATGAAGATGGCCATTGATCAATTCAACTCACATGGTCCGATTCACTGAAGTGAAAAACATTGTTTGATTTTAATTAAAAACACATAAGTAGAGACATAACGAGGGAATGGTCGGTTTCTATTGTCTCTAATCATCAATTTAAAAAAAAAGAAAAACTTAAATACTTGTTAATATTTTATTGGGCCTCATCATAAGAAGGAGGCCTAAAATAAGTGTTGTTCTCTCTCTCTCTCTATTTATATATATATATATATATATCAAAACATATGTATAAAAATATCAACACCAACTACACATATAAATCTGAAATTACCTTTTTACATACTGAAAAAGTCCACTTTTCCAATCATACTTACATGTTCACTAAATATGTAAAACTTATATAAAAAGGCCTTTTTAAAAGGCTAGTCTTGAATGATAAGGTAGAACGGCCTTTTTAAAAGGCTTTGGAGAGAGAGAATTGAGTAGTATTTTGTCTCTATAGGCATGATTGAGTATAGTTGACTGACGAGTTGTTCTATAGAGAAACAATAATGTTTGGTTACATTCAAGAAAGGGAACGTAAAGGGTTAGAAGGTAAACAAAAGAGAAAAAATTATGTATCGCATTGAGTTCATTGTTTATTGTTTGATCTTCTAATATAATTCATTTCATGGATAGACCACTCAGATCATGGCCGAAGATATATACTCTACTACTTTGATAATCTAATAGTTTAGTCTGACAAGCTTCGGATGGAAATGTCCGCACGCACGCACGCAGAGAGAGAGAGAGGGGGAGGGAGAGGGAGAGAGGGAGGTGTTCTTTCAAGTTATCTGCATCAGCCTTTTCGAATTTTGGCTCTCTAAAAATATCACATCAATTTTTTTAATAGTTACATCAGTAATTTCAAAAGCCACGTCAGTAACTTTCGCTATCCAGAAACATGCACTCCATTAGACTGTTCGAATTTTCGTTCTCTCTAAAAAAAATAATAATAATAAATTAAAATTATTATTATTTTTTATTTTTTTTACTTTTCCTAAACAACTATATTTGTAACGGCCATATTTTTAATATAATTATTTTTAATCCTATGGAAATAAGTAGATGAATTTGTAATTTTAATTATTTTTTTTACAAAAAAAAAATTTTTTTAAAAATTATAGCCGTTAAATGCACTATTTGTGTCGGCCAAACAATGCCTTAACGGCCAAATGCATTATTTGTGGTACGCATTTAAAATTTAAAGCAAAAAAATAAAAAATAAAAACCAATTTTAAGGGGAAAAAACTAAAAAAAAAGCTTTTTTAATTTATTTTTAATTTTATTTGACAAATAGTGCCTAAAAAATATTTTTTTATTTTATGAATTTTATTTTATTTTTTTTAAAAAAAAAGCTCAAAATAACCTATTTTTAGTTTTTTTTTTTTTTAAAAAAATTCTACCAAACAATGCCTTAAGGCACTGTTCGGCGCACTGTTCCAGGGCAGTGGAATAAGACAAAACAGGTGCAGCGGAAACGGTGCTGTTTTGATGCAAAAAAAAAAAAACAAAAAAAAAAAATTTCAGCGATCGCGGGCCGGCTCACTGAATACCGCAAGCCTGCCCGCGAGAAAAACTGGGCCCTACCAATTTTGGCTAGCCGGCTACACGCCCATAGGCCCTTCAACTCGCGAAAAATGGGATTTGAAGAGCCTGCTGTAGCTGCTCTCAGATCTGTAATGGTGAAGAGAGAGGAATGGTGGGAGTGCGGGCAGTGGAAGTAATTAATGGGGGTGTTAATATTTAGGAATAAAAAGTATTAAAATATTAGGAATAAAATTGTTATTTTGCATTTTTTAGCGGTGTTATTGACTAAAAAGTCATTTGGGATCTAAATGACCATTTTTTAAAGATATTTTTAGGTAAAATTTGTCCAAATTCTAGGGAGTGTCACCTAATTTATTGATGAATAATTAAAAATATACCAGACTTAAAATGTGCATAACATTCCTTTTTCACCTTAGATATCGTCATCAACCTCCCGAGTTTTATTTTTATATTTTAAGAAATTAGATTTTTAATAATCAAATTATAATTATAACTTTAACATTATAAAAAATGGATAATCATCTATCATTTTCCTAGATTTATTTATTGTCTCCTCAACTGGTAAATATTTGCGTGTGCCATTATTAGGCTTTGTGACGTGTCGGTTTTAGAACATTAGCATCTGGACCTGTCGCATTGTACGGCTCAGATGAGAGAATAGGTCTGATATTTCAAAAACCACACAGATTGTTCACAACTCATGCTGGAATAATGTTCAACCGAACGTTGTCCCTACGCGAACTTCAATAACCTTTCCTTGGTCACCAAGAATAATCTAGAAACCGAAATAATTTTTTTTTTCTTTTTTTCTTTTTTTTAAATGTATGAAACGAATAGTATCTCCGATTTCTTCATTTCTCTCTATATATACGCACACGGACATTCATTGAACCGTGGCCTAGAGTCTGGCATTCTTGTTTGTTTGGTGAGTCCGAAATTGAGAGGAAAAAATGGTGGACCACGATGATGATGGTGTTGCAGAGCATATGAACGGCGGAGATTCACATGATCTCCAATCTCTGCTCTCTTCTTCAGAGAAGGACTTTCTAATTCGCAACAACGGTGATCAGGTTCCAATTCTTTTTGACTATTGTCTGTTCCAAATTATGTATTTTTTATTCTTTTGGTTCTCTATTGTTTAATTAAACTACTTCCCTGGTTTCATATATATATATGTGTGTGGTATGTATGTATATATGTGTAGTATGTATGTCATGCATACTTATATTGGATGATTGAAAAATATTGCTGAAACTCAGAGGATGCTTGTGAGAATTGTTTGGACATGTAATGAATTTCTTTTATCATGTTATGATAAATTGGATGAATTGTAAATTTTGAAGACCATATTTTAGATTTTTTTTTGAGTAAATTCAGTCCTTGTATTTAACAAATTGGACAATTAAAGATGCAAATTCAAATGTAATTGCCATCAGTCTTCATATTATGAAATCATTTAGCCAGTGGTGGACCAGTATCTCTGCTTAAAACGGCAAGCATATGCTTCTCTGTGTAGTTGGGTGAGTGGTGCTTGACTACAAGTCTCAGAATTCATTTGTGGGCATGCCACGTCCCATGGAATGGAGCGTGTGAAGCGTGTCGGACGAGCTATTAGTATCTAGAGTTCTAGACTAATCTACAGGGAAGTAGGAATAACCCTTCCCTGTAGATTAGTCTACCTCGACAGAAGAACTTCAATCTAGTGTAAATTGACCATTGAACAAATTATATGTAGGATGAAGTAGCAATTAGCATAGATGCCATTAAAGCAACCGGCTTCTATTTGTGCAGTTTGTTTGGCAGTTAGATTTCATATAGAACTGCCTCCTCTTCTTCTGTTAGGTGTCTCTATGGTGTACACTTTGCTATCCACTTTTCCAACCTCCCAAGTCGAGTGTGATGGTAGATACATGTCCTCACATTTCCATTAACTATTTTGATCAGGTCGAACCATTTCTGCATATCTTGAATAACCTAAAGCCACATTTTCGGATGATTAAATAACCTTGAGCGGTTTTGTAAGAGTTCCTTGACCATTTAATCCCTGGATTTATGACTAAATATTGGGTCCATTTTACAGTTGGTTTATTCCCTTATGGTTGAAAACCTTTTACGTTTGGATATTTGTTTTCTGATCCTTCTCCATTTGATAATGCTTCTGTGTATCAACCATTTGTTTTTCTAACCATTACTAATTCCTGTAGCTAATGCCGTAATAAGCAGAGGTAGGATGTGCATTTCGATATCCCAATTAACCACTTTGACTCTCTCCATGTGTCCCATGCTAATGGCTGTATTTTCCTATCCGCTCAAGATTGTCATCCTCTAAGAGATTGGTGATCAACGACACTAGTTCCTCATACCATTCATCCTTGGCATTCTTGCGTTTTCCTTGACCCTTTTGGTGAAATTTGCCAAGTGTGATAGACCTTCCTTCATACAACATGCCATCTGGTCATGATTGCACATGCCAGCCACTTAGCTTTCTTCTTCACGTGATATTGGGGGGCAAACAGCTAGTGACTGTACTAATCATGATATAACACGTCCAAGTTTTGTTGTTCTTGATGTAAGAATTAATAAACTCGATGGAGAAAGCTGATTAAATCTGAAGCAACAAGGGCCACTAAATTCAATATTGTTGATGCATAGGAAATCTTCTTAGAAGTTTCTTTGACTGGAGGTGTTATGCTGGAGTAAAAAATGACAGTTTAAATTATACTGGTCATTATATTCCTGAAGGATTTTTCTGTTGAATTTAATATGTTAAATTCTGAATGTAGACTCTGAATTGTATAGGTTAAAATTGACAGCTTAAAGGGGAAAAAAGTTGGGTTATATTTTTCAGCATCATGGTGTGGCCCATGTCAACGATTCACACCAAATCTGGTGGAGGTTTACAATGATCTCTATCCGAAAGGAAATTTTGAGATCGTCTTTGTCTCGGCTGATGAAGATGACGAATCTTTTAGTGGGTATTTCTCCAAGATGCCATGGCTTGCAATCCCATTTTCTGATTCAGACACACGCGATCACTTGGATGGTTTGTTTAAAGTGATGGGAATACCTTACTTTGTGATCCTTGACGAAAATGGGATGGTTTTGACTCTGAGTGGAGTTCAGATCATCCAGGAGTACGGTGCAGAAGGATACCCTTTTACCCCGGAACGGGTTAAAGAAATCAAGGAGCAGGAAGAAGTAGCTAGGAGGGAACAATCCTTGAGATCTGTCTTGGTCTCCCATTCCCGTGACTTTGTAATTACTGCCGATGGGAAGAAGGTGAGTTTCAATTGCAGTGTCTTCACTGAAATACTCACATTTTGGTTACTTCTGTTTGTCTTAAATAAACCCTTTTATATATTTTTTGTTCCGTAATCTGAATATATTCTTACACATTTTATATAAGGTTCCTGTATCTGAGCTTGAAGGGAAGACTGTAGGCCTGTATTTCTCATTGTCTTCGTACAAGAAGTGTCTTGAGTTTACTTCAGCACTCATGGAAGTTTATGAGAAGTTGAAGGCAAAAGGAGAGAACTTTGAAATCGTGATGATACCCCTTGATGATGATGAAGAATTATTCATTCAAGGCTTTGGAAGCATGTCTTGGTTCTCACTGCCCTTTAAAGACAAGAGCTGCGAGAAGCTGGTGCGGTACTTTGAGCTTGCAGGTCTACCAACTTTGGTCATCATTGGGCCAGATGGGAAGACTCTTCACTCTAATGTTGCTGATGCCATTGAAGAATATGGCATTATGGCATACCCTTTTACGCCTCAGAAGTTCGCTGAGCTCGAGGAGATAGAGAAGGCAAAACGGGAAGCTCAAACATTGGAGTCAATTTTGGTTTCAGGAGATCACAATTTTGTAATTGGAAGAGACGGAGTAAAGGTAAGATTCTGAGGGGTTACTGAATGCCACTCGCTCAACTTACCTGGTATTGATATGATGATGTTTCATTTTATCAATGCTCCCCCCCCCCCCCATCTTCTTTTCCGCTGCTTTCCTCTTATATATACTACATTGTTTTGGTCACTGACAAAAAAACTCTTTCCAGATTCCAGTTTCCGATCTTGTTGGGAAAAATATTATTCTATACTTCTCAGCACATTGGTGTCCTCCATGCCGCGCTTTTCTACCAAAGCTGATAGAAGCATATCACAAGATTAAGGAAAAGGATAATGAATTTGAAGTGATTTTCATCTCTAGCGACCGGGACCAACCCTCCTTTGATGAATTCTTTTCTGGGATGCCGTGGCTGGCACTTCCCTTTGGTGACAAGAGGAAGGCATCTTTGCAACGCACATTTAAAGTCCAAGGTATCCCCATGCTAGTTGCAATTGGACCAACTGGTAAAACTGTCACTACAGAAGCCAGAGATCTTATTAGTTATCATGGGGCTGATGCTTATCCCTTCACCGAGGAGCGTCTAAAGGAGATTGAGGTGCAATATGAGCAAATGGCAGAGGGGTGGCCTGAGAAGGTGAAGCACACGCTTCATGATGAGCACGAGCTTGTGCTCAAACGGTGTCAGTTATACACGTGCGACGCTTGTGATGAGCAGGGCCAGGTCTGGTCTTTTAGTTGTGACGATTGTGATTTTGATCTCCATCCAAAATGTGCTCTCAAGGAAGACGGGGGAACCAAAGATGACACTGAGGACGATGTTATGGACACAGAGAACGCCAAAGAAGGATGGATTTGTGATGGAGAAGTCTGTTTTAAAGCTTAAGAAGTTTGTGTATAAAAGCTAAATTCAGGGTCTTCGTTGTTATGAAACATATATATGTGTGTGTGCTTGTAATAACAGTATAATATTTGAAGGCTTCTTTCTAATAAATATAAATTATGAATGCCCTTTCATCTTATGGTAGTATCCGGCGAGTTCCAAAATGCCCTTTCCACCTTCCTAATGAATATAAAGGAAGTATTTGTGATGTTTTAGATTGGCTCGACAATGGTGATTCACAAGCTCCAGCCAGGCACGGTCTGGACTTCAGCTAATAAGGTTATCAAATGGGTATTGAATCCTTAAAATAAAAAGTTAAAAGAAAAAAAAAAAAAAAAAAATTGTAAGCAGTGCGTTTGAGTATCAGAAAAAAGGCTTCAAAAAGTTATTATTTTACTTCAGAGTCTTCTTTGTACCCATTTTGTGAATTTTAAGTACGGAAATGGCAGAAGGTTGTTTTTTGGGTTGGGTTGGGGGGTGGGGGAATTTCGAAATAATTAGGGGACTTACGGGATAGAAATTTTTCACTTTTATGTTTTCTAATATTTTCTTGTCATTATGGCAAAAATCATGATTCTTAGGCCTCTTGGTTTGGGTACTCAATTTGATAGATAAAGTTCGAAGCCTAAAGGGTTTGCTAATATGCCTTTTCTAGTTAGAAATGAATTCTCTCGGTTAGGTTTTCAAACATTTTTAAGCTATCAATCAAGAACGTTCTAAAAAACAAAAAAGTGACGACACTATAACTTTATTAAAAAAAAAAAACATAGAAACTAAAATTTAGGGATCGAATAGTCACCAAAAAATATAACAAACTGAAAAGAAAACAAAGAAAAATGGTAAAAATATATATATGAAAATCATTTTTGAATTTTTAAAAACAAATCAATTTGGCTTAATAATAATTGGCCTCCTGTGTACTTAATTTGGTAAGATAAAGTTCAAAAGCAATACTCAAATCAACGGCAATATACCATTAAACTTAAAACCAAAAGAAATAATCAACAGTATTTCTATTAAAATCAAAAGAAGTAATAGTATCATTAAACTTAATATACCATTATCGGGAAGCTTGTTTAAGTCCATCTATTAACTTATTAAGTTTACAGACTATGTGTTCTTTACCCTTTGATGTGAAGCCTTCAGGTTAATCCATATAGACATCTTCTTCTAAACTTCTATTTAGAAAAGTTGTTTTCACATCCATTTGATGTAACTCTAAATCTAATAAGCTACAAACGCCATGATAATTCTAAAAAAATCCTTCTTAGATATAGGAGAGAATGTTTCTTTATAATCAATGCCTCATATCTGAGTGAAACCCTTGGCTACAAGTCTGACTTTATATCGTTCAATAATGCCATTAGAGTCGCATTTGGTCTTAAAGACCCATTTACACTCAACATGTTTAAATCCTTCAGGTAATTCAACGAGTTCCCAAACTTTATTTTGTTCCATTGACTTCAACTCTTCATTCATGGAATTAATTCAATTAGTAGAACTATTACTGTTAATGGCTTGTGAATATGTAACTGTAATGACCCGGTCATTTTCTTTCTTTTCCTTTTTCCTCAAACTTTGCAGATAAATTTTTTTCGTTGTCTTTTCTTTTCTATGGATGGTTTTTCGTCACTTAGTGTCGTCTTGAGTGCTCGAAAATGATTTTTGAGACTCTTTTCCGTGAATTGACAACTTCCTTTGAGGACCGAGTCATTTCCACAATTTTCGTTTTTCGACACTATTCACTTTTTTGTCCTTATTCCTATTTCGTCCTTTTTCTTATTTCGTCTTTTCTCCGTTTGTCACTTTGTTGGCAAAACCTCACTTCTTGTGCTCGGAGTTGGTTTTTGACTTCACGTATCTTTATCGTGAGTGATTTCCACGAAATACGTATATTTACTTTTGTAGGAAAGTACTCTATTTGCTCCCGGTGTCCATAGGGGCATGGATGCATAATTCTTTGAAATTAATTTCTTTTCTTGGGGTGTTTTTCGTAAATATCTTTTGGAAGATATTTTCATTCTGGGGCAGTTTTGCAGTTAACCCTTTTTGTGGGGGCCATTGTGCAATTAATGAAAGTTATTGCAAATTATTTTGTTTTGAGCCTGAATCCTCGTACAGGATTCATTTTCACTTTTCGTCCAGTCGTAAACTCTAAAAAGTCCCTTCTAGTCAATGTTTTTCAGTTTCAGGGTTTCTGACCCCGGTTTGCGCCAAACTTGTTTGGGCATAACTTTCTGCTCGGGACTCGGTTTTTTGACGCCGTTTCTTCCGTTATTCTTATTTTCTCATTTTGAATCTTTTTCGTTGACATAGTTTCATCATTTGAGCGTGTCTGCTCAAATTTCACTTTTCCGGACCCGGTAGGACCCGTTCGGGGCACTTTTTGATATTTCTAAAAGGGGGATGAGATATTTTATTTTTTCATCTTCCCCACTCTCTTGCACGACCTGAAGCTTCCATGGCAGCCCAAGGGAGGTTGCCACATTCTCCCTCCTCATTTGAACTTCATTTCTTTGTCAGAACATAGTAGGGCCTTTGGGTTTTGTGTTCGTGTTGACTACGTGCTTCTTTCACTCTTATTAGAACTCATTTTTGGCCAAATTTTGAGTTTGGTTTTAAAGTCAAGTTGTGATTTTCATAGGTCCTCTTTGGAGTTTATCGTTCATGGCGTTGTCCCCGACGAAACCCCGAAGTATTATCGGATTTGGAGCCATTTCGTTTTGATGGCTTTTGAGATTTTCATCTCAAATTGAGGTAGGGGGTGTCTTAGGTTTATATTATTATTGTATTGATTGTTTTATAAGCATATACAACTTGTGAGCATGCCTTGTTCAAGTTTTTAGAATTTAATTTATTTATTTTCTTTGTTTAGGATTTAATTATAATGATGATATATAGTTTAGAATTAAATTGTGGCATGCTAGTAAATTAGGCCTTGGTGAGTTGTGTAACATATATTAAATTTGGAGCATTTGAGTAAGAATTGCAAAACTTATTTAATATTTATCTTTTGAGAAAGATTAATTCACATAGTTGTATCAAGCATGAAACCAACTTGTAATGTGATATTAAAGTAGGTCTTAGTGAGTTCTTTAAGATATATTAAATTGAGGACATTTGGATATGTTTGAAAATCTAGAAAAAAAATTAATTAATGAGCTTAATTAATTTTATTTTAAGTGTGTTGGTCACTTAAATTGATATTGGAGGTAATAGGTTGATAATCCCTTGAAATGTAGTCTGTTTAATCACCTTGTGAGCATGTTACTAATTTGATGTAGAATTAGTACTTGAGACATCTTGAAATGGTAATTGGACTTAGCATGATATAGAATATCATTGACTTGCATAGCTTGTTTAGATATATCTTGTATATGTGTATAGCTTGTTAGAATATTACAATTGTTTACCTTAGAAGCTCGTTACTAAATTGGGACTTATTTAGTACTTGTGGCTTAGTGTGGTAATGTGGTTCAACTGTTGCATATTAGAGGCTTGACATGTCATATGCTATCTAGACTTGAATTATAGGACATGGTTTGTGTGGATTCAACCTTATTTGTGCATGGATGATGGTTTTATGCATCAGTGGATTTGGTATAAGTTTGGTCTAACTTATTGATTTTTGTATAAGTTTTGGACTTATTAATTTTGGAAAGCTTGTAAGGACATATTTCACGTGATGGTTAGGGTTTGGCTCTAGTACGGAGACAAGAGTCTTATAAGTCATAAGTACGCACTAGGTAGTACCTTGTGGGTCGTAACCGGAATAACTTATGCATGTGTGCACTAGGTAGTGCCTTGTGGGTCGTAATTACCCGGAAACACTTGCTTGGTCTAATGACCACATGTCCTAGTCTTTTCACTTTGATTTCGCATTCAATTTCAAGTTGTTATTCATGGATTACTTGTAACTTGAGAATTGGTGCTTGCCTATGTATTTTGATCTCATTTAGTATACTTGAAACTATATACTTGAACTTGTATCCTTGTTGGTGTATCTAAACTCTATCTAGTGTATTTACGCTTAGTATGCTTGTCTTGTGTGTGCGGATTTCATTTTTGTATACTTATGCCATGCATACTTGTCTTATGCGTATGTGTTTAGCTTAGTATACTTGTGTTTGTATACTTGATTTATGAGTACACTATACATATATCTTATACTTATGTATGTATGCTAGATATTGCTTATCCCGTTTAACATGATTTAGTATACTTGTGAGCATGTGTACTTGAATGTCGTGTATCATGTTTTAATACAGTTTAGTGTACTTGAGCATGCATACTTGTATGCCGTAGTTCATTTCAATTGTATGAATAGCTTAGGATGATCCCTGAGTCTCACTTTGACATAGACGTTAGGTGGCATGAGCCCCCTTTAACATGTTTCACCATAAGGTGATAATTTGTTAAATGCTAAGTCGATGCATGCTCACTTCCTACGAGTAGCTTTATGTTACTCACCCACGTAGTGGGGATATTTTTCAGGTATGAAGACTTGGTTCGTGATGCTTATTGCTCCTTGGATGGCTTATAGTTTCTAAGTTTCCATTATGCAAGTGTTAGCATAAAATGCCTTTTTGTAGCCACATGTTAACCTTGTAATATTTGATCCCATTTATGTAAAGTGTACACGAGTACACTCTTTTCAATATATTTAACATGTATGAGATGAGGCCGGAAGCTAATGACATGTATCTTGCTTTCTATGCACTTTCGTTTTCAAGGCTTAATATGAAAACGTTGAAAAATGCTTAGACATTGTGTCACAACTTTTGCATCGGGTGTGGAAATTTCATTTTTATTCTTTCGTAGGGTCTCATTAATCATGTATGAAGTGTGGTCAAGGGCCAAACAGTAATTTGAAATCATTTGTTAATTTTGGTTTTCAAATTTCTCAATTCTTATGCATTTTCGCCTTTTTGGCCGTTGGAAGGTCGAATTTTGCATCGGGTCTTCTTGGGAGCCGAGGACCATTCTCGTTTGCCTAAAAACACTAAATACACTTGCGTGCACATTCGTTTCAACCTAGAAATGCATTTAGGGCCAAATGCATACTTGGTGCAAAGTTACATTTTTTTGAGTTTTTGACCCCTTACTGAGCTAGGGGCATTTTGGGCATTTTATAGTGAGTTTTTTTTTAATTCCCTCGCGAGTCATGTAGAAAACTCAATTTTGAGGGGGTTTCTTCTTTGTGTTTTTCCAGAAAAATTCATCTACTAGCCCGTTTTTACTCTCTGTTCTGGCTGTTTCTGGAAAAAAATGCTTGTAGCAGCTTTTTGGGTCCCTCTTGACCTACTCTGTTCTAGGGGCATTTTAGGGATTTTACAGCGTGTTTTTTTTCGTTTCTTTCACGTAACTGGGTAGGAAACATGATTTTAAGGGGGGTTTCTTCTTCGTGTTTTTGCAGAAAAATTCGTTTAAGGGTCCGTTTCTAGCCTCAGTTCTGGAAAAAAAATTGAAAAGTTGCTTTCTATCAAACCACTATTCCTACCCAGATTTTCTTACCCGGAAAAGTTGGTTTTTTTTGAAACTTTGAGACTTCATATCTCCTTCGTCCCGACTCCAAATCAAGTGATTTTTGAGTCTAAGTTTATTAAATTTTACTTGTCTATCCAACGGTATGAATGGTTGCATCCAATTCTATCTGAAAAGACATTTTACCCCTTGCAAAGTACCCTTGCCACATTGATTTGAACCCAGAAGTCTATTTTTTTGAAACTTTGAGGCTTCATATCTTCTTTGCCCAGACTCCAAATCAAGTGATTCTTGAGTGTAGATTTATTAAATTTTCCTTGTCTATCTAATGGTATGCTCAGTTGCATCTAGTTTTGTCTTAAAAGACTATTTTACCCCTTGTAAAGTACCCTTACCGCATTTATTTTAATTCAAAAGTTTGATTTTATGAAACTTTGGAGTTTCATATCTTCTTCATCCGGACCCCGAATCA
Source organism: Cornus florida (assembly GCF_030987335.1). NCBI lineage: Eukaryota > Viridiplantae > Streptophyta > Magnoliopsida > Cornales > Cornaceae > Cornus > Cornus florida. Next base: position 99,968,820 of record NW_026775580.1, on the reverse strand, counting down.
AGTGATTCTTAGGTCTAACTTGGTTAATTTTTTACTGTCTTCCCAGTGGTGTGCTCGGTAGCACCCGATTCTATATTTTTAAAAATGACTATTTTGCCCCTAGGGGCTTAATCGTTATGTTTCCGATCTCTTACTTCCGCACTTTATTTCATTGAGTTCCATGACCTTATGGAAAGTCATCAAAGTGTCTTAGAGGTGTGTTGAGCATTGGGAGATCGTTGTCTTGTTTCTTACTTCCGCATTTCAGATCCGTTACTGGATCATCCTTTCGGCTCATCCCTGACGCACTCGCCTAAAAACCAGGGTTGTCACAGGTGGTATCAGAGCTACCAGGTTTGAATACCTTGGGACGACGGGTTTTGGGTGCATATCACATTTCTGTTGCTTTGTTTTACGTGTTAATATGCTTCATGATAACATGTTTTGGCTTGGTAACATGTTTATGTGCTTACGTGCTATATGTGTTATGCTATCTATTTAGCTTGTTTTGATTCTAATGTAAAGAGCATAACATATGATGTATGCTAGATTAGATTTGTATATGCATGATTATGTTGCATATTTGGCATGACACGGGATTGGTCATTGAGGCACGAGTTGAGGTTGATGGTGATTATAGTCACAGTTTCATTGTAGTTTAGGTTGTTGTTGACCTAGAGTTAACTTTAGATAGGTGGAGAGACACATTTTGTTTAGGCTCTCGTGAGGTGAGCCATTAAGCACAACCGTAGTACTGGATTTGTTGATTTTGGGCCATGATTATGTTTTGGACCTTTTGGGCACCTTGGTTGTTTTAGAAGGTTCCTCTGAGATTGCAATTTTCGTGGGCGGGTACGTTGTGGGCGGGTGCATGGAACTGTCATGCTATCGTGCTGGCTAGCTACGAGCGCAGTTTGGCTGGAATCAACTTTGGCTTTTGTTTTGATAGGCGTTATCCTTTTAATCGATGATGATGATATTGTGTTGGGGATCAGTCGTAGTGATTGATTTGGTTGTTATTGGTATGTCAATAGTTGCCGCTTTCTTTGAGTTCTCCTTGCGTGATGACGCTTTTGGGATCAAGTCGATTGATTGACGTTTGGGGTTGGTGAGAGCATTGCACTGTTAGTGTCACTTGTAGTGTCACCTTTAGATTTAGAGATGGATTGTTAGAGTTTTACCAGTGTGGTAAGGGCTCACGTTGTTTTGAGACAGGTTGTTGTCACATTTGTTTTGTCTTGAGCTGTCCATTTCTTTAAGGTGGGACGAATGTTTCCTTTTCGTGTTCGTCATGTTGACACTTGTGGGGGGGATAGGGTTCTCACATTTTCTTGGTCTGTGTTTGGGACTTCATAAGGAATGAGTCTCTTCTCTTCGTTGCCTTGTGCATGGTTTGGGGTTGGTTGGTCCGTGAGGATCATTGTTGTCGTTTTGAGTCCTTGGTGAGGATTTGGTGGATTTTGGTCGACTTACTTCCATGGAGGGAGTGAAGTCTTTGACCTTATTGTCTTTCTTTCAGAGATGGGGTTGTGGTGCTCAAAGGGAATTGATTTGTATGAGATCATTTTCGGGGACTTGTGTCCATTTGATTGAGGAATTGGTTGATTCATGAGGTGAACTCGATGCTTTTTTGAGAATGTCTTTTGGAGACTTGCTTTGGTTTTGGGAGACCTGGATGTGGTTGACTCTTAGGAGAGGTTTTGAAAGATCGCTGTTGGATTTGGCTTATTTATGGAGTTTTCTCGTCCTAATTATGGCTAGGCGTAGTTTTGAGAAATTGTTGTTCCAGTGATTGATTAAAGGATTTTGATTTAGCTTGGTGATGCCAAGCACGGTTTTAAGAGATTCATTTTGTGACTTTGGTTGTCAAGACTTGATGTGTGTACTGCTTATTGGACTTGTATTTCGGGGATTTAGTCATCCGTGATAGGTATTTTGATCCGATGTTTGATTTCGGTGTGGTTTTGTAGTTGATCTGTTTCAGGATGATATCTGGAATTTTGAGACATTGGAGTTGTTGGTTCTGTGGTATTGAGGATTTAAGGCCTTAAGCGTAGCGGTGCCTGTGACATTGTTGTCAGAGCTTTGGGATTTGCTACCCTAACTCTCACAAGATGCCTGGTTTTCGTAGTACTTTTGGTAATGATGATTCACGACATTGATGTCATTGGTATCGAAAGGTTTCATGGGTAGACCTAGTGGGGGCAGGTTATGAACAAGTGCCTTATACTGTCATGCTACCGTACAAAGTTGTGTGTTGTGGGCGAGTGCAAGTTGCCGTCGATGCTACCTTACTGACGAGTAAGTGTGGGCGGGCACTAGGTACTATTGTTACTACCACACATTTGAGTACGTCGTGGGTGGGTTCTAGTCACTATTCGTACTGCCATGTTGTCTTTGTTCTGTACCTTGATTTGATACGTGATTATCTTGGAGTTCTTTTGGGGGTTGTTTTTGGATCGGTATGATGGTTCATCAGGAGAAATGCTTACGGTTGTTGTCTTACGTTCCTTTATCTGGCGTTGGGTTCTGTGAGTGACCTTTGACTTGTCGTGTGGCCGTGTGGTCATTTTTCTTTTAAGAGGTTGTCCTGTCGTAAGCACGTGGGTGCAAATGGCATTGGTTTGCGTGTTGTCTTCTAGTTTTGGAATTGCTCTCGTAGCATATCGTGGGGTACTCGGAGATGTACTCCGTAGTTATTCTAGTTTCGCTTTTTGTTTTGTTGGGGCTGGATTTCGGGGACGAAATCCCTTTAAGGTGGGAAGGCTGTAATGACCCGGTCATTTTCTTCCTTTTCCTTTTTCCTCAAATTTTGCGGATAAATTTTTTCCGTTGTCTTTTCTTTTCTGTGGATGGTTTTTCGTCACTTGGTGTCATCTTGAGTGCTCGGAAATGGTTTTTGAGACTCTTTTTCATGGATTGACAACTTCCTTTGAAGACCGAGTCATTTCCACAATTTTTGTTTTTCGACACTATTCACTTTTTTGTCTATATTCCTAATTCGTCATTTTCCCTATTTCGTCTTTTTCCCTGTTTGTCACTTTATTGGCAAAACCTCACTTCTTGTGCTCGGAGTTGGTTTTTGACTTCACCTATCTTTATTGAGAGTGGTTACCACGAAATACGTATCTTTACTTTTGTAGGAAAGTACTTTGGTTGCTCCCGGTGTCCATAGGGGCATGGATGCATAATTCTTTGAAATTAATTTCTTTTCTTAGGGTATTTTTTGTAAATATCTTTTGAAGATATTTTATTTCAGGGGTATCTAAGAAAATATCTTTTGGAAGATATTTTCATTCTGGGTAGTTTTATAGTTAACCCTTTTTGTGGGGGGCCATTGTGCAATTAATGAAAGTTGTTGCAAATTATCTTGTTTTGAGCCTAGATCTTCGTACGTGATTCATTTTCACTTTTCATCGAGTCGTAAACTCGTAGAAGTCCCTTCTGGTCGATGTTTTCCAGTTTCAGGGTTTTTGGCCCCGGTTTGCGCCAAACTTGTTTGGGCATAACTTTCTGCTCGGGACTCGGTTTTTTGACGCCGTTTCTTCCGTTATTCTTATTTTCTCATTTTGAATCTTTTTCGTTCACATAGTTTCATTATTTGAGCGCGTCTGCTCAAATTTCACTTTTCAGGACCCGGCGGGGCCCGTTCGGGGCACTTTTTGATATTTCTATAAAAGGGGGATGAGATATTTTATTTTTTCATCTTCCCCACTCTCTTGCACGACCTGAAGCTTCCATGGCAGCCCAAGGGAGGCTGCCACCTTCTCTCTCCTCATTTGAACTTCATTTCTTTGTCAGAACATAGTAGGGCCTTTGCGTTTTCTTTCACCCTTATTAGAACCCATTTCTGGCCAAATTTTGAGTTTGGTTTTGAAGTCAAGTTCTAATTTTCATGGGTCCTCTTTGGAGTTTATCGTTCATGGCGTTGTCCTCGAAGAAACCCCGAAGTATTATCGGATTCGGAGCCATTTCGTTTTGATGGCTTTTGAGATTTTCATCTCAAATTGAGGTAGGGGGTGTCTTAGGTTTATATTATTGTTGTATTGATTGTTTTATAAGCATATATAACTTGTGAGCATGCCTTGTTCAAGTTTTTAGAATTTAATTTATTTATTTTCTTTGTTTATGATTTAATTCTAATGATGATATATAGTTTAGAATTAAATTGTGGCATGCTAGTAAATTAGGCCTTGGTGAGTTGTGTAACATATATTAAATTTGGAGCATTTGAGTAAGAATTGCAAAACTTATTTAATATTTGTCTTTTGTGAAAGATTAATTCACATAGTTGTATCAAGTATGAAACCAACTTGTAATGTGATATTAAAGTAGGCCTTGGTTCTTTAAGATATATTAAATTGAGGACATTTGGATATGTTTGAAAATCTAGAGAAAAATTAATTAATGGACTTAATTAATTTTATTTTAAGTGTGTTGGTCACTTAAATTGATATTGAAGGTAATAGGTTGATAATCCCTTGAAATGTAATCTGTTTAATCACCTAGTGAGCATGTTACTAATTTGATGTAGAATTAGTACTTGAGACATTTTGAAATAGTAATTGGACTTAGCATGATATAGAATATCATTGACTTGCATAGCTAGTTTAGATATATCTTATATAGGTGTATAACTTGTTAAAATATTACAATTGTTTACCTTGGAATCTAGTTACTAAATTGGGACTTATTTAGTACTTGTGGCTTAGTGTGGTAATGTGGTTCAATTGTTGTAAAATATTCTTGTTTTGGTGTATAAATTGCATATTGGAGGCTTGACATGTCATATGTTATCTAAATTTGAATTATAGGACATGGTTTGTGTGAATTCAACCTTATTTGTGCATGGAAGATGGTTTTATGCATTAGTGGACTTGGTATAAGTTTAGTCTAACTTATTGATTTTTGCATAAGTTTTGGACTAATTGATTTTGGAAAGCTTGTAAAGACATATTTCACGTGATGGCTAGGGTTTGGCTCTAGTACGAAGACAAGAGTCTTCTAAGTCATAAGTGCGCACTAGGTAGTACCTTGTGGGTCGTAATTACCCGGAAGAACTTATGCATATGCGCACTAGGTAGTGCCTTGTGGGTCGTCATTACCCGGAAACACTTGTTTGGTCTAGTGACCACATGTCATAGTCTTTCCACTTTGATTTCCCATTCAATTTCAAGTTGTTAATCATGGATTACTTGTAACTTGAGAATTGGTGCTTGCCCATGTATTTTGATCTCATTTAGTATACTTGAAACTGTATACTTGAACTTGTATCCTTGTTGGTGTATCTAAACTCTATCTAGTGTATTTACGCTTAGTATGCTTGTCTTGTGTGTGCGGATTTCATTTTTATATACTTGTGCCATCTATACTTGTCTTGTGCGTATGTGTTTAGCTTAGTACACTTGATTTATGAGTACACTATACATATATCTTATACTTGTGTATGTATGCTAGATATTGCTTATCCCGTTTAACATGATTTAGTATAATTGTTAGCATGTGTACTTGAATGTCGTATATCATGTTTTAATACGGTTTAGTATACTTGAGCATGTATACTTGTATGTCGTAATTCATTTCAATTGCATGAGTAGCTTAGGATGATCTCTGAGTCTTACTTTGACATAGACGTTAGGTGGCATGAGCCCCTTTAATATGTTTCAGCAAAAGGTGATAATTTGTAAAATGCTAGGTCGATGCATGTTCACTTCCTACGAATAGCTTTATGTTACTCACCCACGTAGTGGGGACATTTTTCAGGTATGAAGACTTGGTTCGTGATGCTTATGGCTCCTTGGATGGCTTGTAGTTTCTAAGTTTCCATTTTATGCAAGTGTTAGCATAAAATGCCTTTTTGTAGCCATATGTTAACCTTGTAATATTTGATCCCATTTATGTAAAGTGTACATGAGTATACTCTTTTCAATGTATTTAACATGTATGAGATGAGGCCGGAAGCCAATGACATGTATCTTGCTTTCTATGCACTTTCGTTTTCAAGGCTTAATATGAAAACGTTGAAAAATGCTTAGACATTGTGTCACAACTTTTGCATCGGGTGTGGAAATTTCATTTTTATTCTTTCGTAGGGTCTCATTAATCATGTATGAAGTGTGGTCAAGGGCCAAACGGTAATTTGAAATCATTTGTTAATTTTGGTTTTCAAATTTCTCAATTCTTGTGCATTTTTGCCTTTTTGGCCGTTGGGGGGTCGGATTTTGCATCGGGTCTTCTCGGGAGCCGCGGACCATTCCCGCACGCTTAAAAACACTAAATACACTTTCGTGCACATTTGTTTCAACCTAGAAATGCATTTAGGGCCAAATGCATACTTGATGCAAAGTTACATTTTTTTGAGTTTTTGACCCCTTACTGAGCTAGGGGCATTTTGGGCATTTTATAATGAGTTTTTTTTTTAATTCCTTTGCGAGTCATGTAGAAAACTCAATTTTGAGGGAGGTTTCTTCTTTGTGTTTTTCCAGAAAAATTCATCTACTAGCCCGTTTTTACTCTCTGTTCTGGCTGTTTCTGGAAAAAAATGCTTGTAGCAGCTTTTTAGGTCCCTCTTGACTTACTCTGTTCTAGGGGCATTTTAGGGATTTTACAGCATGTTTTTTTTCATTTCTTCAATGCAACCGGGTAGGAAATGTGATTTTAAGGGGGGTTTCTTCTTCATGTTTTTGCAGAAAAATTCGTTTAAGGGTCCGTTTCTAGCCTCAGTTCTGGAAAAAAAATTGAAAAGTTGCTTTCTGTGAAAACACTATTCCTACCCAGATTTTCGTACCAAGAAAAGTTGGTTTTTTTAAAACTTTGAGGCTTCATATCTCCTTCGTCCCGATTCCAAATCAAGTGATTTTTGAGTCTAAGTTTATTAAATTTTGCTTGTCTATCCAACGGTATGAATGGTTGCATCCAATTCTATCTGAAAAGACCATTTTACCCATTGCAAAGTACCCTTGCCACATTGATTTGAACCCAGAAGTCTATTTTTTTGAAACTTTGAGACTTTATATCTTCTTTGTCCGAACTCTGAATCAAGTGATTCTTGAGTGTAGATTTATTAAATTTTCCTTGTCTATCTAATGGTATGCTCAGTTGCATCTAGTTTTGTCTTAAAAGACCATTTTACCCCTGTAAAGTACCCTTGCCGCATTGATTTTAACTCAAAAGTTTGATTTTATGAAACTTTGGAGTTTCATATCTTCTTCATCCGGACCACGAATTAAGTGATTCTTGAGTCTAACTTAGTTTATTTTTTGCTGTCTTCCCAGTGGTATGCTCAGTAGCACCCGATTCTATATTTTTAAAAATAACTATTTTGCCCCTGGGGGCTTAATCGTTATTTTTCTGATCTCTTGCTTCCGCACTTTATTTCATTGAGTTCCATGACCTCATGGAAGGTCATCAAAGTGTCTTAGAGGTGTGTTGAGCCTTGGGAGATCGTTGTCTTGTTTCTTGCTTCCGCATTTCGGATCCGTTACCGGATCATCCTTTCGATTCATCCCTGACACACTCGCCTAAAAACCAGGGTCGTCACAGTAACCGAATCCTTACATATCCCTATATCAAAATCAGATTCATGTAGATATACCACATAATCATTTGGAATAACATGTCTTTTTTCTCTTTGAGACCGTCTTAATGTTATTCCTTGTGATTCTTCTATAACCTCATTGGTGACACTTTCATTATGGAATTGTTGATCATTTAATTATTCTTCGTTGTTATGCAGTTCAACAAATGGAGAAACAATTATTTCTTTAGAAATTATGGGTAAAGGGATTTGTACCATAACTTCTTGAATGATCACATTCTTATTTCTATCACTCCCACTGATTTCACCATCCTCAATGAATCTGGCATTACCGGTTTTAACAATTCTTGTACTATATGAAGGACAGTAAAACCTACCATTTGGATTTTTCTGGGTAACCAATAAAGTACCTACTAACTGTTCTAAAATCCAACTTTTTTTTCATGTGGATTATAAATCCTAGTTTCCGCTGGGCAACCCCAAATATATAAGTGCCTTAAACTAGGTTTCCTTTCTGTCCACTGTTCAAATGAAGTTTTTGAAATTGCCTTACTAGGAACCATGTTTAATACATACATAGCAGTTTTAAGAGCATACATCCACAATGATATGGGTAACAAGAAATTATTTAACATACTCTTAAGAGTACGATTACGCCTTTTAACTACACCATTCTGCTGTGGCATGCCTGGCATAGTGTATTTAGCACAAATGACATGTTTTTTAAGGAGTTTAGCAAACGGTTCAGGGCATTGACCCGTTTCATCATACTTTCCATAATATTCACCACCTCTATCTGACCTTACTATTTTCACATTTTTATCTAGTTGCCTTTCAACCTCATTTATGTGTACTTTAAGAATATTCATTGCTTGAGATTTTTCATGTAATAAATAAATATATCCATAACTTGAAAAATCATCTATAAAGATGATAAAATATTTTTCTCCACCAAAAGATGAAACATCAAAAGGTCCACAAATGTCTGTATGAATAATTTCAAGAAGCTCTATACTTCTTGTGGCTCATTTCTTTGTGTGTTTGGTTTATTTACCTTTAATACAATTCACACACACAATAAAATTTAGATTCCAAATAATTCCATCTTTTACTAATCTTTTTAATCTTTCACTAAATATATGACCCAATTTTTTATGTCACAAGAAAGATGAATTTTCATTAATTGAGCTACGTTTGGTTCCAACATTATGATGCAAGGTCAAAAGTGTTTCAGAAAATAAATCATCAAGTTTTATCTTATATAAACCATCAACAAGAATACCAGAACCAACAAATTGGGATTTTTTTGAACAAACTGAAACATCCATTACTAAATTTAAATGAAAAACCATCAACATCAAGTTTGGACATAGAAATCAAATTAAAGAACATAAAGGGTTTTAAACAAATTTAAATGAAATCCATTATCTAAAACTAAACGAAACGTCCCAATGGCTTCAACTGGAATTTTCTCCCTATTCCCTGTAAACAAGAAATCATCATTTGGATTTGTGGTTTTGGTTGAAAGGAATCCCTACATCGTATTGGGAATATGAACATTAGAACCTAAATCAACCCACCAAGTATTAGAAGGAACTTCAATTAAGTTTGATTCAAAACATACAAAAGCCAAAGGCTTGCCCTTCTTTTCGAACCATTCTTTACGTTTTATGCAATCTTTCTGATAGTGTCCAGATTTGTTATAAAAATGACATTTATCATTCTTGCGTTCCTTCTTTTGAGTAACTTAATCAGAATCCTGTTGCTCGTTTAATGCCCTTTCCAGACCTTTTCCCAAATTTCTTTTTAGCTTCTTAAGTCAAGAGATGAACATTATGATTACTTTGTTGCTTAAGCCTTCCATCCTTCTGAACTAACATATTGGTCAATTTATTCACATTCCACTTGTCATTAATAGTATTATAGTGAATTTGAAATGGCCCATACTGAATAGGTAAGGAATTGAGAATAAATTGAACGAGAAAAGTCTCATCCACATTCATCCCTAAAGTTTTCAATTTCGCAACAAGATTAGTCATGTCAAGAACATGCTCATGCATATTACGAGTACCATCAAAACGCATAGTAGTGAGGTCAACCATTAATTTCCCTGCAAGAGACTTATATGCAATGCGAAAACGTTCTTCTATATTTTTCAAATATTCCTTAGCACTGTCAGTTTGGGAAAGAGTTGTTTTGATATTGTTTGTAATAGTCATTCGCATAAACATAATACTCAATCTGTTCGATTTCCCCCAAGCTTTATGGAGAATCTTTTCTTTCTCACTGCTTTTATCAGTAATAGCAACAAGTTTCTCAATTTGAAATGTTAAATCAAGATCTAGCACACCTAAGTTGAACTGAGCTTGATCATTCTATTCTGACAAGTTAATCCCATTGAGAATTGGAACAGATGAAGCATGTGAATTTACTGAAACATGAAGAGATGCTGCAATAAAATAATCATAATAAGGTAAATGCTCATAACATTAATACTTTGAGATAACAACACATAAAAATAAAAATAATAATAATAATAAATAAAAAATAAAATAAAAAAAATACATTGTACAACTATGGTACCCCTTTGGGTAGTCACCACAAAATACAAAAAATGATGCTTAAATGTATTTATTTATATAGCTTCATTGGTGATGCACGAATTAATTAAATAGACAAGTTACCTTTGAATATCCTATATCTACCCTTTTTTTTTGTTTTTTTTTTTTTTATAATTGGGTTTGTATAAAAGAAAGAAAAAGTATTTACAAGCGCACAGAGGGCATTCCCTCAGGATGAAACAGAAATGAAAAACCTATTTCAGAAAAAGAAATGAAATGTGAACAAATAATTCTAAATAATGTCTGTAAAAGGGACATTATAAACATCAAGAACTTCATATAAAATTTGTCAAGCCACCTCAGAGGTGGACCTAGAACTGTGGTCATGAAGTCTTCGATTTCTCTCTTGCCAAATACCCCAAAGCCCAGCAACTAGCATAGTGTGAACCATTTTGCTACTCTACTGCAAAAACCTAGTCAACAAATCATCCACTAAGTTCAAAAGAGTAAAATCAGTCCTCCAATCAAGAGTGTCTGCCAACCATTTCCAGAAATTCCTTACAAATGGACATTGAACAAACAAATGATTTCTGGTATCAATCCCTTGTAAACAAAGAGAACATCTTGGAGCCAGCTGTACCTTTCTTCTCTGCAAATTATACATAGTCGGTAGTCTATATTGGAACAGAAAGACACCATTAACTGACCACCTCGATCTAGCTTTGCCCCAGCAAATTTTAGACTAATTACCCAATTAAAAATTACATACAACCCCTTAATGTTCATTTAACCACTTGAAAATAATTCCCTTTGAGGAATTATTTCTAATAATTGAATAAACCAAATATTCATGAATATTACAAAAATTATAAGTATCATTATTCATGAAATATTACAATTATGTCTACTACTAAAATTAATATCCATTAACCATTATGGTTAGGCCACTTTGGTAGCTACCAACATTTCTATAATATGAATATTAAATTACCTAGTGATAAATCCAACATTAAGTTATCCACCATATTATGCACACATACTTCACAAAGTCAATTAATTAAACTGCTAGCCCAAAAATATCATAGATATATGTACTGTAGATGTATATCAATAAGCATATGTAATCATGTACAAAACAAAAGACATCATTACAATTTGGCAACCTCGATTTGCGTAGCAAAATTTCAATCAAAATTTTTATACTGATGATGCATTAAAATAATAATCCTCCTTAATTTGTCTTATTATATATATATATACACACACACACACACACACCGATGATGCACAAAAATAATAATCATCCTTAATTTGTCTTATTATATATATACACACATAAGTACGTAAAACGAGGCACACAATTTTGATGTCAACAAAACAAAACATACAAATAGATGCTTGACACTAATTCAAAAACATTACTAATACACAAAATTAGAAACAAAACTAATCATAACATACAAACAGATCATTGATACTAATTCAAAAAACGCTACTACACGAATTAGAAAATTTTGATCATGGCAGGCGGGTCTCGATCAAAGCAGTGAACGAATATAATAAATTAAAATTATTTAATTATTTAATTTTAATTTAAACTTACACATATTATTTATGCAAGTATAATGGAAAAATAATGAGTTCCAAAACTACTGGCTCCGATACCACATGTAAACTCTCATTAATTTTGTTAGACATTAATCACAAATAATCGTAAATCTCTAAATGTTAGAACTTCAATTAATTTCACATCTTTATAACGCATAAATATATATAGTTAGATATAAATACCTCGATTCATGATATCAAAACCTTGTTGAGATTAAATCCAACGTCCAGATCATTGAACCACGAACTAAGCTACAACTCTAATCAATAAGCAAAGTGTGGAAACTGGTTTTTCTCTCTTAACCTTTTGCACACATAAAACTTTATACGTGTTGTATCATTAATTATACATAATTGATGGAGCATATGCATTTTTATAAAGGCAGAAAGAGAGCCAGTTTTCTTTATTAGTAACCTAACTCTACTTTCCATCAAAGTAAGAAACAAGAAAGGAAAACATTTCTCCAATAAATAATTACCAAAAAGGTAATTATAAGTTGACCAAAAATAAATAATATTAATTGATATCTATTTACTTAGCCACCGAATAATATATCACATGTCCAAATCATATGGGTCACAATTAAATAAATAATATTACAGTCTGGACTTCAGCTAAAAAGGTTATCAAATAGGTATTGAATCCTTAAAATATAAAATTAAAAGAAAACAAATTATAAGCAATGCGTTTGAGTATTAGAAAAAAGGCTTCAAAAAGCTTGCTTGGTTTGTAAATCTTAAAACAATTCTCAAGAATTCAAGAACAGAAAATTGTTCTCAGAAAATAATGTTTTATAATTCTCTAAAAATAGAAATTTTTATAATTAAATTTTTAGAAAACAGTTTTCTGAAAACTGAATTAAGCAAAGATTTTTGTACTGTTCTTAGTTTGAGAACAAAAAATTGAACTAAGCAGAAATTTTTGTACTCTTTTTAGTTTGAGAACAAAAAACTGTTTTCATAATTACAAACCAAGCAATATTACTTTACTTCAGAGTCTTCTTTTGTACTGATTTTGTGAATTTTAAGAACGAAAATGGCAGAAGAATTTTTTTTTTTTTTTTTGGGTTGGGGGGGGAAGGGACTCGTAGGGTGCAAATTTTTAATCAACATGAGATTTTTTTACAAGATAACAATTTTTCACTTTTTTGTTTTCTAATATTTTCTTGGCATTGACGCAAAAATCATGATTCTTGGCCTCTTGGTCTTGGGTACTCAATTTGATAGATAAAGTTAGGGAGAGAAAATAAAGGATACAGGTCAATTGTGTTTGGGTGAGTTAAATGGAGAGAAAAGAAATGATAGGGAGAAATAGGGAGGGATCCCTCATTTGCTATCTCTCCAAAATTGAGAAGATATGGAGAAAAAGCATAGTGGTTTAGTGGTATTTTCATAATACCAAAACTAACCTCTACAAATAAATATATAGATTTGTTATTCCATTTAAGTCCTAGTTATATAAAAGGGTAGAATAATAACTTGATTATTATGCTTTCTTTTCTTCTCTCTCCTCTATCTTATCCAAATAAGAATGATTATCCTTTCTTTTCTACCCAAACATGAATATAAATTATTACTATCATTTCTTTTCTTTTGTTTTTTCTTCAAACTAATACTATCGTTTCTTTTCTTTTTTTTCCTATGTATCCAAATGCACCCTTAGGGTTTGCTAATATGCTTTTTCTAGTCAGAAATGGATTTACTAAGTTAGGTTTTCTATGACGTTTCGCAATTTTTTCAATTTTCCCGGGTAATTATTTATTTATTTATTAATTTATTTATCTCCTCGTTTTAGGTGTTGAGCACCGTGGGATGTGCCATGTGAGTTCCGAGAGTTGTTTGAGTCATTTCTTCAAGCTCAGGACTCTTAGAAATACATTGTTAGCCATTTCTGCATTTTTCAAATTTTCGAACCGGAAGGTGGTCCCGAATTTTTCGTGCACCTGATTATTTTTCAGTATCATTGCACTTCATACATTATTATTGAGTATATGTTTATGTGGCTATGTGCTTAGATATGTATTGTAACATGTGTATATGTATAGAATGAGACAAAATAGATTTTTATTGTGACAAGTGGACCCCATATGGACCAAATCTCAATTACACAACCACATATATCACAAGAATATGAAATTTGGTGGCCATTATTCTCTTCCAAAACCGCAGCCTTCTTTTCTCTATACAAAACTTTTTCTCTCTAAATTTTATGTTTTCTAGCTTAGATTCATCCATTTTTTGTGGGATTTGATCTTTGCCCTTGAAGGCAAAGTTGTAGAGCTCTACAAGAGTTACGAGGTGATCAGAACAGATTGTTAATTGAGTGATTTTGGTGCATTTCAAAATTAGGGTTTTTTTTGCATCTAAAGAGGTAGAATTGTCTAATTGTCAAATTGTCAAATTCATTGGATTTTATAGTTAATTGGATTTTTTCCCTCCTCTGGCATGTCAATTTGATGTTAATTGAATGATGCAAAATTCTAGGGTCTTGGTTTATGCATGAGTCTTGTCTAATTGATGTGTTTGGTGTAATTATAAGTGTATCTTGTGTATGAATTCCAAATAACATGCTATGAAGTGGCTATGTGATGGATTATATATATATTCTTCCATATATGGTTGCTGTGATGTCTTTAACTAGTCACATGTTAAATGATATTTTAATGTTTAAAGCATGCTATAAATTGGAATTAATATTCTTTTAGCCATAGAAATGTCTGTTGTATTATGAAAGCATGATGAATGTTGGATGATTGAAATTAAAGCATTTCCATATGCATGGCATAGTGGTGTTCATGAGCAAAAGAGAATTGTGTGAGTTGAGAGATGTATGTGTAGATATGCGAGGGTGTGGATGTGATGTGTGGACATGTGAAGGTGTGGGTGTGATATATGATTGCATTGAGCATTTCATGCATTACATTGCATATGGATGATAATGATGGTTATTTGAGAATGGATGTGTTGTATGTGAATCCCTTGCATGATCTCTTCCCTCTTTCCTATGCATTGTATATTAGGCACGTGATTACTTATCTTGCTTGAGGAAATGCCACTTAGGCAATCTCTACTAAGCCATTGTACTCACACCTCTACTTTTTATTTTTCAGGAAACGAAAAAGGAGAAACTGACGATTCACCACCATATTTTGATGCATTGAGGACTCTTTTGTCGATTAGATGTTTAACTTATTTTGAAACATGTAAAATTTGATATATATTGCAATATGTGTTTTAATGATGTATAATTTTGCTATGATTTGTAATTGATGACCAATTGTATGTATATTGGGTTGTAGAAGGTTTCAAAGCCCATTTTCCATTTCTTACCATCTCATTGTGCTCTCAAACATACCTTAAAGCTTCCGAACCATTTAAAGATGTAACTAGACTAAAATTTATGTGTCATTGATGTAATTTAACCCCGCTATGATAAACGGATGTTATTTTATCATTGTATACATGTTTATGGTTATTTGGGATAGGGTTTTGATCAAATTTAAGGTTGGATGTGTTACCTATATGATATCAAGTTGCTTGGGCACTCAAATAGTGGAAAAAATACATTTTTGGGCCATTTTTGGTCACTCCCAGGCCCTGTCGGCCGGCTCGCAAGGCCCACCAGCCGACTAAGGGCCAAAACAGAGGGTTACCTTCGATGGAACCTTGTTTCAGCCAGTTGACCATCCTAGTTGGCTGGTTAACCCATTGGCTTTGGCCGGCTGACGCCTTCAATGCACCAGGATTTTTGACCCAACTTCAAATAACCACATCTCCCTCATCTTAATTCCAAATTGGGTCAAATGTGAGTCATCTTTCTAATGGTACCAACTACATTCAAACATTCCAACAGGAGACAAAGTTATGGCCTTTTGAGTGTGGATTACTCCTGAAATCTTTGAAACCGAAGGGGCAATTGTGTGAAATCATCATTCTTATATCTAGAATCTTGTGACATGGGTCCAAATGACCATTATGACTTATGTTGACCTATTATGACTCATTTAGATTCATATCATTCAGTTTCATCCCTTAGTTGACTGTTTTACCCTTGGGCATTCTCGGGTTCGAGTAAGGTCCTGGTTAGTGATTCGGACCTCCGAGTTCGGGTCGTTATATTTTCAAACATTTTTAATCTATCAATCAAGAACGTTCTTTAAAAAAAAATAAAAAAATAAAAATAAAAATATGGCATGATAATTTTTTTTCTTTTTTTTTTAAAAAAAACCTAAAAATAGAAACTAAAATGCAAGGATCTAAATAGTCACCAAAAACTAAGATTGCAACTCGGGCGGGTTTAAGGTATAGTTTGAGCCCAACCCACCATATGAAATACTAAACCCAAGCCCAACCCTAACCCTATCCTCAACCTTAATTACTCAACTCAAGCCCAACCTATCCTTTTATTTTTAAATTCGGGCTTGTAACTAGGGCTTAGATTTCGTGTAAAAAGTTCGGGTTAATTCGGATTACTCATATGACTAATCTTTATATCAAAAATTTAATATGATCTTAAACAAAAAAAAGTTTAAAGACTTTTTTGTAAATTTTTAATAAATTACAAATAAATTTTTAGAAAATTAATTCTCCTAAATGTTAACATACAATAAGTTAAGATTTAACAAAGAAGTTGAAAAGAAAAAAAGTAGCCATAGTTTAAATATTATATATAAAGTATTTAAAAATAAAAATGTATATGAAAATAATATTAGAATTCGGGTTCGAGTTGGCTCGAGTTACTAGCACTTCAACCTAAATCCAACTCTAATTAAATTCGGGTTAAGATTTTTTAACCCAAGCACAATCCTAATTATAAAAATGATTGCCCAAGCCCGTGAAAAATCGGGCTGGGCTTGAGTTAGGCTCGGGCTACCCAACCCAAGTTGCATCCCTACCAAAAACTAGAACAAATTAAAAGGAAAACAAAGAAAAATGGAAATATATATATATATATATATATGAAAATCATTTGTGAATTTTTAAAAACAAATCAATTTGGCTTAATAATTATAATTGGCCTCCTGGATACTTAATTTGGTTGATAAGGTTCAAAAGCCAGAAGGGTTTTCTAATATGCCTTTCTTAGTCACCAGAAACTAAAACAAAAGAAAAGATTATGTAACCAAAGAAAAGATTATGTAACCAATAAATAAATAAATATTGTAGGAAAATTATTTCTAAAAAAGATAAGTCCAGTCTATAAATTTCTCGCAAGAGTCAGATGTATACAGTGTTACTTTCACAATTTTACTTGTAAATTTCAAAAAAGAAATCAATTTTTGCACCATAATTATAAGAGTAGTGATACTCATACTTAATACTTACAGTGAATTGCTTAACCGAATAATTTTTAATTGACTATTTGTATCAAATACTACTCTACTTCCTTATTTATAGCATAATTGGTCAATTAAAATAGTAGGTCTAATAATTCAGTGCAACTATTCGATGCAAGAATCATTTCCCTAATTATAATTGCAAAAAATTAGGTCTAAGTTAAAAAGAGTACTAATGAATTATTACAATACAATTTATTAAAATTATGTTAGGCGGTGTGAAATTAAAATCATAAAATTAGAATTAATAAAATTTAAGAAAATTTTAGTTCATTTTTAATTAAAAATAATTTTTGCACTGAGCAATTACAGTGAATTAGTAAATTTACTGTTTTTAATTAATTATTTATATAATAAATAAGAATTAATTAATCATTTTTGCAATAATTAAGGGAATCTGATCCCTCACTTACTTCTATTATATAATTAACTAATAAAAATTTATTTAATTAAACAATTCACTTCCAAATCTGTAAATCCCAAATCGAAGAAAATTCGAAGGTTGCCTGCAAAAAGAGAAAAATCGCGTAGTGGCGGTAACACTTGACCAGTTGATCCACTTAAAACACCTAACATGTGCAAAGGTCTAAATCACGTGTGTGGTGTTGTTACCTCCAAAATAAAAAGAAGACGAGAGAAAAGATCCAAGTGAATAAAACTAAAAGGAGATATATAGATACACGCATACATATATATATATATATAAATATGGAGAGAGAGAGAGAGAGAGAGAGAGAGAGAGAGGGGAAGGGAGGGAGGGAGGGAGAGGCCAGTTTTCCAGTGATTAGTTAAACATTTTGGGCATTTTACGAATCTCCAGTAGAGTGAATATTCTGCCAATTACATTCCCAAGTGAGTGAATCTCTTCTCTCTTATACCTTTCTATACAAAATCATTAGAAAGCTTTGATGACATTTAGTAGATCTGCCTATTTTTCTTTTCACAGTTCCTTTTTCCTTCCTGGGTGCAATCTAGGAGTAAAGTTTTACTTTTTATAAGTTTTGGGATTTTCGGTTATTCTGTGCATCTTTGTGATCTTATCCATTTCTTTGTAGTTTTTCACGAAATTTGCTTGTTTATCTTCTAAAAATATTTTTCTTTTGTAATTTATGCTTTACTTTACTGAAATACATGTGGCGAATGTTGTTGCTTGTAATTGTTAGTTTGATTTTGGAAGTTTTGAGTGATGGGTTTTTATTGTTTCGTGATTTAGGTTGATATTTCCATAATTTTGGATTGATATGGTGAATAGGTTCTGTTCGGTTAATTGCTGCTCTGATAAATTGGCTTGAGCAGCAATGTGAATTCCTCGTTATAGTGGTGATGGAAGTTCACATAGATTATTGGCTTGGTATGTTAAGACCATTAGGGGCTGCACTATAACTTTATTGAGTGCTAGGAACTAAAATGGTTTTGCCGATTCTTCATTAAGTGTGTTTGATGGAAACAGAAGTGGCTATCACTTTGATTTAAAAAGTCCGAATTTTAAATTGCGGAAGTGGCTCTACCACTTCAAAAAACAATTTTGACTTTAAAAATTCTGAAATTTAAATCTGAGAGAATCTAAACGGGGAAATTTGACCTTAATTTTTAGAACAAGAATGGGAAACAGAATAAACATAACTCCATTGAGAAGCCTCGCCTTAACCTTCTCAAGGAAAATAGAAGGGTCATTACCTGAGTTTGGTTGCTCTTACTCAAGAGTGTTGGGAGGGATAAATTGGACACAGACCTGACATTTGGTATTCAATGTACCTATTGGCTTCTCTATAGATTTGAACTTGTGTTCCAACATGACATCCCGAGCTTTTACTGCATTCTCAAGGAGGATAGAAATTAACTCTGGCAGTCCACGTTTTCACAAGAATATACCATCTAGACAACTAATGGCAAATGGCTTCTAGGATTAATTATCAAAACAAAATTCTCTCGCAATAGGTGAGAGTGGTTCCAAAAACTTAGAAATGGGGAAATCAGCCAACCCACCACAAAAGCTATAATTTTTGCTGTTTAGCAATAGCTATCATAGTCATCTATGTTAAACATAAGTATATAAATGGTCGGAAAAAACACAACATTAATATGAGTATAAGATATGTTGAAAGATAATTAAACCTGTTATGCAAGTGACAGCTCTTTCATATTGAAATTTAATTACAAACAATAAAAAAAGAAATACAAGGTTTAACGTGGTTTGACAAGCCTACCTACGTCCATTGTTGATAAGATATAATCTGCAATATTTTATATATATGATTTATAAACACAGAATATGCAGCATCCAAAAGAAGCCAGTACACTACTTGAGGGTATCTTGTGGTTAGTATCTGAAATCTGTTTGTGTATTTGTTAGCTGAGATATGTTAGTATTACAAGAAAGGAAACTGAATAATTACATGGTCAAATTCCAATAATTACGCCCTCAAATCAGACGATTCTAGGCTAACATATCTCGGCTAACACTCCCCCTCAAGTTGTTGCGTGGAATCTGAGACGTCCAACTTGGACAATGCATCTTCTAACACAATTCTAGGTTAACATATCTTGGCTAACAGTATCCTATAGCCGTACTGCTCAAGGTTACTTGAGCCATGAAGCACTCTCTGCTTACATTCTTTGTCCTGGTGTTCTTCAGTCTCTACTATCCAATTCTATAGCCCTTGTGAGCTGAAGGCTGTGAAATTATTTTCAGACCTCTTCTGCTAGTTGATTCTTTTTAGGGACTACACATCTTGTTTTCAATTTTTTGAAGTCTTAATCCATAGCGTAGGTGTCTATATCTATATATACATATATATGTAATCCTTGGGGAATAGACTGTCACCCTAGACTTTTATATGTTAGAATGCATACAGTTTAATTCAGACCTTTATTTTGGGTGGTGGTGGTTGGGGTGGGGGGTGTTGTTTAAGTCTTATGGTTACTTTTTGTGAATACCTAACTTTTTTTATTTCAGTTAAATTTTATCCAAGTTTCTGTTTTATTAGTTATCCACATGTTTCATTCATAGTCTTTTTTTTTTTTTTTTTTTTTGAAAGGTAATGTAATCCGTAGTCATTCACACACATAAAGTAGTAAAACAAAATGTAGATATAGACAATTCTTTTTATGTAAAACCCCTGAAGACCACAGGACCAAAATCCTAAAATTATCAGTCTGAACCTTCAGTCTGAAGGAGATTGGTAACACTGGTAGTAAATATGAGAGATACTTTGGGCAGCATTTAAGTTAACATTTGCAACTGAAATCAGGCTTCAATGGGTGATATGGAAGTGATGACAACTGGCATAGATGTTCAAAATAATAAAAGCAGTGAACGTCCAAATAATTTTGGTCCAGCATTGCCAAGTTTCCTTGTGCAGCTCCCCGAGAAACTTCGAAAGTGCCTAAAGGTCATTGATTTCTCTTAAGCATTGATATTTTAATGGTGTTTATTGAGTTATTGAATAAAATTACTTCTTTGTTATCACAGTCGCAATTTAAGAGATCAACAAAAGCTGATGACAAAGCGAATTCTGCAATCCCCATCACAGGAAAGGATAAAACTTCATCCACTGCTTTGGAGGTCAATCTAGAGAAGCAAATTCAAGCTTGGAAAGAAAATCCTGTTTGGGCTGATCAATCCCCAGATATAAAGGTAAGGAAGATTAAAACAGGGAACATGCTGTACTTTACTGACTTGAACTTCTTTCGTTGGAGTAGTGATTAGAAATCAAGTTCACTCGCACATCTCTATCTTGGTCACTGTTATTTTATGAATCCTCATATTTCAAGACAATAGCCTAGCACTAGCTTGTTTTCTTCCACATGGAGCATGTTTAGGTGGGATAAAATCTTCTGTAAATTGTCAGATTGCATAAACAGCCCTCTGTGGTCATAGTGGTTTTCTAACATTCTGAGGTAGACCAAACAGAAAGTCGTGGACAGAAAAATTAAGTACATTTGTCAACGTTAAATCCTACTTATTGTTTTCTACTGCTAAAACCATTAATCAGGATATCTATTACGAAGAGCATGAAGTCTCACTATGGGGATATTATGTAACTTTTGCAGGTCAGCGTACCAAAAGGTTCTCTGTGCAACCTGAGTGTGAAAGTCGATGTCGGGTTGCCCCCAGATGCAGTATATGACATTGTCACAGACCCTGATAATAAGAGGGTCTTCAAGAATATTGAGGTAACTAAAAGAATCTTCATTTGCTTCATTGCCATCCTCCAGCTCATATTACTCCAAATTTTGATAAATGGACAAGGTTGTGTATTAGAAATTCTAATCTGCTTCCTGTATGTCGCTTGTTTCTTCTGCTAATCTAAAAGAAGTGCACTACCCAGAGTTTTTTATGCTAATATCTCTTTCTCAAGTGGGAGTTTTTTCTGCTAATATCTCTTTCTCAAGTGGGTGGGTGGGGAGTTCCAGAAATTTTGTCACAGTATTTTGTTTTGGTTATTATCTCCTGTACTAATTCCAGCGCTGCAGATATTTTCTCCTGGTCATTTGACGAGATTGACATCTTTATCAGGAAGTATTATTCAGAAGGGTCTTGGTTGATGAAGGTTTAAGGCAGGTGGTTGAACTAGAGCAAGCCGCTTTATGGAGGTTTCTTTGGTGGTCAGGAACCATCTCAGTTCATGTTTTAGTAGATCAGAACAGAGAATATCACACAGTGAGCCTAATTATTCTTTTTAATTTAATTGTTAATTTTAGACATATTAATTAATAGCATATTCTCAAGGAAGAACCAAAAAATAATAATAATGTTTATCATCCCTTTCCAGGCTGAATCCTTTTCTAAAATGTGAATTTAAAGAGAGCAGAGGAATTCAAAATTGGAAATTGGTCTCTGACAATACTAGGGGCGCAAGTTAAAACATAAAACCAATATCAACAAGATGACACCTCTCTATAAACTGCTTAAAGCTTCGAATAAGCCAACCCTGCTTAGCATTACCACCTCATTTTTCACCAACGTGAAGTAGAGAATTAAAGCATTCAATCGAATTCATATTCATTAATATGGCCCGGGAGAGTCATCCTTGCACCGATAGACCTCTACTTATGAGCTTAGTCTTACTTCACTGTCAAGAACAAACCAGCCTGACCTCAATGGATTGGTTTGGTTCAGTTCTGCAACAAGTTTCTCTATCTCTGGGCCTAAAAAAGTGAAGAAAACATTATGTTGGTCCACTTTTGGGTTAAACTATTGGTTTGCTGAATCAACCCTCACGCACTCAACTACTCAAGTATGGACCATCTATTAATATTTACTCTAGAAGGTAGGCTTTGCTTGACAGATCAAGCATAAAGAACAAAGCTAGAGAGACTTGGCACTTCCACCTACAAATTGTTTTCTATTCTAATTAGCTCACAACAGACCCTCACTCTCCTCTTCATTCCAAGTTAATTTTTCTTTTTATCCTCTTCTACGTTTTATTCTATAATAATTTTTTCCCTTCATTCTAACTTCAAAATTTTCTCATGTCACCCTTCATCCTTATTCCAAGATTCATTTCTAGCAACGGAAAGATGGTTCTCTTTCCCCTTCTTTTGCATTCAAGTTATGGTTTTTTTTAAAAGAAATCCCAACTTTCAGATTCACCTCTCTCTAAACTACGTCGTGATTGTGGATCCTCCATTTGGTTTGTTGAATCTCTTATATTTATGCAGTAGGAGTTTGGTTTTCTCAACTCTTCTTTTTTCCATTACACTTTCTTTTAATAATTTAAAGGCTTCCTCTGCAAACATTTCTATTCAGCTCAACTCATTTGCTGGACTTAGAAATCCATTCTTAATCAAGGTTGATTTGGTTTAGTTCTGCTCACTATCTGTTTGAATTTGGTTCAGTTTTTGAGCATCGAACTAGGTTTGTTTGGTTCTTGGTTGGCACCAAACAGAATCATACCAAAGCAAGTTGCACCTCTAGTTGATACACACCAAACATTTGGTTCTCCAGGATAATGATATTATGATTCCATTTACTAGCATACACTTTTGGAGAACAAATAATTCGAAACTTTGTTGAAGATAAATTTTAATGCCCATCACCACATTCATTTCTTATCATGCATTTTTTTATGAGAAAAGTTACAAATTACAATAAGCATTAAAGCATCACTTAATCATGATGCACTGTCTACATTAGTTATAATTACAGCTACTTATTGATTTCTTTTCTTGTTGCACATGTTTGTCAGATGAAATTCAAGCAAGTGAAAACAGGATTTATGGAAAAATTCGAAGGCTGCTGGAAAGTAGAACCTCTATTTGTGGATGAAAATTTGTGTCATCCCTTCAGACCTAAAACTACAGCTGATTATATGTCATGCACCAGAGGCAAAGGAAGGATGGGTTCAACAGTGACCTTAGAGCAGCTCATCCAACCATCCCTTGTTCCGCCCCCTCCCATTTCTTGGTATCTTAGGGGAATTACCACGAGGACGACTGAGATGCTGATAAATGATCTGCTCGCTGAAACTTCCAGAATTAGGGGAGTTTTTGACACTAAAAGTTCTAATGAGGATCTTGGGATATATCACGGAGTATCTGAAGGATGCGAAGTGGATGAAATATGTGACATTAAAAAAAGATGGGCCTTGCATAGAAGAAATGCAAAGCAATGTCGTAGAAGGTGTCTTTGAGTATGAAATCAACTGCTTGCGGTTAATTTGTATCCACAATTTTCATGTGTACTTTTGGTCCTACTTGCAATTAATATTAATGTTGTTAAGCAACATGTGATGAATTGATGATGATGATGATGATAATGATGATGGTAACACCATCCAGAATTTAGGTTGCTTTCGACAATTGTTTGCCATAATATGAAAATATCCAAATACGGCCTGTTGATCATGTCGGAGTCCACCACACCAACAAAGTTTCCTAGCCATGCATGTTATGAGTTTCTTCAAAGGTAACTTCAACATTTATATTTATTTGATATCTTAAACTGCACAGTGCGCACACACACGTATCTCTATATTTATTCAATATATGATGATCATATAGTTTTTAACCTTTTAAAGATTTATGAATCTATTTCTAACAGTTTGGCTTGCGAATTCAGTTGCTTACTATTATTATATATCCATATATGAGTTATAATTGACAGAACTATTCATCATAGTGACTTAAATTTGTTTCTCTTATTTGTACAATGACCAGCCAGATTGTTTTTAAATGTGCTTTGTCCTAATTGATAGGCATGAGGCAAAGTTTATCAGAAAGCTGTTCAAGAAACTTTAAAAGGATTGGGACATGTACCATTAAATGTTGCCTAGTATAAAGTGGGGATAGATTCTCGTGTGAACAGAGTGATCACCTTGCGAGACATTGGGTTAAAAGAAGTGCAGATTGTGGGGATTCGTGGAATTGGAGGAATAGGAAAGAAAACCATTGCCAAAGTTGCTTTCAATCAAATATTTGATAAATTTGAAAGTTTTCATTTCCTTAGCAATGTCAAAGAAGATTCAGAAAAGCATAGTCTAACTTTTCTGCAACAACTCTTGAATGACATAGTAATGGAAAAAAATGTAAAGATAATGGCCATGTTGACTATCTAATCAACGTGCTAAAACAAAGACGGTTACGAGATGGTTCCTGTTGACATGGATCATGTAATGCAATTATAAAGCTTAGCTAGAGGAAAGGACTGGTTTAGTCTTGGAAGTAGATCATCGTAGCAACGAGAGAGATGAACGTTTTTTGGTAGAGAATAAAGTTGATAATGTAATATAGGGTTGAGTGATTGAATGATGATGAAGCTCTTCAACTTTTTAGTTGTCATGCCTTCACTAGAAACCATCTTGTAAGTAAACACTAAAAGATTGCATATAACATAGAGGGAGAAGCTATCATGATAGTGCTCTCTCGTGGATGAAGATGCGAACTCATAATGAGAATGTATTCATGATAAGAATTAAAATTCTGGCTCTTCTAGGTATGAAAACCCCACTAGCACGTGTATCAAACAGTTTTTACTGATGCATGATAGAAATGGATAGAGCTATAATAGTATCTTAAGAAAAGTTGTAGTTCGACTACATACATCATTTTCAAGTTCTTGTACGGGTGATGAACTGGAAACAGTGTTACATCCCAGTGAAATATTCGGTGAGGGTTGCATTGAGGAAAGGATTATCTCGGTCACAGATATGGTGATCCACAAGAGAATGTGACAATGGAAACTTATTTTGGTGGTCAAATTTGTATATGGTGTTTTTTTTATGGTTGCAGTTTTTTTTTTGTTTATTATTATGTTAAATTGGTTAAATTTTGCTGAGTTATGATGTGAAATTAAGATGGGTTTTTTGGAAAGGAATTACAGACTATTGGATGGTTGAAGATTCAAGGTCATGGAGTTCACTGATGAATACAAGATAATCATTTTGTCACTTTCATTAGTATTATTTTTTCATTTGCTTTACATCATTATGACTAATCTTATTTTCACCATATCAAGTTAGAATATTCAAGCAAGAGACTTGAGAGGCCTTCTCTAGAATATGTTCATCTGTAGCTCCATTAGTTGCTCGAACTGTGATTTATTCAACATTGTTATGCTTGGCTGCAGAGAAAACTAAGTTAGAGAGATTGAAGCTTCTCCTTTCTTGACTTTCCCATCAATCAAACACAGGATCTAGTGATGAACGCAGGATATGCCCAGAAATAAAGCAGAGATGAAAGGGCTTTGTGATGAATAGCATGGAAAAGGAAGACAAAACATATATATAACAAGCAAAGATTTCGGTATAATTTCAAACGACTGTTGCATATTTCTTTGCCACTACATACACATGTATATATAACATCAAATATATTAAAAATTCAAAAGGTTTTTTTTTGTTAAGTTCCACAACTCAAAAAAGGCTTAGTAGCCTGAACACTTTAATTAGGTTGGCTGGGATTACACCAACTTTGAACTCCTGAGACTTAGATTGATTAGGTCTGCGCTCTTAAGCAGCAGAGGGTGCAGGAATGTAGGAAATTGCAGGTTCTGGCATGGAAGCCATGATTGATGGCCTCGAGAAAGTCTCTTCCTCCTGAATAGTGTCTTCAGCCTTGAAATCAAGCGACTCATCGTTATAGATATCCCACCATTTTGCTACTAGCATCTTGATGTCCTCTCTCTCCATGTTAGCTTCTTTGCCAGTGTACCTCCATGGCTTTGATCCCTATTTTTCAGAAATAAAACCGCAGAGAAGATTAATTAAACTGGACTAAATACGAAGTTGTGGATTAGCTAAATCAATATATATATATATATATATATATAGAGAGAGAGAGAGAGAGAGAGAGAGAGAGAGTTGATTTTGGAGGCAAGAAGAGAATGCTTACAGCAGCACAATAGTGAACCACTTTGACTTTTTCGAGCTCCACATTTTCTGGGTGGCGCCATAACATAGCTAGAACAAGGTTGTAGACTGGAGGGATGGGTTTGTATGTGTTTTGGAAGAACTTGTTCAAGAAATCCTAAATTGTATGCAAGGAAAACAAAAACTTTAGAAATCTGATCAAATCTCTTCGCTAGAGAATAGCAAATCTTTAATGATGGTGATGGGAAAATGTTGATGGTATCTAGTGATCGTAACTCTTATTTTAATCATCAAACTAATCAATAATCAATATCTTCAACAAACATCATCATTGTCTTCAAAAACGAAACCATAATAGATAGATTACTCTTTTATATGACTCGTATGATTAGATAAAATTGTCATCCCAATTTGTAGTACGACTTACTTGCTCAGCGAAGGGTGTTGGAGTACTGATTTGGAGAGTGTCGAGGAGGGTTTGGTAGGTAAAGTGGCAAGGCTCGAACACGAACATGCCGGCGTTGAAGTACAACGGAGGAGGTGAACCCATCTCGGCCGGCCAAACCACTCTTTCTGGGCATTGTTGGCAGTACCCAACTGAGTACTGTGGTGAGTGACTCCATGTTTTCTCACAGAAGCAGTCCATCACGGCGTAGAAGTAACCGTCCGCCATGTCAAAGAGATGGTCGATATTCTCAAAAACTTGTATATCCGCATCTAGATACAGCATCTTGCTGTACTCCTCAAACTGTAATCATACAAACATATATATATATATATATATATATATATATATATATCTTTATAAATCCTCTAAAAAAACTAATAGAAGGTAAAGAAGCAAAAAATAACGAAAGTAAAATGAGATGGAATAATAAAGATCTTAAAAAAGATACTTATGAAAGGAGAAATTAATATTCCATGGGCAAATCATTTGAGTGGGATCAAAGCAAAGATGAGAATGATGATGAATGTATGTATGGTATATAAATCACATATATGCCATTTTTATGTATAGTGTATATATATATATATACACACACCATGTGCAACATATAAGTACTCCTCTATTTTTTAATTTTTAACATAGGTCTTTCCAAGCAAAGGGAAAATTATACTCCAAATAGTTGGAATATTTGGAATAAAGGTGTTATTATTGTTCAATTAAAACATGAGTTCATCCTTTTGTTGTCACAATCAATCACATGTGTGAGTGATCACGGTCGTTGGTTGTATTACAACACACTATAGAGGATCCGGACTCTTAGACAATCATGTGTTGTAATAGATTTTCATTTATTGAAAACTAAAAAAAAAAATATTCTGTCTGGCTTCAAGATTGTGTCTTACTTTATATAGGAAGAGGAAAAAGTGAATAAGAAACCTTGTACATAAAAGATTAATAATACTAGTTTCACATAGTATATATTTGTGTGATTTAACGATACTTACGTTCCATATTCGGAGCTTGGAGTAGTTGATGACATAGTATGCCATTGCAAACTTGATCTGGTTTTCAGGTGGATATATGGGCTCAATCTCATGAACAATGCAACCCTGAGACCTTAAGATGTCGCGGTGTTCCTCAGGCACGTCCGGCAAGATTGCAACCACGAGAGGGTAGGCGCTCTTCGCCTTTCGCAAACCCTTAGCCAACCCAACCACCCCTTTGACATAATCACCATTTCCGGCTAAAAATGTTACGTAGGCCCTCTTGGAGTAGGCTTTGTTAAGCGTCGTGACCATCCCGGTGCCAGAGAACATGTCTCCGGGAACTTTGGGGGCCATTAGGTGAGTTTTGAATGCTTGGTTGCAGAGAGATTTGGAGAGTGATGAGATTGTGCAATAGGTGTTGGTGCGTTGAGGAGTGTTAGGAAAGTAAACTAGCAACGCTGAGATGCCACCTTACTCACCTTTGTCCCTGAGTCCTACAATGGCACACTTCGTCTCCTTAAATAGACATCAAATGAGAGTGGTACATGCATACCAAATGAACTCCAAATTAATGAAAACCCAAATTCAACTTTATTGTCTTTTTCATGTTTTTAATGCAAATAATATATTTTGCAAAGTCTAGGTATTGTATGTGGATGGAACGAATGCGAACGTCATTTGTTGCTCACCCTACCATTTTTCTATCATTATCATCAGAATGCACGGCTGAGATTTAATGAAATAAGGTCATGGTCTGTTAGAAATCCACATAATTATTATTCTTTTTTTTTTCATTTTTCATTTTTCATTTTTCATTTTTTACCTTAGTTTTATAGTAACAAAAAAAAAAATAATAATAATAATAATAATAATACAGTGATAAAGTGTTACGCTAAATTTGCCCTAATCATTAATCGAGGATTTAAGGTCATGGGATTACATGGATTGAAAAAAAAATTAAGATATTGATACAAGAAAAATCATTTAGTTCCGACGCCTTGAATTGATCATGCTATCAAATTCCTTATCATGACTTTGATACAAAATCTTATTTTTACATTATTTATATCTCTTCAAAATGTGGGTCCCGTTCAATTGTGTGGGCCACCCACCCTCTTTGTTTGCTGTTCGAAGCGAAAGAGTATACAAAATCATACTATCAAATTCCATATCACCACTCTTTATACAATATTATTTTGTGTTATTCGGACCCTTCGATTCGAAGAGTATATCACCAATCTTTAAACAATATTATTCTCTTTTTTAACTACATATTAAAGCAATGAATAGTGGGTGTCATTGTCCTTGTGGAATATATATATGTATGGAACAAGGGCACAAAACACCCTAAAGTATACTCTGTATAATATTTTTATATCCCATTTGAAAAATTATGCAAAAAAACATTTATAATTTTTTCACATTGTGCAAAAATATCCCTTAATCAAAAATCGAACATAAATTAGTATTGTAATACCCGTTTTGTCCTTTTACTCTTCCGAAAATACCCAAATGATATATATACTACTAATATCATAGTATAGAGGTGTTATGTACATATTACCTTATATATATATATATATATTTTAAAACTTTTTTTCACGATATATCTTTCTAATTTTTTAAAAAAAAATACTTTTAGAATTAGTAAAACAAGAATTTGAATTTTTTGAGATTTTAATTTACTGTTTTTTACTAAATTTTTTTTTCTTTATTTTATTTTTTTTCGTACCGACACTGTTAAACAAAAAAAAAATGTAAAAAAATCCCAGTATTAGTGTGCACTGCTTTTGTAGTTTGGAACATATTTGTTTTCTTTAGTTTACACTTTATTTTCATTTTCATTTTTATCTTTATTTTTCTTTTTATTTTTACTTTTACTTTTATCTTTACTTGTCCATTGTCGGCATCCTCTAATAATATCATTTTCAATCATTTTTAAAAAATATTTATTTTTATATATTTTATAAAATGGTTTCAATAAAGGTAATTTAGTCAACTTAGGGTTCAAATTTATCAGAGGGACCTATTTTCATCAAATTGAAATTTTAAGGATGTTTTTTGCACATGAGGGGCATCTTCCAATAGTGTCATTTTCAATCATTTTATAAAATTATTTATTTTTATATATTTTATAAAATGGTTCAGGGTAATTTAATCAATTTGGGATTTATATTCGTCAGAATGACCTATTTGCACTAAATTAAAACTTTAAAAATGTTTTTTTGCACATGATAGGTGCGATATGCACTGCAAACATACTTTAGAGATATTTTTTGTACTTCACCCATATATATATATATATATATATATATGTGTGTGTGTGTGTGTGTGTGCACGAAGGAAGGAGCTAAAATCTGCGGATTTGGATTTGGATTTGGATTTGGATTTGGAATTGAAATTGGAATTGGAATCCAATAAGAAAAGAGGGTTAAAGTTAGAGCAGACATCACCTTTCTATGCTCAAAGCCAAGACTCCCTCCATCACATTCGGCTGACAAATGACATGGGAGATGGAGTCGAATAGAGAGAGAGATCTAAGAGAGATATGGTCTCATTTTGTTGAATTTGAATTTCCTTTTATGTCACTTCATTCTTTGTTGTGTTCTTTCACAAAGCTACTACAATAACCTTTTCTTTTCTTTTCTTTTTTGTTTATATATATATATATATATAACACACTACGTGTAATAGGTTGTACTAACAATCTACAGGAGGCACAAACTCTACCGACAAGAGGGGATCCGGATTCCATTTTGTTACCACTTGTAGTTGGCTTTCTTAGACCATATATTTTATGGATCCAAACGTGGAGTATTATAAATTTCTTATAAAATATTACTATATTATAAGTACAGTATGTATATATATATATATATACTCACAATTCAACATAAAATATCCTAATCCACTGGACCCTTTGCGATTCAGTCACACCAAAAATTTAATTGATTGCCGTCTACCTAATAAGTGGGGACACATCTAAGGAAGAAAGAGAGCAAGAACTCCTTTAATGCGTCTTTTTCAGTGTGCGACTTTATTCCCAAATGATTAAAATTAATAACAATGTCTAAATTTCAGTCATGTCACTTGGTATACATGAAAACTTAATCCAGGAATGCTTAATTAATACTTGTCTACTGACACATTAATTACTCAGTTCCCACAATTGTCTGGTGGGTGTGCTCGTATTGGAATTTAATTATTTTTAATTTGTTAGAAAAAAAAAAAAAATTATAAACCTATTTAAGATTAAATAATGGGATTATTACACATAAATAGTGTATATAAATAGTGTTCCTGATTTATATTTACCATTTAATAGAAACAAAGTCTTATAATTTCAAAAAAATAAAATTGACCGATTTGCTGACGTTGATATGAAAAAACAATATTTACTTTCACAAGGTATCACTTTTACACACATAGGTACCACTTTTGTTTTGGACATAGAGGTACTACTTTTATCACATAAGCACCACTTTTTGTGCATCAGGTACTATTTTTTTGTGCAACACAAAAAGTGACACCTGCATGCATAAAAAGTGACAACTAAGTCTATGTGTCTAAAAGTGATACTTCAATGAGAGTAAACAGTATTTTTTTATATTTTTATTTTAACAGAATTATAAGATTTTGATTCCATCAGATGATAAATATGAATCATTAGTACCATCTATTATATGTAATAATTCCATAGATCAATTAATTAGAGTAATTGTTACTTGTTAGACTGTTTGAAGAAAGAATTGTGACAATTTGATTTGTTTTATTGATTTAAGCAACATATATCACGCCTCTGATTAGGTAAATTGTCACACAATGCATGATAAGTTATGTTTCAACATTAATTAATCTAATAAATACTATTATCATCTTTTTCATTTTTAATGTTTTATCTCTTTTACTCACTGTTTGGGAACTTCCTTTTCTTGGTATCCACGACACTAATTATAAGATCTTATATATCCACTTTTTTTTACTACTTTATTAAAGTGATATTCATAATTACTTAAGATTTTTAAAATAAAAAAGCAGTCACAGATAGTTCCAATTAAATTGAAAAATCGTGAAGATTTTTTTCTAAAACCTTCACTATTCACTTAAAAAAATAGAAGAAATATCGTTAGTCCACGAATCATTTGGTAATGCTATCATTGTACTGTATAACCCTAGAAGCAACAAAAATAGTCTCGAAAATCTCTCAAAACTGCTTCGACTTTCACTTCACTTTTTTTTCTCTGTTTAGGTACATGTCCTTCTAAAATATATTCACACCTCACAATTATTTCAAAATATTGTAATATCCTTAGATATATATATATATATATATATATATGAAAGGTGTAAGCCAAAACGTTGTCCATATGAGTTGAATGTATATAATGTTATATTTTTGCGGCAGTTATATAAATATCTTTTGCCATTAGTGTCGTTATAATAGTTAATCATCATTGATGTAGACTTGGATCAAAGCAAATACATATAATATTGTGTATTTAAACTCAAAAAAAATGGTGGGTGTGGTAATTATCTTTAAGTTAGGCATACATGATGTCGACTAGTGGGGTGCAAGATTTGTTTGGGTTGCTAAGCAAAATATTTCATTAAATAATAATTAAAAAAAAAAAAAGGTGTTTGAAGACAGCGAAAAAAAACTCTTATTAAATAATGTTTCTTTATTTTACCCACCAAACAATTAGTGGAGAAAAATCATTTATTTACTCTGTTAGTATGAATAAATCACGTTCATAAAGGATGAACACAAGTTAATTAAATAAATACAAATTTAGATAGGAAAATTAAAAATAATAATAATAATAATCTATAAAATTCAAAACAATGATAAGACTATGTTTGAAGACATGGAATTAGAATCGGTGGAATGGAAAAAAACAATTCATAAAATTGAAATAAATTTTTTTCCAATTCTACCAATTTCAATTTCAAGACTTCATTTCCATACCGTCAAATACAACCTTACACTAATTGTATTTCTATATTTTTAGATTGTCTACTCAATTATATATAGATTTCTCTCAATTTCTTACCGCAATATTACATTTCCTGTTATTAGATTTCACATATTATAGGGTCAAGTACAAAAATCATCCCTAAAGTATTCTTACAGTGCAAAAATTACCTCTCACGTGTAAAAAAAAAATACCCCTAAAGTTACAATTTGGTGCAAATAGGTCCTTCTGATAAATTTAAACCTTAAGTTGACAAAATTACTCATTATTGGATAACGCCGATAATGGACAAGTAAAGGTAAAAATAGAAAATAAAAATAAAAATAAAAGTATAAAAGAAAAGAAAATAAAAGATAAAAATAAAAAATAAAAAATAAAAATAAAGTGCAAACTAAAGAAAACAAATATGTTTCAAACTTTGAAAACTAGTGCACACTGATATTGGGAATTTTTTTCCATTTTTTTTTTTTTTTTTTTTTTTTTTTGTTTAACATTGTTGGTAAGAAATAAAATAAAATAAAGAAAAAAAAATAGTAGAAAACATTAAACTGAAATTTAAAAAAAAAATTCAAATTCTTGTTCTACAAATTCTCAAAATTAACAAATATATATATATATATATATATATATATATATATATATAGAAAAAAAAAATTTCAAAAAATATATATATAAAGTAATGTGCACATAACACCTCTATAGTATAAGATAAATAGCATATATACCTCTTAAAAATTTTCGAAAGAATAAAAAGATAAAATAAATATTACATCACTAATTTATATCAAATTTTTTATTAAAAAATATTTTTTATTCATTTTTTCTAATAAATAATAAAAATATTAGACGAATTATATTTTTAAAGTGTTTTGTACACTTGTCCCTATATTATATCATTCCATTTCATATTGCTCATCACTTTTTTTCTTGTTTAATATTAATACAAAAAATTCAAGACTTTAGAGGTTGGAATTGATGAGACAACAAGTTTGATTTTTTTATTTTTTTATTTTCTTTGTTTAGGATGTGAAACCCGGTACTACTGACACCAGGTGTTGGACAGGTATCCCAAGTGGGTCCTTTTAGGTAATGTCGCTTTGAAGCTACTCAGGGGACCCACGAACAAAACTATTGTAGGATTACATGGTTAAAACTGAGATCATAAAGCTTTCCATTGGTGGAGTGTTTTTTGGTCCCAATTGATTTTATCATGTATTTCATATTTCACCAATTCCCCATTCTCTATACAAAAGAGAGTACTTTTGTCATTGTCCCAATTTTGATTTTCTTATTGAAAACAAAATTATTATAAATTCGTGAGAATTATATCAAAAATTACAGTATTAAAATATTATATTTTTATAATTTTATTTTAATGGTATATTTCATTCAAAATACTATCTTCTGACATAACAATCATTTCATATTTTGAGAGTCCATTGAAGGACCTTATTTTCATTTTAATAATTTTGATAATTTTAAAATATGAAAGGTTTTTTGAGAGTCTATTAAAATATCTTATTTTTATCTACTTGCTATAGTTTAAATTTGAAAGATTAATTGAGAAAGCATTGAAGATGCTCTTAGATCTCGAAAAGATGCATACTCTCTTAAAACATCAAAAAGAATGCATAGCTTTCACACAAATAAATAAATAAATAAATAGGAAGAAAATTTTCCATCTCAAGCTAACATGAGAGGTTGGAGGGCTCCCTGTTAGCAACTTAGCATTAGTGGTCCATGTTGTGAGATGTCGACGCCCCTAGTATCTTCCAAACGAGTTTAGATTCTCGACAGTACAACTTTTATGTTTGACTACACCAGATCCTAACACCTGTTTATACTGGCATGCTCACAAATGATATGGATGAAATTAAAAATCAACGTAACTTCATAATAATTGTTATATATTGTAGTTAATGTCCGTTGTCTTATAGTTATTATTAAAAAATAAGTATGAAATCAACGAGTAGCCTCAAATTCAAATTTTAAAAAATTAAAATTAAAATAAAATAAAAGAAGAATTTTGAACTATTAAATTGTAATCATATGAATGTTATGATCAAATTATTGTATTTGAAACCAACATAAGGCAATGAAATCGTAGAAGGCATGAAAATATAACTTGTTTCTATGTTGGATATTTTTAAATTGCGACCTTCCCACTATATAATATCTTCATGTGGACCAAAACATTGTGTTGTTATGAATACAAGGTCCACCCTCTTGTGGGACCCAAATCACATAGACAGAACAAAGTGGGGAATATAACAAAATAAACAATTGGAGTTGAAGCGGGCTTGTTATACCTATACCACACACATAAAGTCATATTTTGTATGGGTGTAGTATTTCAAGTGTGGTACTTCATTGATTTTTAAGAGTAATAAGAGAGGACGGTATTGGTTGGCAAATTGCGATGAGAACAAAACTAAGATGAAGGTAAGGCTCAGCCTCTCGTTTTTGGGAGGTAGTAGCTGCTTTGTCTTGGCATGCCCCTCAAGTGCACGTAGAAGAATCCAAGTCTCTCATTCTCACTCCAATTTTATCCAATGTATAATATTTTTCTACATTTCTTCTTCATAAATACATTTCTTGTTCAACAATAATTTGACTGGTTTCTGTTTGACTAAATTACTAAAACATGCATGCACCATTGCAACCATGGTTACTGTAGAACAAATGTCTCTCCGTTCGGTCACTAAATCATACTGCAAAAAGAAAAAGGAAATAAACACAGTAAAATGAACATTCCGACTTGACATTTTTGCATCCTCAAACCCAGTCCCAGAGTTAGAGACGGAGCATTCACTAATACGGTACTAATTGGATTTCGGAACTGAACTGATTCGCAAAGAAAACCCTTTGATCAATTTCCCAGACCAGAAAAAACCAATATAAACTCACCATAGTTTTGCTAACACACAAAGATTTGTGAAAAAGAGACCAATATTTCGTACTCCAGTCGGCAAGTCTAATTTCTAACTACTTGAAATTCATTACAATGAAAAATGAACATAACATAAAAATACATAAAACAAAACCATAGTATGCATTTGACCATTTCCAAAGGGACAACTCCAAATTAGTATCGCGCATAAAGCTACAAACATTGTTATCTGAAACTAGACAAACAATTTCAAATACATATATCAAACCAACAATTCTACAAAACGTAGCCGTTGGGATGGTCCTGAATGAAAACCAAAATGCCTTTTTTTTTTTTTAAATAATAAAATAAAAATAAAAATTGAAATCCATAGCCGCAAACCATTTAGGAGGGGAGGGAAAAAAGAGATGACTAGATAAAGACCACCCTGCATCCAGGATCAAACCCACAAGAACCAACTATTCCGCAAGACCTCATGCCTACAATCATCAAAAATGGAAGTGTGAAATAAATGATGAAGGGATAAATAACACTCAAGGCTAGCTCAATCCAGAGTGTGACAGAGGATATATCCAAGTACTTGCCTTGTTAGCAATGTTGTTGGAAAGCCAATCCAATCCCTCATAGAGACCCTCCCCAGAGGTAGCACAGGTGCTCTGGATGTACCTGGAAAGAACAGAGCATGAGATTAGATGATTTAGAGCATGATCAACTTGAAATATTGATACACATTATCACAGAACAAAAAGTCCAAGGAGTTAACCAGTGACGCTGACGGAGAGAGTGCAGGCCAAGCTTATCAGTTATCTCAGCAGCATTCATTGCGTTAGGAAGATCTTGTTTGTTAGCAAATACAAGTAAGACAGCATCTCGCAACTCATCCTGGAACAAGACATTATATTTGAATCCTCTGGTCATAATATAATTAAATAAAATCCAGGAATAAAACAATGAGTAGTTATGAAGTGATAAGCGAATACAAACAATTTATAGATCCTGCGTCAAACCATGAAGCGCACCACTGAATATCATGTTGAATTCAATTCAAATCATACTAACTACTAGTGCCAAAAACAAAAAAACTGACTAATTAAACACTAGGGAGTCAATAAAACTTTATTCTCTATCTTCCAGAAAAGTTCCAATAGAGCTTCCTCATTTTGCATTTCACTTGTCTGAATCAGCTACGGATTAGTGTTGTTTTGATTGTCGTGGTTGATGAAACTTGCAGTTATTAGATGTGTTAAAATTCTTGTTAGATTTCTTAATTAGTTTTTCCCCATAAAAGATACATATAAAATAGCATATTTTATAAACCTATCATCCAACAATGCTGAATAAGAATGTTTCTTTATACAAAATCAACAAATTGACAATGCTTTGGTAACATCTCTATTATCAATGAGAATCTCATAACAATGAAGGAAAAGTTGAGGATTAGATCAACGTGAAGAAACTTTAAATGATAGAAAACATATGTTTAGGGGTCATGTGAACTTTAAAAGTACTCTGAACAAACTTACTAAAAGGCTCATTTTATAAACACATCATATAATAGTTCAGTGTTCTTAATTTTTCATTTCCCTTCTGGAAAACCAATCAAAGTAATATACACTAGAAAATTTTGATCACAGACATTGTCGGAGATCCTAAAAGTTCAATATTTCTGGCAATATATAAACAAATGACCATACTTAATTAATGGATAGCTACCTCGTTCAACATCCTATGCAACTCATCCCTTGCCTCAACAACTCGGTCTCTGTCGTTGCTATCCACCACAAATATAAGACCCTGTGTGTTTTGGAAGTAGTGCCTCCACAATGGACGAATCTGCATAAGAAAGAAGAGATAATGTCCGCACATTCTTAACATGAAAACTTCCCCGATTATGAAGGAATCAAGAGCATTTCATTTCACACAACAAATTATCAGGCCTCATTAAAATATGATGAAAAACTCAGTTTAAGATACAGATGCAAAAAGTAAAAACAAACATGAAAATCTCATACCTTGTCTTGACCCCCAACGTCCCACACGGTGAAGCTGATATTTTTATATTCAACAGTCTCCACATTAAAGCCTGCAGATAATCATTAGATGTAACTAATAAAAATCCATTTTTGAACTAGTCCAAACAAAATTACGCTTTCATCAACAAGGTCACCAATATTGATAGACTGTGCTGGTGACAAATAGGACACGAGAACAAGTTCAATCACAAATTTAAGCATTTGGTTAGAAACTCAGAGAACTATCAATTAATGTTTTCCCTAGTGAGTGTAACTACATTTACAATTAAACATTACTGTTATGATCTTATCACATAACCTGCTTCAAGTAAACATACATGTTATATAATTCCATCTAAATATCCAAAGGATGAACATGGTTCCATAGTCAGGCACTCAGGCTTTACGTCAGTTGATACCTAGCTGGACAAATAATGTATAAGCACCATGCTATGATAAGTCTTTGTTCAGTAAAAAAGTCAAAGCACAAGGCAAAGTTCACACACATTTTATGGTTCTTCTAATTACCCTAGCCTAAAATAGATACAACTTCTACAGTCATGGCTTAGGTGGGAGCAGCCCCTCAAGTTTCTCCACGATACTCGTACATAATTAACTTAAGTCTCACCAAGATTCTTTTATCCAATATTCTTCAGTCCTCGAACCCAAACACAAGGTGAAGCACCAAATGGTATAAAATATTTTCAGCCTCTACATCTTCATAATCTAAATTACCAAACAATTAACTGACCAGATGAATAACAAAACTATAGGATGTGGCAAAACATGAAATACATGTACACACAAACACATGTATACCTAGAATCCCAAAGCAATGGCACATACAGGATAACTCCCAATAGATCATGATAGAGTACAATAAGGAACCTTTTCACTCTACTGGCAATCTAAGCTATCAACAAGCAGAAGTCCCTTGAGAAATTCTGAGGCCAAGGGAGTATCCTCATGGGTGCAACCAATAGTAACTACTCTTCTGGCAGGTTCCCACTTCCACATGTAATTCTGTCACTAGTGAAAACAACTTTCTACGACATATAAATTCACTATGTTAGTGGGTTGGGATTGGACCCTATTCATGTTGGCTTTTGTGAGCCATTGCAAGAGACGATATACCACGGCTAAAAACAGGCACTTTGGGCATATAAAGGCTTGTCAGGGTGCAAGGTTGCAGACTGACATTTTTGTAAATATGCTGGTTGATGCAACATCCCTGCCAATTGGAAATGTTAATGCAAGAACCTTGGTGACACTTTGGCAGTTGTGGCCCTTGGGCTGTCAACCATCCATTAGGCCTGATGGCCACTGCATGGTGTCAGCATGACCCTATATTGATTAGGATTGTCAACTTCAAGAGAATGTCAAAAATAACCATTTTGGTGGTAATTTATGGGCATTGCTAGTACCGCATAGGGACATCATCTCATAAGGAAGACATTATGTGACAGGTGCTCTTGTCTGCAATCTCAAAGCCAGTGTGTAATTCCATAATACATTTAACTTGTAATAACAGCAGGAAAAGGTTACTGTAATAAGTGTGGTTCCTATGTTATTAATGTGTATGGCCTGGAAGTATGATTACAAAATTCGTTGCTTAAGTTCCCCTCTTTCAAGTTAACCAGGTGTGGCAGTTGCCATTGCTTGGTCAGAACCACTTAGCCTCTGGGAAATGTAATCTGAGACTAGGTCGGAAGTAGTAGAGTACAAATTCAGTTATATCCCAAGCAAAACATTTGGTTAAGATAATTTGACTCATTGACACTTGACAGTACACACTGTGCTATGACATTTATCCACATTCCTGTCGTGAATAGGGAATAGGAGGTCTGTTCACAATCACAGATAAAATTTTCTTCATAAGGATTTCATGACAAAAGTTTAAACACTATAATGGTTTGATGTTCCATAAGTAAGACAACAAACAAGAGACAGTAGGTAACAGAAAATAGTAAACAACTAAACAAGTAATAAAAAAGCCAGTTATGTAACCTCCTAGATACAGACTGAAATTCAACTAGATAAAGCCAAAAATCAAAAAATTACTTCAGGAAGCTAATGGTATCAAAGCTTGCATTACAGTCACAAAAGCCAACAATCAGACAAAAGCACAATTCAAACCGTAGAAACTCAGTACCACAATAGCAGACTGTAAAAAGCATACCACATTAAGTCAATTGCATGAAACTTGACTAAATTAAAAACCCGTTAACAAATTGAAAAAAGAGATTTCCAGGACATACCGATGGTAGGAATTGTCGTCACAATCTCCCCAAGCTTGAGCTTGTACAAGATCGTGGTCTTACCAGCTGCATCAAGACCAACCATCAGGATTCGCATCTCTTTCTTGGCGAAAAGGCGGCTGAAAAGCTTGGTAAATGTCAGCCCCATTTCTCTTTCTGGTTGTAGATCCCTACATATTATTAACACGTCATTTCACATACATATCAGCAGAAAAATATATTCAGAAAAATGAAGATCAAATGATTAAAATTAGACTAATCGAAATTTGCAGGGAAGATCACATAGTGAACACAAAACCAATATTAATTTTCCAAAAAATTCACCAGATCAGACGGATCTGAAGCTAGGGCAAATCATAAAATAAAAAAGAAAAAGAAAAAGAAAAAGGAAAACAGAACCTCAACAATTATACCCAGAGCCCGAGGTGATCCCACTAACAGCGTTATCTTACCATGTTAAGATCCATTATAGATTCAAATCCTATCACAGACGCTCATTTGCGTATTATCGAGACAAACAAATAAATACAACAGATCGAACAATTTAACAGTTTGATCTGCAGATCATCGAATAACAAAATAATATCTCAAAACAAGTCAATGCAGAAACCATCAAACGTAATCTAATAACAAAATGAAAGGGAAAAGAAAGTTGTAGATCCATGAATTGCAAAAATTCATAGAATTCTATAAATTTATCAAAATAACTTATGAAAATCCATATCTAACGATTAGCAAACAAACCCTAACTCGATCTCCGCAATGATAGCAGCGAATTTTAAAAAGTAAATCAGAGATTTATCAGGAACAAATCGAGATCGTATATATAGAAATTTAAATCTAAGATCAAAGAGATTACGAAATTGAAGGTAAGACTTTTACCTAAGGAAATGCTTTCACAGAGGGATCTAGAGAGAGAGAGGGAAGGCGCGAGTGGAGACAGAGGGAGCGATCCGAATGCCTAATACCAACGCGGAGTATGAGAGTGGAAATGTCAACGAGAGGGGAATAAATAGAGAGACCAGGGCCAATAAACTGCCATTCGCTGTTGATTGAATAACTAAAATACCCCTGCGTTTAAAAGCTATTGCTGCATTATCTGCCGAAAGGTTTGCGAATTACTTTGCCCTTGTCCAATGAGCTGTTGCCACGTCGACAAACATTTTTAGGTTTAGAGTGGGGCTAAATTCACTCCACTAATTTTATTGTTTATGGTAGATTGTTATTTTCGTAACTATTTTAGTATCAATAAAAAACAAAAATAGATCTAGATTTACAACCATCCTTTTGGGTTTAAGAGTTTGGAAATGGCAAATTTTCTCAAGACCACAGGTCCCCTGGCTCAATTTGGAAGCATTTATTTGGAAAAATAAGGAAAAAGGAGAAAATAAAGGTAAGTAAGGAAAAGGAAAAGGAAAAGGAAAAAGGAAAAAGGGTAAAGGAAAATTTTGTTAATCAATTTTTTTAACAAAATTTGTTACTCAAATAATGTTGTGAAATGTGAACTTGATTATAACTTCTTCTTTTTTTATATATTTTTTGGTTAATAATGGCGACGCGTTAGAGCATCTCATAATTTATTGTGGAAATGACATACATTATACATATTACAATAGACTATCTTGCTCAATATGTACAAAATAATTACTATAAAATAAAAAATAAAAAATAAAAAAAATTACGGCCCCCAAAAAAATTATATATATGAGCGAACAAGGATTGTAACTTTCATCTTCCATGCACTATGGTAAATGTCCATTAGGGTATATTGGAAAGTGCAATTGGGCAGATTTGAAGGAGCTTAACTCGATTTCTCATAAAATTTGATCAACAATTTTTACAATTAGAATAAACTATGTTAAAAAATTCCTTAATTTGAAATTGGGATTAAGTTGAGGCTTCAACTATTCCTACAATTAGAATCTTTTAGCTTTTGTATAGCCCAATCTTAATGTTTATCTTATTTTTACAAATTGAGTTCAAAATTTTGTAGATGGTTCGAAATAAGAACTTAGGTTGAAGGTCTTTGTTGGATTCGGTTGATTATCATGAAATTCAAATTTACATTTTCATACCTATTGACTCTGCTTCTTAAAAACTAGAAAAGAAAAATAGGATGACCATGTTTTAACTATCCAACTGTAATGCTATATTCGGTGTGTATGAATAAAACAGAATGTAAGTGGGAATAGAATGAAATGACTATTGTAAACATGAAATGTGTATAAATTGAATGATAATAACCATTGTAGTGTTTGGTTGGACCAATTTAAAATTTAGAATGGAATAAATTTCAAATTGAGTTATTCAGAATATCTCTTACTAATAAATTAATTAAATTAACAAAATGATATTCTTCTATAGATTTTTTAAAATAAATGGTGGCAGTGGCAGTGGTGACGATAGTAGTGGAGGTGAAAAGCGGTAGTGGTGTAAGTGGTGGTGTTGGAAGGCGGCGGTGGTGGTAATGGTGGAAGATGGCAGGTGTTGTTGGAAGGCGATAGTGGTGCTGGTGAAAGACGATGGTAGTAGTGCGGTGATGATGGAAAGCAGTGGAGTTGGTGGTGGTAGAAGGCAGTGACGGTGGTGGTGGAAAGCAGTGGTGGTGGTAGAAGGCAATAGTGGTGGTGGAAGGCGGTAGCGCTTATGGTGATGGAAGGCGGTGGAGTTGGCAGTGGCGGCGGCGGTGGTGGATGGTGGCGACAGTGGTGGTGGTGGAAGGCGATGACAGTTGTGGAAGGCACGTGGTGGCGCTTTGTGGTGGCGAAAGGTGGTGGCAGTAGTAGTCGTGGCAGTGGTGAAAGGCG
Organism: Cornus florida; assembly: GCF_030987335.1. Lineage (NCBI taxonomy): Eukaryota > Viridiplantae > Streptophyta > Magnoliopsida > Cornales > Cornaceae > Cornus > Cornus florida. The sequence goes on along the minus strand of NW_026775580.1, from coordinate 99,926,114 downwards.
ATGGCACTGGTGGTGGTGGTGAAAGGCGGTGGAAGGCAGTAGCAGTGGTGGTAGTGGAAGGTGGTTGCGGTGGGAAAGGCAATGGCGGTAGTGGAAGGTAGCGGTGATGAAAAGCGGTGGCGGTGGTTGTGGTGAAAGGCGGTGGCGGTGGTTGTAGTGAAAGGCGGTGGCGGTGGTGGCGGTGAAAGGCGGTGGCGGTGGTGAAAGGCATTAGCGTTGGCAGCGGCGGTGGTTGCGGCAAAGGAAAACGATGTTGGTGGTAAAAGGAAGTGGCAGTGGTGGTGGCGAAAATCGGTGGGTGATGGTGAAAGTAGGTGATGGTAGTGGTGGTGGAAGGCAGTGGTAGTGGTGGAAGTCGGTGATGGTGGTGGTGAAATGCGGAGGTGGTTGTGGTAGAAGGTAATGGCATTTTTTGGATTTGGAATATGAGGATTTTTTGGCAAGTTGATTTTAAAAAAAATTTACTTAGGAATGGAATGGTCATTCCATAAGTTTAGTTGTGGAATGTATTTTCATTTCAATGTAATGACCATTCACACTTTAAATTGCATACCAAACAAAAGAATAGTTGTAATGGGCGGCGCGCGCATGGGGCTTGGCCTTGACCCCCTTCGGGCGGCGAAGCCAGTTTTGTTTTTAGTTGTTCTCCTCCGTCCAGACTCCAAATCATGTGATTGTTGAGTTTAACTTTGTTAATTTTTCGCTGCCTATCCAATGGTGTGCTCGGGAGCACCCATAACTTTCTGAAAATTACCATTTTTCCCCTAGGGCTAAACTTGTCCATTTTTTTAAAAACATCATTTCCGCATTTTGTTTTCTTTTAAGTTCCGTGGCTTTATGGGAGGTCATGTTTGTGTCTTAGAGATGACGTACATCTCTTGAGACCTTGTTTTTTATGTGAAATGACCATTTTACCCTCTGGAGCATACTTGGTCAATTTTTACCTTTTCGCTTCCGCATTTTGTTTTCTTTTAAACTCCGTGATTTCATGAAAATCACTCTTGCGTTCTTGGGATACCGTTTATCCCTAGGAATCTTGTTTTCTTTATGTTCGCTTCTGCATTCCAGATTTGTTATTGGGTCAACTTTCGGGTTACATTGACATATCCGAGTTTATGAAAATTCGAATCGTCACAAGAGATTCCATTCCTCCATTCCTGCACACCAAACTTAAAGTACTTATTTTCTTTTAAAATTTATTTTCATCTATTCTATTTCAAAATTAAATAATTGTAGACATTTATGAGATAGATCACGTGGGATCTATATGAATGTCGGTGTCTGGCTTTCTCCTTATTTATTAAGTTTGAATAACATTATTTTTTTTTTTAACGGAGTTTGAATAACATTACTCTAAATTTAATATCTAGGTTAAAACCCAAACACAACACGTTGAGCCCAATGACATTAATTTTATACAGTAGTCGGTAGAGAGGGAGTGGTGAGATCCGTAATGTCTACGAAAATGAGGTTAGGTTTGACTGATGAGAGAGAGAGAGAGAGGGGTCACCAACTAATGAAACTGCTTGCATTTACTTGAGATTTGATTTGGGTACAGAAGAGGGTGAGAGGTTTGCATCTTGAAAGCAAAGGTTTTGCTACCCTAATCGCATCATATGGCCACCAGGGAGGACAATGATGGACACTTGACTTGTTTCCGGCCTCATCACCCTCTACTTTTGACCCTAGTCGTGTTTGGTAAGTCTGAAAATTCCAACCAATTAAGGACATTCATTTCATTTATAACTGTGATATGCCACCAACTGTTTCAGTACATTAGGGTTTTTAACGGATTTTAAATTTGATAGGAACCTCTATAATTTCCATTTCCATTAGTATTTCTCATTAATGACAAAGTTGTTGATTATTTAGTATATTTACAGGAGTTCCAATCTCATGCTTATTTATATGAGTTGATGTTTGAGAACTACTCTTTGTAAATGTGTTTGAAACTATTGTACCAACGGGCATTAGTCCAGATTCTATGATCTCTTCAAACGGGAGGTTTAGAGTACGAGCCCTGCTAGGGCAATATACATGGTGTGTGCCCGTTTTGCTTGAACTTTCAAGTGAAAAATAAAAATAAAAAGTTTGAAACTGTTGTCTAAATGAAATCAGAGGAAAAGGGTAATTGTCCATTTTAATTCAGGTTGCTGAGAGATGCACAGACCTAAGTTTCAGCATTAAATTGCAAAAAGTGACTGCTTTCAAGATTTGAACCTGCGTTCCAAGCATCTACCAATGCACCAAAGAATGTATGTATTTATGCAGCAATACAGAGATGGGGTGATAGTTATTCTTACCTAAGGTATACTAGGTATGATATAATAATAAGGATGGCAAATGCTGACACGACCCACCAACACGACTCGAACACAACACGAGTTAAACGGGTTTGGGTTGACCTTAAACGGGTTCGGGTTATAAACGGGTTGACACAATTAACCCGTTTGGTTAATCGTGTTGTGTTTGGGTTGAGGGATTCAACCCGTGTAACTCGTTTATACACTTTTAACTATATATGTCGTAAATAAATTTCTGTTTAAGTTCTAAAATAACTATATAAACTTGTGTCTTATAATTTAATCTTTTGTAAACTATAAACTATTTAGTAATTTGGTTGATTAAACCTTATATTTTTATTAATAATTTATATATATATATATATATATATATATATTGTAAATATGTCATTAAACAGGTTACACGTGTAACCCGTTTAATAAATAGATCATGTTAGTGTTGAGAGTTTTTGACACGATTATTAAACGGGTCGTGTTCGAGTCGAGCTGTTTAATATAATACCCTTAAATTGACACGACACGATTACAACCTGCGAACACGAATTGCCACCCCTATATAATAAGAGGTTTTTAAGAGGTAAAATCCATTTTTGTGTGTCGGCAAGTTTCCGAGGAAGTCACTACTGGAATAGGAGCTGTTATAGTGAGATGAGGACATTCCAACCGCTTTCCTGAAAATGACTGATCTCAACTAAGCAAAATCTACTCCTGTTTTTAATTTATTTTAGTATTTGTGACTCTCTTCCATATTTTCTGGACATAACTGTTCAACTTGGAAAATCTACAACTTGTTTGTAACTTCTTGGTGATCACCAATCAAATGAGCTTCAGATGGCAGATGATCTCCTAATAGCTCGAATGCTTCTTCACCCGTGCCTATTTACAAAAAAAGCACTCAAAGGCTCTTTTTTCATGGGATAGAGAACCCTTTAAACTTGCATTTGGTTAGCAGGATTCAGTAAATCTTTTTGCTTTGGGTGTTTCTTAATAGTGTTTTTCACCATTTATTTGCAGCAATTTATATCAAAGGTATGATATAGTAAGTTTTAAGAGTTTTATGTGAGGGACTTCTTAATATTTACAAACATACCAGTTATTTTCTTGATTTCATGTTATTGCGAATGATTTAGTAATGAGAAAGAAGGGACAGGTTTTATGACGGTCAAGTATCTGGTTACCAGTGCTGCTTCCTATATCAAATGGTTGTGCTACATATGCCTCATATGTACCAGAATGTTACCTTGCTTGTTACTTCTGGAAATCTTTATCTTGATATATATATAGTCATCTAGTTGACTTCCTACTCGACTTCCGTTATTCATGACTACTGAAATCCTTTTTCCCAGGTTTTCAATGTTAGATTTCAAACAACTGTTTTGGTTCACCTTTACAGATGCATCTGATTGTCTGATCTGCCAGAATATTTTCCTAACGGTTATCCATTGGATAAATCATAAATAAGAAATGCAGAGTTGTGTACACAGATAGGACACTAATGATCTGATTGACTGCCTGAAGCTGGAAGAAAAGAGAAAAAAAAGGTATGGAATCTTCTAATTCAACAGAGCATGATGAGTCCGAGGCAAAGGGAACCAGGTAGAGTATAAATATTTAAATTCTAAATTTCATTTTTATATGTCATGATATAGGAAATCATTTTTTATGTGGCTTGATATTTCTGCTGGCCACGAAGTTCCCGTCCTGCAAGATTTTCTATCTCGGGAGCATTTTTCTGGTAATTGCTTCTTTCTGGCCTGTTCTCTCTTTTTTTTTCCCCCTCACTGTTTAGCTTCTAAATCCATGTGGCATCCTTTTTCTGATGTACAAGTACGTCTAACGAACTTCCCATTCCTGCTGCTTTTTTTCCATGCCTAACTGAATTGATAGCAAGCCTAGCATTGTGTATAGAAAAATATTATTGAAATTTTTATTTGAACCACATATTACTTGCCTGTTGTATCTTAATTCCATTTGGCAACTGCCTGTCATTTTCTAGCAGCAATAAAAGAAACCTTTCAAACCGAACTTGTAATCTGTTGAATGGTGTTTTATTTATCACACATCTAGAAATCAAGCATGTATATCTATTAACAATGGGATAGTTTAACATAGCAGAGAAGGCTGCCTTATATCATAGTATCAAGGCTGCTTTTTATCATGCTATTAAACATTTAACTAATAACAATATCTGTATATTCTCACACAATGTCTGTATACTACCACGCAATGGGAACCCAAGCAACCTCAGTAAAAAAAGAATTCCCATGACACTAGCAATACTAATATATGCATCCTTAGCTCACTCATTAATGGTGTGAAAGGGGTCAGGAAGTCACACCGACCAACATACTGAACACACCACAATGTACCTAGCAAAATTTAACACTTAACAGGAGTCATGGGCAGTTTGAATCCGGTTATTTGATGGCTTCCCAATCTGTAAACAATCAACTGGAGGGATAGTAGGGGCATTCAACTCTCCAAAGGATTGCCAGCAGAAGGGATTATACATGTGGTACTGTTCTTGCAGTGGTTTCAGTTGTATCGCGGTTAGGGTTACTTCTGTACATGGAAGGCTATCACTACATGCCAAGTGTACGGGTTTTACTGTGTAAGTTCCTCTTATCCTTTCAAAGGTGATTCCTGATAGAGCCACAGCAGATGATTCATTTTTGCATGTTCTTTTGTCACAATAGAATTGATCTATTATGATTGGAAGTTGGACTTCAGAAACTTGAATGTTTGAGAACAGGACTCCTTGCACAGACCCTGACCCACCCTGCAAAATTAACGAACTAGGTAAGAATCTTTAAATCTTGCATTAATAGTAAAATGGCTGTGTTGAGTGAACTCAGATTGCAGTCAAAAGTTCTGCATTAATTTTATTATAACATCATACTTAATCCAGTGTCGAAAATAAAACTCTACAAGATTTTTGAAGTTATCTGTAGATCGTTAAATCCTGGAAATTTATGTAAGAAGCTGAAGTTAGTTGGAATTGTGAAAGTGAATTTTTCTCAAATGTCTTGAAACTGTTTCAAAATGTTGAAACTCCTTTGAAATTTACAGTCTTCAACTTGACTTGGAACTTGGTCGAGTAGTTTTTCCGAATTTGTAATTCTTATAGCCAATTAAGAAAACATTACTAGGTTATGATTTTTTCTTTTCTTTTGCAAATGGCTAGTTTGTCCAATCTTCGCAACCAAATTCTTGATTTCTTTAGTTCCACTCATTGAGTTATCAATAAAACTGCAAAAGGTAGCCATACCTGCCATGTCTTTATCCTGACTCCATTCATTGTATTATGCATAATGATGTCTCGAACAGTAATGTTGGAGACACAGGCTTTGGTGTTATCCTTTCCTAGACCTCCGATACTGATACCATGCCCTGGTCCACAGTTCACATTGTGTATATAAACGTTGTTGCATCCAGTTTGTATAGAAACACAGTCGTCTCCTGCACACAGCAGCATTGAGATTTGAGAATTCATTTTCTTATTAAATAAATGAAAAAGGATTTGAGAACTTTTGTCAACATTAACCCTGCATGGACCTGTTTTTATGTTCATTATCTTTCAGACTAAATGGGATTTCATGTATCTTTAGAGCTGTCTTAGACTCATAGACTCTTAGCCTCTTAAGCAGAAGAGAATGAGGAAAAGGGGGAGAAAAGACGTTGTTCTAGTTTCTGAAGACGACAAAAGAAAATTTGAAGGAATCTGCCAAAAGAAAAGTGTTCTGGCTGTGGGGTTTTTGGTGTTCACAACCTAACCCCACAATGCATTGGTACATTGTGACACATATGTATTAACCGGGGCTATGCATCTTGTGGTGAATAAGAATTATGTAAGAGATGATTGGTTGTCATGTGTCAAGATATTAGGGGTTGGGCTTCAAAAATATGGTTTGTGTAGGTTAACAGGCACGATAAGGTTATGGCATGATATAGCAGGATTGTGTCTCAGGAATTAGGATCCTCTCCTGTGCACTGGATCGACTGTCCAGTGCACAGGGGGAGGGTCCCTGCTATCTTAATGATATGAGGTTTTCTGTCTAATTTTTCAGTAATGACATCAGTCCATAACTAAGCAGTAAGGTTATTGAGGCCATAAACTCAATAATCTTGACTTGTAGGTCTTATTCTAATTCTTGAGCAGCATGGCTCAACTAGTGACCTACCATTTTCGAACTGATTGGAATGATAAAATTTCCCATCCACAAGTAATGTAATTACCGCAAGCAAGATTGGTACTATGGATTAGAACATCTTGGGAGTTCTGCAAGTGAATTCCATCTGTATTGGGACTGTCACTGGGAGATGAGACACTCATATCGTATACTGAAACTCCCATGCAGTTGTCAAACTTGAGGTGGCACTGGGGACTGTTTATAATTGTTATGCCAGTGACTGTCACGTTGAAACTCCCGTAAAACCTGAGTGCCTGTGGGTAGCAAAAGTACAATTATCATGTCACATGGATTGCTTGGTAAGAAATGCACTTGTAAATTCTGGTTGTTTTCAAGTGTTCTTACAGTTGGTTTGATGCTTGGCATTTTCCCACCAAGTGAGCTGCTTATCTGCCACACAATTTTTGGAAGTTAACAACGTGAGTCCTAGGCAATGTAGAAACTAACCACAGAAAAAGACAGAGAAGATAGGATCGAATAATTACCGGAACCAGTGGGCTCCTTTCTACTGTGCTGTTTAATGGAACAATTAGTTTTGTTTCATCGTCAAGGGGATCATCGAATGGGGAATCTTGCCACCAGACCGAGCCCCTTCCATCAATCAAGCCTTTTCCCGTAACTGTGATTCCTCTTAGTTTTGTAAATTCAAGCCATTGTAGGAGACCTGAACCCCAAGCTTTAGAGTTCATCGGTGCAATGATTGTGCCATCAAGCTGTAGAAGAGAAAGTGCATTACCTAGTGTGTATATCTTTACTTACACAAGGTTCTAGGAGGAAAAAGACTGAAAACAGACCTAACACACACACAATTCTCAAAAAATGTACTAGTTTTTTATTTGTATTTTGTGTAATCCCCAATCAGATGATGATTGAAGCCTAGACGTATGACATAACATCTCAATTACCATCCCCATGATGTATACCAGACTAGTTTTGGATGGCAAAGGAAGATCAAGCACCAAAGTATTAAATTATTAGTGTTTGGCTTGGTAATTTGCTGGATAATAGATTTTTATATACGATTACATTCTACAAAAGTGTATCATAATTTACCTGAAAGACTATGTTTGGTTGACAGTAAGGACCAGAGAATGATATGGGTCCCACAAGGAACACGAATTCTGATGGAACGATGATCGTTGATGCCTCCACTTTACAAGCAGCTGCCCATGCAGCTTGGAACGCCTACATTGCACCATATAAATACATTTAGCTTAGTTATTAACTAAATTTGTAATTTTATTTTTTATTTTTTATTTTTTATTTTTTGAAAAATTAAGCGAACAACTAAATTTGTAGTTACTTAAGCAGCTGAGGTAAATAATAATAATCATACATTAGTTACTTTGTACAGAACTGTATACAATTATTGTTGGAAATTGAACAAACTCCTGCAACAGAATAATAAGAGTGGCCCCTCCTGATTTTGTTGTCAACTACCAAGAAAGTTCTGTTGTCTTTCACTTTATGTGGTCTCTCTCTTTGTTATATTGTACAATGCACATACATATATTGGTTGAATACTTGTAGAGCAGAAAGCCAAAAAATGTGTGGCAATTACTTAACTTCTTTGTTCTTAACTAATGAAATTACTAGTGAACACATTTTACCATGATGCCTTTTAATAAAGAATTCAATGTACAATTTTAATTGCTGAATTGAAATTACAACAAATTGACCAAATTGTCCTTCATCTTAATCTTAATTGCAATTTCTTGAATTTACAATACTATAAAGGCTAAGCTGTTAATGCAGGAAATGAGCATTGTGAATGAATGCATGTTTGTCTAGGCTGTTAATGTAGTCATGCCTTTTGTTACCGAGTAATGCATGCTTGTCTTTAGAGCCTTATACCTTCAACATTTTGGGGAAAACAAGCTTAAAATTGCAGGGACAAAAATAATAATTTAGACCAAAATTTCAAGTTGTAGGATGCATATTTTGCTATGAATTCTTGGAGAACATTCTGACAAATTCATGAACATTGACAGGAACTTGAAGTTACCTTGGTGTCATCACTATTTCCATTGCCCTTGGCGCCAAAATCCAAAACATTGAAGGTGGTGGAATGCCAATTCTTGTAACTTTTCTTTGGTGGGGTTGATGGGATACCTTCTTTTGGTCCGGTAGCTGGAGGAGGTGGTGCTTTTCGAGATGGAGTTTTATGTTTAGATTTACCACCATTATTGTGGTGGTGAGTAATGCCATGATGATACTTTCCTTTCTTCTTGGACAGAGAAGCTGAGGTACTCCTACTCTGCCTCCAATGCTTGCCTCTTCTTGCATCACAATTATTAACATTTGATGACCACACAAGGAATACTATGAAAAACATAAATGTGAGGCTTTTAAAGCTTAACTCACTCATGTTCAATGTATGGAGATGGAGATGGAAATGTGGGTGGGTGAGAGAGAGAGAGAGAGAGAGAGAGAGAGAGAGAGAGAGAGAGATGGTCAAAAAGAGAAATGGCTGGGTTTATATAGGAAGAGCTCTCCAAAATGAGACTGTATGCGGACATAAGCAAACATTGATGGATTATGCTACTTATTTCATTTAAGTTTCATTCTTCCAGATATGTTAAATTTTGATAATTATTTCCCTTTTTGTTAAATTTTGTTGGAATTAATTTGACTCACCAGCAGGTTCCATTTTTCACCACATGGCATATATTTGTTGCATGTGACTCATCGAATGTTCGTGTAACATGTCGACTATTGGTAAATATTGAGTTTAATCTTGGTAAAATGGCACAAAATATAGAATAAAGGAAACTCTGTTTCTCTAGCATGTTGTAATATAGCATTTCATGATTATTTCCGAACAAATTATGCTGAATTCTTGAATGATTGAACAGTTGGTTGCATTCCATGGACTTGAAATTTTAAGCCATGCATGTTTGAATGCTTAGTTTTAATGTTTATTAAGCTCTAGTAATATAAAGAACTATGTTGTATGAATTTATATTTTTTGAGTGGTTATTTTTTTGTTTATTTCATTCCATGTGATAATAGTGATGCGACATCTTCTGTACTTTTCTCTGGCTTTCTTCTATGGTAGTAGTCAATTTCAATATATATACATATACATATATGTATGTGTGTGTGTGTGTGTGTGTGAATTGTATTATTAAGAATTTTTAGCTGTTGATGTAAAAGCCAAAGCGACACACGTGAGTGGGTCTATAAGTTGTCAAGGGCACTGATTATAACAGCTCTTTATGATCACATGCAAACATTCACGGGCTTCAGTTTTGTACTTTTGTCTTCTTAACCAGCTACAATGGCCCCGACCCTCTAAGCATATACTACGTACATATATACTTGTTCAAAATTAGCTTTTTCATTTTCTTTTTTCTTTATGGTAAATGATATGTAATCCGTATGCAGGATTAAATTCAATTGTTTGATGTGAATAGAGGCGGATATCATGATGATATCAAAGGTATGGTGGCAAAGGTAAGACTGATATCATGATGATGATGTCAGTTCTTACATAAAAACAGTCGAAATTATTCGACTCCCGAATTTCGTATCATTACTCTTTCATTATATATAACTTTTACTTCTGATTATGCAATAAATATATAGGATTTTGAAGTTTTCTGTAAGTCAATTGGAAAAAATTCAAGTAAATGATCCAAGTTGCATTAATTATATGAAGAATATGATAGGTATGAAAGAAAACTCAGAACACCCACACTTTTCCTATACCATTTGTCTTGGTTTCTGACCAGATGGGAAAAACTACTAGTGTCCAACTAACAATAATTTAGTTCACGAAAATGTAATAAAATAAAAATCACATGTTTGGGTCCTCTGTAGATTAATAATTTAGCTTCGGAACCAAAAAAATAAATTAAAATTTTAGGATAAGAAAGGTGACAGCATGACATATTAATGATGGAATGTGAATTTGCACTTTCTGGTGGAACCGTGGAACAGCCAAAAAGCTGCCTAGATATCAGTGAAAAATGAGGAAAATGTTTGAACTTGAGATTTACAATAGAATGAACTTATGCTATGTTTGAACTTGAGATTTACAACAGAATGAACCTGTTGCATAAAACTGGTGTTTCGGAATGAATTTGAAGAAAATTTTGTTCACAACAAATTTTTTAATGCTATTTTCAGTTATATGGAACTGACATTTACCTAATCCGAAAAATTATATTTTAAACAATCTTTTTAGTTTGCCTTTCTAAACCGATTAAATCACAATTATTGGACGATTGTGTAACAAATCCAATAGTTGGGGTTAACTTAGATTGAGTTACTGTGTTAGTGTGTGTAATGTGTGTTTGAGTATGTGAGCAGCATCAACTAATGTGATATAGACATTTGGAAAGAACGTATCGAGTAGGACCTTCTTGGCCGTCTTTTTGTGCAAAAAATGCTCGTGAACTTTGAGCCACCTCGTGAACCCACTGACCTCCATGCATTGAGAGATGATTATTAGGGTTCTTTTTGTTCCATTTCAGATTTGGCAGGCTACTGCTAAATTGACCAACAGATGCTTCAAACTTTCATGCCTTGCCCCAATTACCAACTTAGATAAAAAAAAAAAAAAAAAAAAAAAAAAAAAAAAAAAAAAAAATGAAGATTTCCAGTTATGTTCTCTCTGGTTCTTTACTCATATGGTTATGCTAAGGCAACAACATGAAAAGTAAAAAAAAAAAAAAGAAAAGAAAAGAAAAGAAAAAGAAAGAACAAAACATTTATTGTGTTTGTCCTCAAGTCCAAAGTTAGCATTGCTTATGTTTTGCCGTCACAGCTTGCCAATTAAAGCATTTCTAAATCCTATTGAAATTTTTACTAACTTTATGTTACATGTGAAATAAATTACACACGATCAATTAAAATGAAGCAATTTAATTTCATAATCATTAAGATTTAATAACAAAACATTTATTGATGAAGTGGTTCCATTTTATGAAATCAAATAAAATTTGAAGGGATCTTAGTTTACATTAAAAAAAAAAAAAATAGTATTATTTCAATTCATTAAATTTATATGGTGCCCAGGATAAAATTTTATCATGAACACGTGAAAAAAATTCACAATGCCTAGCATCAAACTCGTCAGAATAGGACAATGTTTTGAATTCACCAATGATTGCAGCAGTCATAACTCATAAGAGATGTGTCATTACATGTATTTACATACTAGACTTTTATATATATATATATATATATAGTCGTATACTTGTTGTTGCGATTCATTCACTATGTAGATATTGTCCGTTTTGCATACTTTTTTTTAGGTGTTTATAATTTTCAGAAGCGTCTACTCAGCTAAGAAATGTTTATTCCATGCTGCCTAACAACAACCTGTTCTGAAAGGATGTATGACGTGACAGACACACGTGCAAATAAATATATGAGCAGTTGCCACATTATCATCTAAATGGTAAATAACATTTAACTGAAAACAGAGCAATTCTTGAACAGTGGCAAGGAGTACCAATTGACTCATTCACACAAACTTACAGAAAAAAAGGGGTCACGGATCATTATAGAAATTGAAGGTAGAAACAATAGTTTGACTGTTCACAGGAACACGTTATGTTCTACCTTGAGCTTCCAAAGACGAGCATTTTACTGATGTTGGTACCATTGCTAATGTTGTGCATGTTGTTGGGCATGTGAAACTCTAGTTGGAATTCTTTGTTTGTATTATATATATATATATAATGTACACACACATGTATGTGTATGCTGTGTATATTAATTGTCTCCGCCTTCTTGTTTGTATTAGATCCTAAATTCAAGGCCAGCAAAAGTTATCCAATCCCTTCCATTCCCAGATTTGAAGATCTCTCTGCGGCCCATAGTTTCTTTGCCCAAAATTATTGTTTTAGGGGAGGACATGATCTTATCAGACCTTTTTGTTTTCTGTTGGGAGTTTTGCTTAAAAAACATTATCCGTTTGTTGTGCAACTGACTCCAATAATTAGTATTCAACAAAGACTTTTGTTGGACTCTTGTCAATATTAAATAAGAGTAGAATCTCTCTCCTTTTAGAGTATACGCCTCGGTAACAAAAATTGATGAGCAAATTTATCTTTCTCCTTTCACCTTTCTGTTACCTTTTGTTATATAACTTTGCTGACAATGCAAGCCATAATGGCCCTTGACTCACAGTGCAATTACATAATCACTTTCTGGATATGTCACTTTTGTGTGCTGTGTATGCACCATCTACACATGCCATTTGTCTTACAATTTGGAATTTTTCATACTCATAACAGTCATTGTCTAAGAATTGGGCCTTTATATATACATTTATACAAATCCATTGTACCACTAATTGTTGTGGTCCAAACACAGGTCAGGTGCAAAGGCTGATAGAGAGGTCATGGCCCTCTAATGTTTATACCCACACATACGTATATATAAAGAATTAGTCCAGTGCACGAAGTTAAAGGATGATTTGATATATTTCGTATGCAAAGAGACTGTTTGATGTACACATATATAGTAACAATACACAAACATTTAACTGCACAACCATATAATAACTAATCTCAATAGTCAATAAATTGACTTTTTTTTTTTTTTTTTTTCAAATTATAAGTACATTACACAACTGCTCTATTGTATAGCTGAATTTGGTTCACCGTAATTGCTGTATAAAAGTATGAAACCTGTTATTTAACTTGAAATTAGACTTATGCATCTTAGAGACTTGAGACCTCATTTAATCAAATACTATACTAGTATACTCTTGAGTTAATTATCCAGCTTAATACAATCATGTAGTAATTAATGACCACCTATGTGTAGAATCAGAGTTCAGTATGAACCAAGTCCTTTCCGCTTCGTTCTTCAAGCTCAGCTGTCTGTTCGATCATGGAGGCCTTGTCGGTGGATGTCAAGCATTCTGCTGAAGGCTGCACATATCCATAACCAAAACCCGTGACCGAATTGCAGTATGTCTCAGCCGTGCCATCGGTAGTCTTTAGGTTGATGTTGTTCAGGACTATGTGGTTGCAGGGTACTGAGTCACTGCATGCAAATTTCATAGCCCTTTTGCTCTTAGAAGTCCCGGTAATGTTCCGGTACATAATTTGACTTATTTCCACAGCTGATGTCTGAGAAATCAAAATCAAATGGTTTTGTAAATAGTCTTTTGGCCACGAGTTTGTTTAAGTAGTCATAATAGTGAAAAATTAAGGATTGAAGGGTATGAAAATGGAAGATGTTATATATACCTGGTTTTGACAATTTGACGGGGAATCACAGTAGAATTGATCAATTATGATTGGGTTTGAAACATCTTCCATTCTCACATTTTGGTAACGTATTGCTTTAACATAACCAGATCCTCCCTACACACAAAAACAAGCGACAGAAGAAATCCTAGCGTTAATTATATCACACAAAGTAACAAGACAATAAATGCATACATGTTATATACTAGGAAAATGGTACATAAGAGAGTTTTCTTGTACAAGGCATCAACATGACTATGGTCTCTTTATGCATGTTGTTTGACTGATGAAAGAAATTTGTTATCAAACATATTTTGTTTGTCCCTTTTTAGTTAAACTGTCAAAATCAACAGTAGAAGTAGCTGGGATTGAACATGATGTTGAGCACTCCAATGGAGCCTCACAATGTGCATTATGCGTAATTTTCATGTCACTAACATAACTATAGACCAAGGTTGTTCAGGTACCATATATATATATATATATATATATATATATATATATATTTATAATAATGCTGGAATGTGTTTATCAGATTATGATGTTAATGGAACAAAAGAATTACCTGCCAAGTCTTAATCCTGCGGCCATTGGTAGTCTCCCTGAGGAATGCCGTGTCCACGACCACCTTTGTCACAATGCCAGTGGAATTGTTCTCCCCAAGGCTTCCTATGCTGAATTATGCAACAAAAGGAAGGAGAAAGGGAAGACATTCAAAACTATAAAACTGGTTAAATCCTTTAGAAATCTCGGAATGCTTAATTAGCTCAAATCATATACATGACACATTTAATTCTGCGCTGATATATATATATATATATTTATTTAAGAATGTTCTGCTTTGAATTTCCGAAAAAAAAAAAAAATGTCATATGACTTGGATGGGATACTTCCAAAATCAGAGAATACCTGATTCCATGACCAGGTCCGCAATAGATTGTCTTCATCTTGATACTTGAACTACCATTAACAATAGAGATGCAATCATCCCCTAAACACCATATTATACAACTTGTCAGCATATTTTCTTGGGACATCAATTGAATGTTAAATAAATGTGCGTCTCTTCTAAGGGTTAACTCCGCGATACATGTAGTAGATGTGTATGACTTGTAAGTAGTAGATGTGTATGACTTCTACAAAAGAGGCACCATATATACTGGCTATTTAAAAGAGAAAAAGTAAAAAGAAGAAAATTTGATAGGGGCAGTAGTGGTTGAGAGAACCTGTTACTATTTTGGTGACCTGGACAACTACATTTGTTGATTGAGTGACGTGGATTCCATCAGTGTTGGGACTGTCTCCCGGAGCAGAAACTTTTACATGCATCACTCACACAGAATCAGACCGGGAAATGGTGAAATGCATCTGCTGGCCGTTTTGAATGGTGAGGTCTTTCACCCTCTCGGCTGAGCATGAATCTATAGTAAATGTCTGCATTCAGTGAACTCATTCAGTTTACCAATTTTGCTGCTTAAATGTGCGTGCACTCGTTAGATTGTATCTGCATGCTTGCATAAATTTTTAGTGACACGGTGACACCCCCTAAGTTTGGCCAAATATTATATTGAAATACCTTTCAAAAATTAAATTATGAACTAGTAATTTAATATTATCTTTGACATCTCATGAGATGGAGAGAGAGAAATTGGTGATATCGTTACAAATTACACACGAACAACTAATTGTTTCACTGAATCTAATATACATATGTAAAATAAGCAACTGAGTATTCAACTTCTTGTAAGAACTTCTTGACCATTCAATTCAAATATTTATATGTATCTATTATAAAATATTTCTACTCGTGAAACCCCCAATTAATTCTTTCATTCTTCTTTTCTTTTTCAAACTTTATTTATCTCATACATAGATACTACATTGTAATTGAAACTTAATCTCAATGCCAACCTGGTACATCATTAATCTCATCAAAATAGTGCAACTTGTTAGTCTAGGCCTTCGGAGGAAATTTTACCTTAGAGATAAACCTTTTGGCTACTGTGTACCTAACCACGAACAATGCAAACTTAATGGCATTTTAGTAACATAAATTTCATATTAAATTCATTAAAAGATTGACAAAGAAAATGGAGAAATGTGAGTGACTTGAAATGAGTATGAAAAAAGATGAAGGAAAGAATTTTTCTGATGCTTCACAAATTAAATAATTGGCCATGTAGGTTCGGTTCGAGGAGACGTACTTTTCACAAAAATATTCAATAAAAAGTAACTTGGTAAAATTAGCGTACTCAATTTGAGAGCCTGACTATCATTATATACAAAAGGAAAAATACAAATATGGAAAAGAGAATAAAATCAAATCAGAATAAAGAGAATAAAATCAAATCAGAATAAAAATAAAATCCCTAAACATTAGCCTATATTGAAGACCCAATAAATCTACCACAATCATTGAGTCAATTTATAGATATGATTTCCAACACTCCCCCTCAAGCTGGAGCAAATATGTTGACCAAGCCCAGCTTGACTATGGAAGACTGGAGAAGAGAAGGCCCAACAGACTTTGTGAACACATCTGCAGTGTGATGTTTCCAATTTTCTCCGTTTTCATTTTTTTCGGAATTTTGTTGATGCGAGGGCATTTTTGTCTTTTCATGTTGTGTGAACCGGACACTGCAGAGTGTGCCAGTTGTGTTTGAGAGTTGTTTGGAGCATTTCATTGAGTCCAGGACCCTTTAAAATGCAAGGGTGATCATTTTCGCATTTTTTCGTTTTTCGAGCCGAACGGTTCCGTGTGGCACCCGCTACCGGAATTGTTGCATACAGGGATTTTAATTGAGTCCATTTACATCATAATCATTTTATTTAATGTGTTTTATGTAATTGTAAAATAGATGTGTATATATATTTTTATGTGGTGTAAAATGAGAATAAAAAAAAAAAGAAAAATAAAAAGAAAATGAGTGGGACCCACTAATGTCAAACTTAAGGCTAAGAGACCATGTTTGATCTCACCATTCCCTCATCTCTCCCGCTGGTCTCTCTGTTACTCTCAGCTTTCTTTTTTTTTCTTTTTTCACTTCAAGACTTCAATTCTTGATTCCTTTCTCAATTCTTGGTATTTTTAAGTGCCGTTTGAGGCAAATTAAAGCTCATGGCGAGGCCTACAAGTTGATTGGAGCAATTCCTAGTTTAGTGCACTTGGGAATTTCGAGATCTAGGGCATTTGATTTGGGGGGTTTTGGCTTAATTTGAGGTAGGGATCTCTAATGCCCAATTTCTTGTTCCTTTGTGAGTTTTCTTCTAATAATTGTTATCTAGCATGTTTAATTTGAGTTATTTGCCTTTTTAATGATATATATGTTGTGTATAGATAACATGATTATGTGTATTACTTAACTTGTATGTAGAATATGCTTAAATGTTGAATTTTCATGCCTATGATAATTATTAACTTGTTAGAAATTGTTATGAGGAAGCATTTTATTTGTGTAATATTAATTTCTCCATTCTCATAATATTGAAAGGGGATATAATATGCATACAAAGCATTAGGCATGAAAAATGGTAAAATGATTTGAAAAGAATAAAAAGGGGATTTTGAGGGAGAATTTTTGATTAAATGATTTTGAGAAAACCCGATCGCCGCGGAGTCATCAAAGGGCCGGTATGTTAATGTAACCTAGAGAAAATTAGGGAAAAATACCTTAGCATGGTTAAGCTAGTTAGGCCCCAAATGACGCCGCGGGGGTACCAAGGGTCAGGGACAGTAGCTAATCCTTCTCTCATGTTGTTGCGGAGTCACCAAAGGACGGGTTATATTAACAGTTTGAAAGCGATGGATTTGAATTTTCAAAATGGGGAGCGACATACATGACATTGCATATCATGGCATGACATTGTTTATTTGAAATTAGAATTTATGTTGTATTCTTTTCCGGCATAGCATGACCCCTATCTTCTATACCTATTCATTATTTGGATTCATGGGGCCACAAAAGGTGTGTCTTAGGCACCACCTACTGAGCTTTATGCTCATCCTATCATTTTATATTTTTTTTCAGAATTCGGGAAAGAAGTTGTGGACATTGAACCATCACAAACTTAAGGAGGACTAAGAATCTATTTTTTTTGTGCTATCTTTTGTATATTCGCTACACTTTTGTAAAGTCTCAAAACCATAGTAAAGTGTATGCATTTTGCAAGCCATGGTCATGTATTGCAAACTATAACTCTTGTTGGTATTTTGAAGGGAAGCGAGACTATGTAAATATTTTGTGTTGAATGGGATGATGATAATGAGTTATCTTGTGGAGGCTGTTGATATTATTGTTTTGGGAATGTAGTAATATTTTTTGTATTGTGTGTTGGGACAGCTTGAATAAGTCTTGAAGGGCCAGAAAGGGCCATTGCATTTTTTTTCCTTCATTTGAGCAAGTTGTTGTAGGCCCCTCTTTAGCAGAGGTTATACCGATTTTTTTTTTAATTTTTTTTTATTAGTTTTTAGTTTAGGGTCATTACATGCAGTCTGTTCTAAAGAGGGAACAAAAATAGGGTTAATAATACCTGAGCGAATCTTCTCTCGAATAAAGTGAATGTCTACCTCAATATGTTTTGACCTTTCATATAAAACAGAATCGAAAACAAGCATAATGACTGATTTATTGTCACAAAACAGCCTTGAAGAACCTTTCTGTACAAGACCCAACTCTCCCAAAATTGATTGAAGCCAAAGGAGCTCATAAGTACCTTGAGCTATAGCTCGATATTCAGTTTTAGCAGAGGATCTAGAGGCAACAGCTTGCTTCTTACTCTTCCATGATATGAGATGATTACCATAGAAAGTACAGAGCCAGATGTAGAACTTCTATCTGTCTTACATCTAGCATAGTCTGCATTAGTAAAGCATGAGAGTCCAGACTGATTTCCTGAGGCATAGAACAGACCAAGATCAGGGTACAACTTAAGATACCTCAAAATATGGTAGACTGCATCCATATGAGCTGAGCGAGGGGCATGCGTGAATTGACTAACCACACAAACAACAAATGTCAAACCGGGCCTTGTGTTAGTCAAGTAGATAAGACGACCTACTAAACGTTGATAAACGGATGGATCTGGAAGTAATTCCCCTGACTCAATAGAGAGTTTGAGATTGTGGTCCATAGGAATGAAAGCGAGTCAACACCCAAGCATGCCAGTATCTTGAAGAAGATCCAAAACATATTTCCTTTGAGATAAAGAAATTCCACGACGGGATCTAGCAACCTCAATTCCAAGAAAATATCGAATAGGACCTAAGTCCTTCACATTGAAGGACTTTTGAAGATGAAGTTTCGCCTGAACAATCCCTGAAGCATCATCACCTGTGATGATGATATCATCCACATATACCAATAACAAAATACAACGACCATTAGAGCGACGTCGAATAAAGCAAGTATGGTTTGGTCTAAGTGTAATACCCCTAATTTTAAAAGGATATTTCTGGTATTTAATTTTTGGTTTAATTGTCTTTTTATTTGATTAATTGCTTACTTGTTTATTGTGTTGATTAAATGGCATGTATTTTGTTTAATTGTTAATTATTTATTTGTTAATTATTTGCTTAATTGTTAATTCTTTATTTGTTAATTATTTGCTTAATTGTTAATTATTTATTTGTTTTAATTATTTGATTAATTGTTAATTATTAATTATTTGTTAATGGTTGTTTTATTTTTTTATTTATTTAGTTCATTGTTATTATATTTCTGGTACTTATAAACTTACGTAAGTTCTTATAACCGACACTGTTTTAAACCTAGGTTGTTCAATGGGTCGAGTTGTATATGGATTAGGGTTTAATGTTATGTCTATAAATATGTATGTTACGGTGTCATACAGAGAGTTGTGAGGGCAGAGAAACAGAGAAGGAGTTTGAGTAATTTACAGAGAGGCTTAAGGTGGAAGGAGTGGAGTGCTTCTAGGTTGAACCAAGAGCACCGGAGAAGTGGAACGATAGTCTAGGACGTTGTCGAAAACTTTAGAGACGGTGGATTACAGTTTCAAAATCTGAAACTACAAGCAAGTCTTGTTTTTCTCTCTCTTTAATTCGTGATCTGTGCATGTTTAGGATGACTCCAGGGATTAAACCAACGTTAAAATGGATTAAATAAATATCATAATTCATCTTGTAAATATGTTTGTATCAATTTTTTTAAATCGTTGCATAAATCTGTCGTTGGTTGGAAGTAGTTCTCACTTGAAAGTCTGTTTGCGTTAATGTTTAAACCTGCAAATCTTTCATGTATGTGGGATGTGACCATGCTTATAATTAACTTTGGAACATCAATTGAACTCTAGAATAAGTTATAAAAATTGTACAAAGCCTCTGAACTTCACCGGAGGCGAAGAAGATGATCAAATTACGCGCAACGGCTCACAGTGGAGTAGAGCCGGCTCACCACAAGGGTGGAGCCGCCTCTACAAGAGGTAGAGCCGGCTCCACATGCAGTGGAGGCGGCTCCAATGTGGAGGGAGGCGGTTCCAACCTCTGTTCTTGGTTTCTACGTGGTTTTGGGTCTAGTTTGGCCTATAGGAAGCGTTCTAAGTTGTTTCCATGGGTGTGGATGGTTTATTCAACAATTACGGACTTGTAAAAATCCTTGGGAAGCATGTTAAATTTATTATGTTAAAGTATGCACAAAGATACGGTTCAACATTAAACCTGTTTGGAGAACAGTGGATGTGTAATACGCCGTATTTTTAAAGAGTTTATTTAAATTATTTCTGTCTTAGATTAATTATTTAATGTGTAAATTTATTTACCTTTTAATTGCGTATGCTAAATTATTAAATTAATATTATTTATTTGTTTGTGTATGTAATATTAATTATATGTTCTTTATATTAAAATGTTAATTTATATATTATATTGGTTATGTTAATATTAGTTAATTAATTTAGTACATTTGTATTGTAGTGTATTATTACATAAAATAAAAAAAAAGAAAAAGAAAATACATGTCATGAATTCCATTAACTGTTAGTTTGGAATGATAGGATTGCATGTACGGTTATGTAAGGTTAGGTCAAGTAGGTTGACCAAGATTGCATTGCATTAAACTTGTTTTTCAAATAACTTGACTAAAGTTGCATTGCCTTAACTTAAATGTAGGTGGGAATGTTAGAATAGTTAATATAAGTTAGATATTTGTAATATTTATATTATATAAGTTAATATATATATTAGTTAGCTTTGGTTAAAAAGAACGGAAGATAGAAAAATAAAAAAATAACAGTGAGCCATTTTAGAAGATGGAGTGAAAGGAAAAGAGAAAGAAAGAAGCTTGGACCGGTGTAGGTGATTTTACCCGACTACGCGCAACTGGCGGATTTGTTTCAAATCCCTAAGGCAAGTTATTATCTATTTTTCCCCTTTGAATCCATAAATTATTCAATTAATTTATTCGGCTATTTTAGAGGTTAGAAGCATGCTAGGAATTTTAATAAATAAATTTTTAGTTTATTAAAGAAATAAAATTTTAATTATTAAAGGTGTTAGATATTTATTTATTAGTCTATGTAATTAAAATATAGCTAAAAATAATTATTTAAGGATTTGGGAAATTTTCTAGAATTTTCTGGAATTTTCCGGGATTTTTCTGTAATTTCCGGCGAATTTTCCGGTGAGATTCCGGTCATCGGCAGTGGGGAAGACAACCGGAGTAATCCGGTGTGAGGCAGCGCACAAGGGTTCCTATGCACTTACATCAGCGGCCGTTGGATTAGCTTTTGACCACTAGATTGATTCTATGTAGCATAGTATACAATAATAGGATACGCGCAATTCAAGGATCATTGGATTAAAGGATGATCATTGAGATCAATCCAGTGTAGCGCGCCCACATAGAAACTGTACAACTGACCAACCAGCACACGCCGCGTCAGCAGGACGCATTATTGTGCGCGTGCGCGCGCGTGGCTGATGCCAGACGCGCGTGGGGGCGCGTGTAAGTGCTTGCGCGTGTGAGGAAAGTGGCGGCGCGTGTAGGAAGCTCTGGGAGGAGCGTGAGGGCGCGTGTGGGGTCTCTGCAGCTGCTGAAAAAGTCCAGAATACCCCTAGGGACTGATTTGTAATTTCCAGAGTCTTCGACTTGCATTTTTGGGCCTCGGGTTGGTATTTTCGGGATTAGCGGGACATTAAATTATTATTGTACTACCCGTTAATTATTATTATGTCCGATTACTATTTCTAAATAATAATTGTATCATTTTCAATACGGGTCGCTATTAAACAGATGTAATTAATTTAATGACATTGTTAAATATTAATTGTGTTATTATTTTATTAAATGGTATTAATGGTTAATGTTCAATTAAATGATTACATGGTTTTATAAATTGTCCATTATACATTACGGGATTATTTATGTTGTTAATGATATACAAATCATTATTACTATGCTGTGTGCATTTCAGGAGGTAAATGGACTGCTAAATAAATTATGTCGCATTTATATTATATGAATGTGTTGCCATATAGAACCATGTGAGCTGACTAATAAGTTGAGACTCATTTATACTTTATGCATTCGTTGCGATAGACAGATGTGTGGCTGTCGGGGTATGTGGTTTAATATTATTGGCATGTGTTGCCTAAGTGATATGCTCAGTATATTTATTAGTATCTTGAGATGTGTTACCACTGTGTAGGACTTATAGTCTGTGTTGTCAGTACCGTTGCACCATGTATTAATAGTTGATTTCCCAGGTAGGGAAAGAAGACACTTAACCACCTCGTGTGAGTCTAAGTGATTACCGTCTATTCTGGTTGAGGTCATATTATACATGGTATAGTTTCATTAGGGTGTATACAGGTATAGTATACTGCCGAATATTAATGATTAATTTATTTGATTATCTGATTTGGGTCATAGTAGAGAGGACTTGCTCGTGGGGTTGACCCACTATTGTTGTTATTTCAGGACACGGTCAGTACCCTTTTCCAGGTTGAGGCTTAGCAGTGTGGGACCACCATCCGAACTCATCTACTCTTACGGTCTTGTTCAGGGTAGAAGTTTCATGTATTATTTTGCTTTCAGTTTTATTTACTTCCGACGTTGAACTTTCAAGTTTTTATATAGGGATCCTTGACATAGGATTTCCAAGTTGTATAACGGAGTATTGTATTTAATAAAGGATGGATGTATGTTTTATTATCGAGTTTTCCTTTCCTGTCTAAGTTCTTTTATTATTATCATTTTGTATTCCATGCTTGTATATTACCAATTGTTTTTGATATCCCTCATTTTTCGTGTATAAGCCTGATCAACTTATGCGTGGAAAATGCGTGGGGTGTCACAGGATGAAAGGATTAAAACTAGTATATTGTTCCTACTATTTTCTAAAACAGTTGGGGTTCTTTGCCTAAATTAAAGTCATTAAACATGTCTTAACTGTGTTACAAGTATATAGTTATTTATCTGGAAACATAAAACCTGTTTAGTTGGAATTAATTGATGATTACCTCTTTTGTTTGTTGCATCAATTATGATTCTGTTTGGAGGAATTAAATGTGCAGTTTTATTTCTTGTATTTAAAGAACTGTAATGTGGTTTCTAAATCTTAAATTGGATGCAGTAATTGGCTATATACATGTTGGACTATATGTATGCTAACTCTGGGGTATGGTTAATAAGTATCTATTACTGCTTTTGTCAACTTGATTAACTGGAGGATTGTATGTACCGGTATGGGACGGTGACATACTAGGTACAGAATAGTCCAAACACTACGTCCTATCTACTTTGGATTAAGGTACGAATTAACCATATAGGTTAAGTCCATCACCTACTTGTCTTATGTCAACAAAATAGTTGGATGACTTAATAAGGTTTCAGGACGGATGATTATACAGATACCAGACCACGACACAAATGGATGGTATTTTGTAATAGGAGGAGTACGGACTTTATATATTTATTATATGGAGCCATGGTATGAGCTTGAGCCTCAGGACCATGGTTAGGGCGCGTATATCGCCTAGGATGGATAACTAGACATAGGTATTGTTCCCTGGTAGGTTTAGGTACTCATGCCCACCTTAGGGTGCATATTCGCATGTTGAGTTTTCCTAGGATGTATCTGCTTATCGAATTACTGTTTGGATTGTAGTAGATCAGGACTTGAATGTGGGCCTGACCCACTCCTTTATTTTTCAGGTGTTCGTCAGTTCCAGGGTTAGAGCTTGGACGTGCAGAGCAAATACAGACATTCATTCCTCCGACTACGTATGAATCTTTGCTATGTTTACATTTAGCTTTTATTTCAGATGTTTTAGTTTTTGGGATTTTAATAAGGGGTCCATTAAATGGATTCCCGAGTTGTAACTTATGGAGTTTTGGAGTTTGAATTTAACAGATTTCAATAATTATATTTTGAGGATTTCAATTAGCATTCTTCTAGCTTATTATTATTATTATTTATTTCATCTTTTTATTCTGTGTTTAATTACATATTAATTGGTTGATATTTCCCTCGGGTTTGGGCCTGGGCCTAATCAACTCGTGTCTTGGATCTGAGGGGTATCACACTAAGTGACAGCGCACAAAGCCCATGGATAGAACAACATCACTGAAATGACTAAACCAAGCTCTAAGAGATTGCTTAAGACCATAAAGAGACTTCCGCAGCCTATAGACTTTCCCAGCATATTCCCCATCAACCTGAAATCCAGGGGGTGGATCCATATATATAGTCTCAAGTAAGTCTCCATTAAGAAATGCATTATTGACATCTAACTGATGCAGAGGCCAAGAATAAGCAGCAGACAAGGAGATAAGCAGTCGCACAGACGTCAACTTTGCCACAGGAGCAAAGGTAGCACTAAAGTCTTTGCCCAGAATCTGAGTAAAGCCTTTTGCCACCAACCGAGCCTTATACCGATCAATAGAACCATCCACTAAGTACTTCACATTAAAGACCCATTACAGCCAACTGTTTTCTCCCCAGTAGGTAAAGCAACAAGTTCCCATATATTATTATGTTGTAAAGCATCCATTTCTGTTGTCATTGCAGACACCCAATTGGGATCCTGGAGGGCCTCTAACACGGATCGAGGAATAGAAACGGTTCCAATATTGCCCAGGAAGGATTTATATGCCCCTGAAAGACCATCATTGGAGATATACTGGGAAATAGGGTGGTTAGTGCTACTAGAAAAACCATACCAATTAGGAGGGTGATGATCACGGGTAGGATAACGGGAGGTATGCTCAGGAATGGCAGGAGCTATAGGAGTAGGAGAATTACCCGGACTTAGTTCTGAAGATGATTCTGGCAGGGGAGGTTGAGTGCGATGGCGACGAGAGTAGACCTGCAAACGTGGAGGGGAACCCTTCATGGATGGAGAAGGAGATTTTAGGATAGTATGATTTTCAAAGAAAGGAACAGGACGGGCAATAGGAGAAGTCTCCTTCTCTAGATCACAAGAAAAAGAATCCTGTATCAGATAATTAGTACTATAAAAAGGAACAGTTTCATGAAATGTCACATCAAGAGAATGATACATATGTTTGGCCATAAGATCATAACAACGATAGCCCTTTGACATAGCAGAATACCCCAAGAAAATACACCTAATAGATTTATCATCAAGTTTATAACGAGAAGGACTACGGTTATGAACAAAACAAATACAACTGAAAACACGAGGCAGAAGGTGAAACAATGTATAATCAGGTTGGAGAATCTGAAGTAGGGCCTTACCACCCAAAACTCGACTGGGAGTATGATTAATCAGAAAAGTAGCTGTAAGAACAGCCATGTGCCAATAGAATTTAGGCACATGTATACCACTCAGAAGACATCGGACAACAGATATAAGATGACGATTTTTGCATTTAGCCACGCCATTTTGCTCAGGAGTGTAGGGCTAAGTGAGTTGATGTAAAATCCCCTTTTTATTAAGTTCAGTCCAAAACTCATTCGAAACATATTCTCGTCCATTAGCAGAACGAATATTACGGACAACAGTGTTATACTGGGTTTTGATCATTTGAAGAAACTGGGTAAATAAAAGAAACACATCAGGTTTATTTTTCAATAAATAAACCCAAGTACAACGAGAATAATCCTCAATAAATGTCACATAATATCGATGTCCAGAGAAAACAGTAACTGGGGAAGGCCCCAAACATCAGAATGAATAAGATCAAACTGTAATGTTTTATAGTTTCATATATATATATATGTTATTAGATTTTTTTTTAAAGGAAAATGTAAGTGGGCCCCACCCATGTTTTAAACACATAAAAGGCCATAAGGCCATTACACGACTCCATTATTTTTTCTCTCTCTTTGCTGCAACCATTCTACTCTCGGCAATTTCAATTTTTTTTTTTTTTTTTCTCTCTCTTTGTAACTTCAAATCTTGATCTAGTTATTTCCTTTGGGAATTTGGTAGAACATTGTGAAATAAAGTTGAAGAGCTCGTCGAGGCCTTCAATTTGATAGAAGCCAATCACCATTTGGTCAAGCCTAGGGATTTCGAAATTAGGGCTTGGATTTGGGGATTTTGGGGGTTTTCACTTCCATTGAGGTAGGGGTGTTTTAATCTACAATTTCTTGGTCTTTTGTGAATTTTTCCCCTTAAATTTGATCCTAAACATGCTAAATTTTCATTACTTAGCTTGTTATTGTTGTAATTATGTGTAATTAAAATGATAACTGTGTTCCATGAGTTATTTGAGTTCATATACATGTCTATTTTCATTACGATAAATGAGCATGCTTAACGTTTGATATGTTGTATGTTCTATGATTATTTATTGTCTTGAAAAGAAATGGATGCTATGGTTATAAATAAATAAATAAATAAAATAATTGAATATTTAAAAATTCTTATTGAATTGTGATGATGATGTAAATGGAATGTGTAAAAACCTATAGTTGAATTGATAAATTGAAACACACACATTCATGCATTCATTGGGAAAGAGAAAGGGGGAAAAATATTTTTTTAGAACAAACAAAATTATTTTGGGGAAAATATTTTCTAAAAGTGTTACGAAAACCGGACGCCTAGGAGGCGCCTAGTGGTCTGTGATGCTGGTGTAGTCTAGAAGGAAATATAGTTGAGTTAACTAGGCCAAATGTGACTGTAATGGGTATGATTATATATATATATATATATATATATATATATATATATATATATATATATATTAAAGTTATAAAGATTTTTTTTTTTAAAAAAGCAAGTGGGCCCCACCACTATATTAAAAACATTACAAAGGCCATAAGGCCATTACACGACTCAGGTGTTTTTTTTTTTTTCTTTCTTTGCGCATCTCTCTTCCAGTAGCTTCACCTTTCTTTTTCTTTTTTTTTTTTCTTTTTCTTTTTTTTCCTACAAGATTCAAGTTTCAATTAATCTCTCATCTCTTGGAGTTTTTGGGAGCCATTTGCTGCAAAACGGAGAGCACAGCGAGATCTTCAAGTGGGTGTAAGCAATTTCAGTTTTGGTGCACTCCAGGGAGTTCGAAATTCTAGGGTTCTTGGGCTCAAATTGGGGGTTTTCATCAATTTGAGGTAGGGGTGCTCTAATCCACTATTTCTTGGATTTCTTGTGGATTTTCACTTTTAATTTGATTGAAAAAGAATTTGAGTTGTGTATTTCTAGTAATGATGATGATAATGGTAGTGAGTCAGCCTTCTTGTTTAGTCTCGTGGCTCAACTCACTCTTGTCAGGTGGGTAATTGAGTCACAGAGATGAGATTCGAATTTGGATGCCATTTACACCTTGATCTCAAGTGGTGAGACCGTGAAGGATTGGGCCTTATATGCAGATGGAGGTTTACAGTTCAGAGGTTTGTTAGTTGTTCTCACAGTTTGTCGTGAGGACGTCTTATGGGAGTTTTACACTTCCCGCTTTGCAGTTCATCCGGGCGGTACCAAAATGTATCACAATCTGAGACGTCAGTGTTGGTGGAATGGAATGAAGAAGGACGTTGCACAGTTTATGGCTAAGTGCCTTACCTGTCAGCAGGTGAAGGCCGAACACCAGAGACCAGCTGGTTTATTGCAGCCATTGCCGGTAGCGCAGTAGAAATGGGAGGAGATTGCAATGGATTTTGTGACAGGTCTTTCTAGGTCACGGAGGGGAAATGAAGCTGTATGGGTCATTATTGATAAATTGACCAAGACAGCTCACTTCTTGCCTATTAAGGCAACAGATGATGCAGAGGCACTTGGTGTGCTTTATGTGAAAAAAATTGTAAGATTGCACGAAGTTCCAGTGGCTATTGTTTCAGATAGGGATGTCAAGTTCACTTCGAAGTTCTGGGAAGGACTTCAAGCAACGTTTGGTTCATCATTGCACCTTAGAACGGCATTCCATTTGCAGACAGACGGCCAGGCAGAACGTACCATCCAGATCTTGGAAGATATGCTTCGGACCTGTGTATTTGACTTGGGTGGTAGTTGGGAGGATCACCTTCTACTTAATGAGTTTACCTACAACAATAGTTATCAAGCGAGTATTCAGATGGCTCCATTTGAGGCGTTGTATGGTAGACCTTGTAGGTTACCTGTTTGTTGGACTAAGGTGGATGAGACAACTGCCTTAGGACCCGACATTGTACTCGAGACTACCGAGAAGATTAAGCTGATCAGGCAGAGATTACTTACAGCTTAGAGCCGATAGAAAATTTATGCAGATAGGTGGAGACAACCACTATCCTTTGAGGTGGGATACCACGTTTTTCTTCGGGTTTCTCCACGGAAGGGTTTGATGAGGTCCGGGAAGAGTGGCAAGTTGTCGCCACGATTCATTGGACCTTTTGAGATCTTGGACCGTGTAGGAGAGGTTGCCTACAGACTAGCATTGCCACCATAGATGGACAGGGTTCATAATGTTTTCCATGTATCGATGCTACGAAAATACGAGCCGGATCCGTCTCACATTTTAAGTTGGGTTAATGTGGACATTGATGAGGATGTTTCATACGAGGAGGGACCAGTTCAGATCCTTGACACATAGCAGAAAATGTTAAGGAAAAAAACGATACCGTTGATAAAGGTTCTTTGGAGGCATCACGAAGTTGAGGAGGCTACTTGGGAGCTCGAACATGAGGTTCGCTCTAAGTATCCAGAGTTGTTTTCTCCCTCAGGTATGGCTTGATTTTGGGGATGAAATCTTTTAAAATTAGGGAGAATGTAATGGGTATAATTTTATATATATGTATTAAAGTTATAAAGATATTTTTTTTAAAAAACAAGTGGGCCCCATCACTATATTAAAAACATCACAAAGGCCATAAGGCCATTACATGACTCAGCTATTTTTTTTTTTCTCTCTCTCTGCGCATCTCTCTTCCAGTAGCTTCAACTTTTTTTTTCTTTTTTTTTTTTTTCTGCAAGATTCAAGTTTCAATTAATCTCTCATCTCTTGGAGTTTTTGGGAGCCATGTTATTAGTGTAGTTTAGAAGGGAGTATGGTTGAGCTATTGGGACGTGTTGTCTCGGAAGGTAGGGTTTCAGTTGATCCTTCAAAGATAGAGGCAGTTTTGAGTTGGGAGCAACCCAATAATGTCTTTGAGATCTGGAGTTTCCTTGGCCTAGCGGGTTATTATCGGAGATTTGTGAAGGATTTTTCCCGTTTGACAGCTCCTATGACCAGATTAACCCGGAAAGGGATCAAATTTGCATGGAATAAGGCCTGTGAGTCATCCTTTCAAGAGTTGAAAATAAGGTTGACTACGGCTCCGGTGTTAGTGATACTTGAGCGTGGCTTGGGTTATGTGATCTATTATGACGCTTTATGAGATGGTTTGGGTTGTGTACTGATTCAAGATGATAGAGTAGTGGCTTATGGGTCTCGACAGTTGAAGACTCACGAGCTTAACTACCCTACTCATGACTTAGAGTTAGCGGCAGTCGTGTTTGCTTTGAAGTGTTGGAGACACTATTTGTATGGTGAGAGATTTGAGGTGTTCTCGGATCACAAGAGTCTCAAGCAACTTTTCTCCCAAAAGGACTTGAACAACAGACAGAGGCAATGGGTTGAGTTTTGGAAGACTGCAACTTTGATTTGCAGTATCATCCTGGCAAGGCAAATGTGGTAGCTGATGCTTTAAGCCAGAAATCTCGTGGGACTTTGGCTAGTTTTGCCATTTGGAAATGGAAGATGCTGGAAGATTTGGCTGAAATGGGATTGTATTGTTTTGATGATGATGATGATGGCAGTGAGTCAGCATTCTTGTTTAGTTTCGTGGCTCAACCCACTCTTGTTAGACGGGTGATTGAGTCACAGAGACATGATTCAGATTTGGATGCCATTTATACTTTGATCTCCAGTGGTGAGACCGTGAAAGATTGGACCTTACATGCAGATGGAGGTCTACGGTTTAGGGGTTTGTTGGTTATTCCTACATTTTGTCGTGAGGACGTCTTACGGGAGTTTCACACTTCCCGCTTTGCAGTTCATCTGGGTGGTACCAAAATGTATCACAATCTGAGACGTCAGTATTAGTGGAATGGAATGAAGAAGGATGTTGCACAGTTTGTAGCTAAGTGCCTTACCTGTCAGCAGGTGAAGGCCGAGCACCAGAGACCAACTGGTTTATTGCAGCCATTACCGGTAGCGCAGTGGAAATGGGAGGAGATTGCAATGGATTTTGTGATGGGTCTTCCTAGGTCACGGAGGGGAAATGAAGCCGTATGGGTCATTATCGATAGATTAACCAAGACGGCTCACTTCTTACCTATTAAGGCAACAGATGACGCAAAGGCACTCAGTGTACTTTATGTGAAAGAGATTGTGAGATTGCACAGAGTTCCAGTGGCTATTGTGTCGGATAGGGATACTAAGTTCACCTCGAAGTTCTGGGAAGGACTTCAAGCAGCGTTTGGCTCAGCGTTGCACCTTAGTACTGCATTCCATCCACAGACGGACGGCCAGTCGGAGCGTACCATCCAGATCGTAGAGGATATACTTCGAGCCTGTGTACTTGACTTGGGTAGTAGTTGGGAGGATCACCTTCTACTTATTGAGTTTGCCTACAACAACAATTATCAGGCAAGTATTCAGATGGCTCCATTTGAGGAGTTGTATGGTAGACCTTGTAGGTCTCCTATCTGTTGGACTGAGATGGGCGAAACAGCCGCCTTAGGACCCGACATTGTACTCGAGACTACCAAGAAGATTAAGCTGACCAGGTAGAGATTACTTACAGCTCAAAGCCGACAGAAGAGTTATGCAGATAAGTGGAGACGACCGCTATCCTTTGAGGTGGGAGATCACGTTTTTCTTCGGGTTTCTCCACGGAAAGGGTTGATGAGGTTCGGGAAGAGTGGCAAGTTATCGCTACATTTATTGGACCTTTTGAGATCTTGGACCGTGTAGGAGAGGTTGCCTACAGACTAGCATTGCCACCACAGATGGACAGGGATCATAATGTCTTTCATGTGTCAATGTTACGGAAGTACGAGCCAGATTCGTCTCACATTTTGAGTTAGGTTGATGTGGACATTAATAAGGATCTTTCCTACGAGGAGGGACCAATTCAGATCCTTGACACACAGCAGAAGGTGTTGAGGAAAAAGACGATACCTTTGGTAAAGGTTCTTTTGAGGCATTACGGAGTTGAGGAAGCTACTTGGGAGCTCGAACGGGAGGTTCGCTCCAAGTATCCAGAGTTGTTTTCTCCCTCAGGTATGGCTTGATTTCGGGGATGAAATCTTTTAAAGTTAGGGAGAATGTAATTGGTATGATTATATATATTTATATTAAAGTTATAAAGTTTTTTTTAAAAAAAGCAAGTGGGCCCCACCAATGTATTAAAAACACCACAAAAGGCCATAAGGCCATTTCATGACCTAGCTTTTTTTTTTTTGTTCTCTCTCTCTCTGCGTCCGAGACTCTCGTCATTATTTTTTGCAATTTTAAGCTTTGATCTAGCTTTAATCTTTTGGATTTTGGTAGAACATTATGAAGCAAAGTTGGAGAGCTCATCAAGGCCTTCAATTTGATAGGAGCCAATCATCATTTGGTGCACTCTAGGGAGTTCGAAATTCTAGGGTTCTTGGGCTCAAAATTGGGGGTTTTGCATCTAAGTGAGGTAGGGGTGTTCTAATCTACAACTACTTAGTTTTTTTGTGAATTTTCTCCTTAAATTTAATCCTAAGCATGCTAAATTTTAATTACTTAGCTTGTTATTGTTGTAGTTATGTGTAATTAAATTGATGATTGTGTTCCATTTGTTATTTGAGTTCATATATATGCCTATTTTCATTACGGTAAATGAGCATGCTTAGTGTTTGATGTGTTGTATGTTCCATGATTATTTATTTCTTTATTGTCTTAAGAAAAAAAAGAAAAAAAATGGGTGCTATGGTTATCAATAAATAAATAGAGTAAATGAATGTTTAGAAATTTTCATTAAATTGTGATGATGATGTAAATGGAAATGTGTGAAATCATATAGTTAAATTGATGATTTCAAGCATGAAGCATTCATGCATTCATTGGGATAGAGAAAAGGGGAAAAATATTTGTTAGAACAAATAAAATTGTTTTGGGAAAAATATTTTCTGAAAGTGTTGCGAAAATCGGACACCTAGGAGGCGCCTAGTGGTCTGTGATGTTGGTGTAGTCTAGAAGGAAATGTAGTTGAGTTAACTAGGCCGGATGCGACGCCTTAGAGGTGCCTTGTGGTCGTGGATAGTTAACTAACCTTCCTTTCGTGACGCCATGGAGGTGTTTTGGGTTGGACTACACTAACAGTTTGGCTGTTGAAACGAAATTGTTTCAGCAATGGGGAGTGACATTTGCATAACATTGCACTTCATGACATCGTGGTAAATTTGTGATTGGTTGATATTTGTTATATACTTTTTATTGTGGTTGAGAATGTGTGTTTCCTGATAGCATGATCCCGTTCACTTTTTATCTATTCATCGTATGGATTCACGGGGACATAAGAAGTGTGTCTTAGACACTTCCTACTGAGTTTATGCTCACCCCCTTATTTTTTAACATTTTTCAGGATATGGAAAAGAGATGGCGGACAACAGTCCACCACAGGTTTAAACGAGCTTGAAGACCCATTTTATTATGTTATCTTTTGTATTAGACTCTAGTATTTTTTGTAAATGTAATATTAACTACCTTGTTAAACTTTAGTTTAATTAATATAATGTTGTAAGTTATGGACTTTAAAATTTTTGCTACAATTATGGACTGTAACTTGATGTAACGGATGTGTCCCTAGTTTGGATGAGATGGAGGAACAGAACTTTTGTATGTATGTAACCATTTTGGGAATGTAGTATTAATATCTGAATTGTGTGTTGGGACATGATAAGTTAGATTTAAGGCCCAGTGAGGCCATTGCATTTATTTTTGTATTTTTACAGGTTGTTGAGGGACATTTTCTGCTGAGGTCATGCCGAAATTTTTATAGATTTTTTTATTATTATTTTGGTATCTTTTCGGGTTGTTACGCAACCCCTCCACAATGGTGACAAATAATCTGACCTCCAGAAGCTCGTGATCCAAAGTTGGCTGCAAAAGCCATACTATCCCCAGCAGACTCAGACACTGGTAGAGGAACAAGTGAGGGCTGCATTAAACAGTACCTGCGTGTTTCACCATCAACAATAGTAAAGGCTTCCAACAGGGATGGCATTGGTGATGCATTCAAGATCTGAGACTTTAGTGGTTCAAATTCTAGGCGTAATCCCATTAAAAACTGATAGGTATACTGACGATCAAGATGTTTGACAAGAAGAGAGGCTGCCTCGGAAGGAAATTCACTGAGAGGCTCATATTGACCTAGTTCCTCCCAGTGAGATCTCAAATACCCAAAATAATTAGCTACAGACAAATTCAGGCCTTCCTGCGAGGCCTTAGCAATATCTTGGTATAATTCAAAAATACGAGCATCATTCCTAGAATGAGCATACGTTTGATTCAAAGCAGTCCACAAGTCATTAACAGAGTCATAAAATATGAATATATTATAAATGCGTTCCTCCATAGAATTAAACATCCATCCTAAAATGGTGCAATTGTCCATATCCCACTGAACATATTTAAGATCTTTAATATCTGGCATCTTTTCAGTACCCAAAACCACCCTGATTTGCCTTTTCCACCAACATAGAGGCGAAGGGAATGAGCCCAGGATGCAAAATTACGGCCATTTAACAGCATACTAGTAACTCGTTGAGCCAGTGTGTGTTGCGCTAAAAAGAGAGTTTCTTTATTATTATTTGATTCAGCCATAATATTAAATAGAACAATTCAACAGATTACCAATAATTTCAAATAAAGGAGGAATAAACCTGATTTTGATCAAACCAAAAAGCCGGAGACACAACGGTCTGATCTGAAAATACTGCCGAATATCCCGGCAACCCCAAAAAATTACAAACACGTCTTTTGACCCTTAGTGCATGAAAAAGACTAAGGGAATACTCCTACAGGGGTCGAACCTAGAGGAGATTGGCTCCCCCTAGGACTGTCGCAACAGCGGCCAGAAAAAGAGAGAGAGTCTGTAAAGAAAAGGAAAAAAGAAATAGGGAATGGGCTGTGACAAGATAGAGAGAGATTAAAAGAGACAGTGAAAGAGAGAGAGAGGGGGGGGGGGAGGCTTAGGTTTGAGGCTCTGATACCAAAAATTAATTTGGTAAAATTGGCGTACTCAATTTGAGAGCCTGACTATCATTATACACAAGAGGAAAAATACAAATATGAAAAAAAGAATAAAATCAAATCAGAATAAAATCAAATCAGAATAAAAATCAAATCCCTAAACATTAGCCTATATTAAAGACCTAATAAATCTGCCACAATCATTGAGTCAACTTATAGATATGATTTCCAACACAATACAATAATATAATTTTTTTTGTCTTATTGTACATTTTTTATTTTTTATTTTTTATTTTTTTTATTTTTTTGTGCAAGTATTATTGTTCCTTAGTTGTTTGTTTTTCTTGTGGTTATGAGTTGGTCTTGTCGCTCTTTTCGCTTTTCCGACAATCTTGAATATTTCATTTATTCTTTTTTCTTTCTTTAGGTGGGAGTAGTGAGGGGATAAAATAGTCATTTTTGTTAATTGATAATGTGGAATAAAATGCAATTTTGTCTTTTGGCCTAATTTTTAATGGTATCTGGAAAAGTAAAATTGTACCTAAGTAATAGTAATTTTCAAAAGATGTTTTATTGTAATATTTAACCAAATCTAAAATACGTCATTGAAATTAACCCTAAATTGTATCATGCAAAACTTGCATAAATTTTTCGTGTTATATTTAATATCTATAATAGAGTGATAAGAAGATACATACGGTTGGTGCTCCTTTGCAAGGCTGCAAAAAAGGAGGGGAAAAACGAAACAAAAGCATATCAGATAAGGAATAACAAATTGAAACATTGATATTTATTTTGTTGAATTCCACTACTTTCAGTAATTCAGAAGACTTACATTTGACTTGTTCCTTTTGCAAGATGCCGCCCACCATTTGCTTCCTGACCCGTCAATCACTTCTCCTCCTTGGAAAACAACCTTCGTCAGATTGGAAAAATGGAGCCAAATTCTTGGGTTTTTCGGATCCCAACTTTTGGGCTCAGCTGGTGCAACAATTGTTCCTTCAATCTACATCATCCAAATAGTTCAATGTGTTAGACAAGGTCATAGTTGTCCAATCAAAATAAAGATGGATTGTTATCTAATATTACATAGTATTAATAATAAGTAACAAGTAACAACACATTCAACCACCTAAAAAGACAATGAAATGGAGAGTGTTCAAGGTTTTACCTGGATCACGAACTTGTCAGCACAGGGCCCTTTGAATCTTGTAGCATTAACAGCGTAACGACGTCCCATCGGAACCATGAAAACTGATTTTGGGGAGGAGTGGAGGACATGATCTTATCAGACCTTCTTGTTTTCTGTTGGAGTTTTGCTACAAAAACATGATCCGTTTGTTGTGCGACTTACTCCAATAATTAGTATCCAACAAAGACTCTTGTCCGACCCTTGTCAATATTAAATAAGAATAGAATCTCTCTCCTTTTAGAGTACACGTCTCAATAATCGGTAACAAAAATTGATGGGAAAATTTATCTTTCTCCTTTCTGTTACCTTCTGTTATATAACTTTACTGACAATGCAAGCCATATATGGCCCTGGACTCGCAGTGCAATTACATAATCACTTTCTGGATATGTCACTTTTGTGTGCTGTGTATGCACCATCTACACATGCACATTTGTCTTACAATTTGGAATTTTTCATACTCATAACAGTCATTGTCTAAGAATTGGGCCTTTATATATATATATATATATATTTATACAAAGCCATTGTACCACAATTTGTTGTGGTCCAAACACAGGGCAGGTGCAATGGCTGATAGAGAGGTCATGGCCCTCTAATGTTTATACACACATGCGTATATATAAAGGATTAGCCCAATGCACGAAGTTTTCGTCACTGTAGAGTTTAAGGATGATTTGATATATTTGTATGCAAAGAGACTGTTTGATGTACACATATATAGTACAACCATATAATAACTAATCTCAATAGTCAATAAATTGACTTTTTTTTTTTTTTTTTTTTTTCAAATTATAGGTACATTACACAACTGCTCTATTGTATACCCGAATTTGGTTCACTGTAATTGGTGTATAAAAGTATGAAACCTGTTATTTAACTTGAAATTAGACTTATGCATCTTAGAGACTTAAGACCTCATTTAATCAAATACTATACTAGTATACTCTTGAGTTAATTATCCAGCTTAATACAATCATGAAGTAATTAATGACCACCTATGTGTAGAATCAGAGTTCAGTATGAACCAAGTCCTCTCTGCTTCGTTCTTCAAGCTCAGCTGTCTGTTCGATCATGGAGGCCTTGTCGGTGGATGTCAAGCATTCTGCTGAAGGCTGCACATATCCATAACCAAAACCCGTGACCGAATTGCAGTATGTCTCAGCCGTGCCATCGGTAGTCTTTAGGTTGATGTTGTTCAGGACTATGTGGTTGCAGGGTACTGAGTCACTGCATGCAAATTTCATAGCCCTTTTGCTCTTAGAAGTCCCGGTAATGTTCCGGTACATAATTTGACTTATTTCCACAGCTGATGTCTGAGAAATCAAAATCAAATGGTTTTGTAAATAGTCTTTTGGCCACGAGTTTGTTTAAGTAGTCATAATAGTGAAAAATTAAGGATTGAAGGGTATGAAAATGGAAGATGTTATATATACCTGGTTTTGACAATTTGACGGGGAATCACAGTAGAATTGATCAATTATGATTGGGTTTGAAACATCTTCCATTCTCACATTTTGGTAACGTATTGCTTTAACATAACCAGATCCTCCCTACACACAAAAACAAGCGACAGAAGAAATCCTAGCGTTAATTATATCACACAAAGTAACAAGACAATAAATGCATACATGTTATGTACTAGGAAAATGGTACATAAGAGAGTTTTCTTGTACAAGGCATCAACATGACTATGGTCTCTTTATGCATGTTGTTTGACTGATGAAAGAAATTTGTTATCAAACATATTTTGTTTGTCCCTTTTTAGTTAAACTGTCAAAATCAACAGTAGAAGTAGCTGGGATTGAACATGATGTTGAGCACTCCAATGGAGCCTCACAATGTGCATTATGCGTAATTTTCATGTCACTAACATAACTATAGACCAAGGTTGTTCAGGTACCATATATATATATATATATATATATATCTTTATAATAATGCTGGAATGTGTTTATCAGATTATGATGTTAATGGAACAAAAGAATTACCTGCCAAGTCTTAATCCTGAGGCCATTGGTAGTCTCCCTGAGGAATGCCGTGTCCACGACCACCTTTGTCACAATGCCAGTGGAATTGTTCTCCCCAAGGCTTCCTATGCTGAATTATGCAACAAAAGGAAGAGTAAGGGAAGACATTCAAAACTATAAAACTGGTTAAATCCTTTAGAAATCTCGGAATGCTTAATTAGCTCAAATCGTATACATGACACATTTAATTCTGCGCTGATATATATATATTTATTTAAGAATGTTCTGCTTTGAATTTCCGAAAAAAAAAAAAAAAATGTTATATGACTTGGATGGGATACTTCCAAAATCAGAGAATACCTGATTCCATGACCAGGTCCGCAATAGATTGTCTTCATCTTGATACTTGAACTACCATTAACAATAGAGATGCAATCATCCCCTAAACACCATATTATACAACTTGTCAGTATATTTTTTCTTGGGACATCAATTGAATGTTAAATTAATGTGCATCTCTTCCAGGGTTAACTCCGCAATTCATGCATGTAGTAGATGTGTATGACTTGTACAAAAGAGGCATCACATATACCGGCTATTTCAAAGAGAAAAAGTAAAAAGATGGGGACAGTTGTGTTCGAGAGAACCTGTTCCTATTTTGGTGTCCTGGACAACCACATTTGTTGATTGAGTGATGTGGATTCCATCAGTATTGGGACTGTCTCCCGGAGCAGAAACTTGTACACGCATCACCCGCACAGAATCAGACCGGGAAATGGTGAAATGCATCTGCTGGCCGTTTTGAATGGTGAGGTCTTTCACCCTCACAACTGAGCTTGAATCTATAGTAAATGCCTGCATTCAGTGAACTCCTTCAGTTTACAATTTTGCTGCTTAAATGTGCGTGCACTCATTAGATTGTATCTGCGTGTTTGTATAAATTTTCACCGACACTCCTTAAGTTTGGTCAAGTATCACATTAAAACACCTTTCAAAAATTAAATTATGAACTGATAATTTAATATTATCTTTGACATCTCGTGGGATAAAGATAGAAATTGGTGATATCACTAAACGTCACACATGAACAACTAACTGTTGAACTGAATTTAATATCTGAATTTAACATACATACGTAAAATAAGCAACTGAGTATTCAACTTCTTGTCTAGCCAAATAACTTCTTGACCATTCAATTCAAATATATATATTATAAAATATTTCCGAAATTTAATAGTATAGCACTATTGGTCAAACTCCCGACGCGTAGTACCAGTGAAACCCCCAATTAATTCTTTCATTCTTCTTTTCTTTTTCAAACTTTATTTATCTCATATATATATATATATATATATATATATATATATATATATATATATATATATACTACATTGCAATTGAAACTTTATCTCAATATTCACCGGGTGCATCACTAATCTCATCAAAATAGTGTAGCTCGTTAGTCTAGGCCTTCATAGGAAATTTTACCTACTGTATAACTAAACACGAAGAATGCAAAATAATGGCATTTCTAACAAGTAGTAACATAAATTTCATATTAAATTCATCAAAAGATTGACAAAGAAAAAGGAGAAATGTGAATGACTTGAAATGAGTATGAAAAAAGACGAAAGGAAAGAATTTTTCTGATGCTTCACAAACTAAATAATTGATCATGTAAGTTCAGTTATAAGAGACGTACTTTTCACAAAGATATTCAATACAAACTCGTAACCACAAGAAGAACAAACAACTAAGAAATACTAATACTTATAATAAT
Source organism: Cornus florida (assembly GCF_030987335.1). Classification (NCBI taxonomy): domain Eukaryota; kingdom Viridiplantae; phylum Streptophyta; class Magnoliopsida; order Cornales; family Cornaceae; genus Cornus; species Cornus florida. Next base: position 99,886,862 of record NW_026775580.1, on the reverse strand, counting down.
AATAATAATAAGGTAAATATATATATATATATAGAACAAACAACTAAGAAACAATAATACTCATAATAATATATATAATAAGGTACAATATAATAATATATATAATAAGGTACAATAAGACACAAATATATATATTATTATAAGTATTATTGTTTCTTAGTTGTTTGTTCTTCTTGTGGTTATGAGTTGGTCTTGTCGCTTTTTTCGCTTTTCCGACCACCTTGAATATTTCATTCATTCTTTTTTCTTTGTTTAGGTGGGAGTAATGAGGGGGTAAAATAGTCATTTTAGTTAGTTGATATTGTGGAATAAATGGTATTAAAAAATTATGGGCAATTTTGTCTTTTGGCGTGATTTTTATCGGTATCAGCGATGGAAAAGTAAAATTGTAATTAAGTAATAGTAAATTTCGAAAGGTATTTTAGTGTAATATTTGACCAAATCTAAGATAGTATCAATGAAATTAACCCTAAATTGTATCATGCAAGCTTGCATAAATTTTTGGTGTAATATTTAATATCTACAATAGAGTGATAAGAAGAGTGATAGGAAGATACATACAGTTGGTGCTCCTTTGCAAGGCTGCAAAAAGGAGGGAAAAAGGTAACAAAAGCATATCAGATAAGGAATAACAAATTGAAACATTGATATTTATTTTGTTGAATTCAACTACTTTCAGTAATTCAGAAGACCTACATTTGACTTGTTCGTTTTGCAAGATGCCGCCCACCATTTGCTTCCTGACCCGTCAATCACTCCACCTCCTTGGAAAACAACCTTCGTCAGATTGGAAAAATCGAGCCAAATTCGTGGGTTTTTCGGATCCCAACTTTTGGGCTCAGCTGGTGCTACAATTGTTCCTTCAATCTACATCACCCAAATAGACAAGGTCATAGTTGTCCAAACAAAATAAAGATGGATTGTTATCTAATACTGCATAGTATTAAACTATTAATAATAAGTAACAACACATTCAACCACCTAAAAAGACAATGAAATGGAGAGTGTTCAAGGCTTTACCTGGATCACTAACTTGTCAGCACAGGGCCCTCTGAATCTCGTAGCATTAACAACGTAACGACGTCCCATCGGAACCATGAAAACTGAATTTGGCGTCGTGCAAGCTTGCTTCCACGCACTTGTGAATGCCTGAGGACAATGCATTATGCATATACATAATGAGATTGAATTTTAATACAAAACTGAGCACAACTTAGGTAGATTTAAGAATAATACAACATTTCTTCATTCACCTGAGTGTCGTCGGAAACACCATCTCCAACTGCACCAAAAGCATCCACATTGACGAGATACTTACTGCCTCTTTCACTCGTCAACCATGGGAGGTCAAGGAGTTCGATATCACCTGCTTCTTCAATGTCCAAGCTTTCAAGCTCTCCGAGAACACCAACGTCGTCGTATAAGTTACTACTTTCTGCAATTCCATGAGCCACTATCAGCAAACTGAAAAAGGACACCAAGAAAATGTTGTCCATGTTTTTTTTTTTTTGTTTTTTTTTTTGAATTCTGGTGGTTGTAGAATACTGGTTGATTTACATAAATCAATTGAAGACATTGGGGATTAATTTATATGTGCAGATTAGTGGTGAAAATGGAGGGATTTGTGGGGTTATTATATGGCTTGGCTTGAAAGTAGATGAAGGTGTTATGTTTTCTACATGCCCACACTTCAAGTGTAAGTATGTGTTTTTGGGATACCTTTGCTTTACTCTTCATTCAGTGCCCAATGGTCCAATGCCACTTGCGACTGCAAATTTGTTGAAATATTTTCTTTTACAGGCAATCTCACATGAACATCAACTATTCCATTATGATTCATCAACATCACTACAGGTGCAATATACTGTATGAATGAGAAATTAAATAAATAAATGTTATTGTTTCTTATACAAATCTTGTTTCTTAATTCATCAACAATACAAAGAATGACAATGATGTGTGAACACAGAACTGCATAAATTTGGATAATTGAGGTGATTAAGGTCAAACACTACTACTAAATGACCTGCCTTGTCCAATTATTTTACTCATTTAGGCCAAAGATGACTGAAAAATCTACCTGATTACACAATTTTGAGGTCATTTAGGACTTTTTTGGTTCACTTCTTTCCAAGGAAAAATATATATAGGTTTCTGCTTTTAAAGAACACAAACAATTTGAAAATTCGTTTGATTTCCTAAAAAAATGAGTTAGAAAAAATGTTTCCAAGAATTGAAGCAACCCCTTCATTGATAAATCAAATAGTAACCCCTTCATTGATAGCACTGTGGAATATCGGATTCAATTTTATTGGATCATATGGATCTATTTTTGCAACTGGTGCAATGAAAAAAAAAAAAAAAAGAAAGTGCGAAAATATCCCATTTTTGCAAAATTACAAACAATGTTTATCTTCAATTTTCCCCAAACATGAAGGCCAACACCATTTTTTTCATGCTCTTTTTCCTTTTTAAATGAATTTTATTGTTGCACTGGGTAAATTATTGTCATAAGTCACTGCATGGTAGCGGTGGAAAAATATATCCAAACCAAAAACTCGTCAAAACCCGCTCAATAATTATTAAGTTTTGGGTGACTAGTTTAGTTGGACTGATCACGGATGGATTAATCATTAACAAGTAACATATTTAGTGAGTTGGTAGTGAGTTAAGAATGAATACCCACTCCTAACCCATTATTTTTTTTGTTTTTCTCTCTCTTCCGTTTTTTTTCCCTCTCCTCTCCTCTTTCTCTCCCCTCTTCTATCCCCTCTCGTTTTCTGTCTCATCTTTTCTCTCTCCAAAGTTTGTCACGAATTTTGGTTTTTGTAACTGAAAATAGGCACGAATGCGGCGGCGGCGCCGAACTTTTTCCAGATGGCTACTCTTAATTTTTTTTATTTTTTTAATTTCATGTCCCCAACCTTGCTCTGCTTTTTTATTTTTTATTTTCTTCTTCACATTGCTTTTGATTCTCTTCAAAAGGATTTTGCATTCCTTCCTTCAAAAAATTTTAAATTTTTTTTCTGTTCAAAATTCTCTAATTTTTCTGTTATTTATCCTTCTTCTTCCTCCTTAAAATTTATTTATTCTTTATTCTTTTTTTTCTTCTTCAATTTTTTTATTGTAATTTTATAAACTTAATTTAATTGAAAAAATATATATCTTATCATGCTAATTTTGCCTAAATCAATTTCTAAATCCTGGATAAAAATTTACATTTGATTAGTACAATATGTAAATTTAACTTGTATAAAATAGAATTCATAAAATCACACATATAATAAAAAGTCATATACAAGCATAATTTTGTGGGCCAAAGGGGGAAAATGAAAGAAATAATAATAATAAATTTATGTGAACTGGTTGTATGCGGATTCATCAGCCCACTTGTAACCTCCTTGATAATGGGTTAGTAACCCATTCATGACCAGGCCCAAAACCTGTCCAAATCCTCCCTATTGCCAACCCCTAGGACCAAAATTTGTTATAAAAAATTTACAGAATAGCCACTCATTTCCTTCCAAATCCCCCTTGAACTTACCAATATTGTAAAGTGACCACAAATCAATGACCTAATAAGTTACCGGACCATAGTTGAAACAATTCAACAAAGCTTGCAGGGAGGCTAAAAAGTGCCATCTCTCTCTAACAGAGTAGCAGCAAGAAGGAGAAAATCACACAGATGACATATCCATTACATGAATTTAACAAGTCATCCACATACATTTAATAATTTTAGAGAACAAACCAACTTAAATCACACATCAAAAGAAGAGCATGGGGAATTTTTTTTTTTTTCTCAATTTTAAGTTATTTGATTGCTATTTCAAGACATGTACACCTGAACACTAGCAGTTTTCATTAACTGGCATACAGGACAAACACCGACTAACCCTTCACAGTCCTCGCACAAACACAAGTGTCTACAAGGCATCAGCAAGATAGATACCTCCTTGGCTTTGCATGCTCTGCAAATCATGTTATCCTTCATGAAATAAGCCTTCCCAAGCCTACCGGGAACTTTAAGGCAGTTGTTGTTTGGCTCAATGTAGGAGGCAGCATCATCTATTTCACTGTCTCCAAATCCTTCCTTCCCTAGGGCAGTACCCCGTGAGAGCACCTGCTGGAGGTTGTTCTTCAAGACATTAGCCACCGACTCATTGTATTTTGCTCTGTAGTGCCAGTTTTGGGCTTCCGTCGCCACTTGCTTTATTCTCTCGGCCAGTTCTCTGTTCTTGCGGTTTATGTTCTCTATCTGGAGATCTTTCTCATGCAACTTTTTACCAACACCTTTCTCTACAGCATTCAGGAAAGAAGCCATGTGTCTCTGCTTTATGTCCCTTACCCCCTTTGCCAGATTTTCTCTCTGTTTAAAGAGCAATAGATGTTAACGTGCAGAGATTAGCATGAAAACCATCATAAACTAATTACTGCTTCAAAGGTGCTACAAGAGAGAGAGAGATGAATTACTAATTTAGAACTAATTATCATAAGATGGTCCATTGATACAAAATATATTTACATATATATTGTTAACCTAAAAAAAAATAGTCCTCCCTGAACTCCAACATCAAAAAACAATGACCCCCATTCAGATATTGTTATAGTAGATATATATTTTGTTTCATCATGCATAGGCTTCCAGATGGAATGCCATAAAAATTGATTGACCAAAAACATGATGAAAATATTCATCAATGCCAGTAAAAAACTCAAAGAAGGAAACTAAGCCGTTACATTTCTGGAAAAAGAAAAACAAAAAACTCCCACTGCGGTGGAAGGAAACTGCCCTAGCCATTCACTGCCCTAGTCATTCCCTTCCGCTCCTGTTTTCAGTGATTACTGGAGGTAATTTAAATTTTCCATATAACAACATCCAAAAAATGAAGAAGAAAGAAAAGAAAAAAGTAATTGGATATTGGAAAAATAAACTACACGGTAATTGATTAATCAGGAATTATCAAATATAAATATGCACAAACTATATGTACATACATGTGGAGTATAGTTTGCAAACTGACGCCATAACTTCAGGGGGTTGGTTGGGGAGGTTGCTGGCACACACTTATGTGCGGATGCCTCCTAAATGAGTAGAAAAACGTGAGCACAGAAATTGTGCAAAGCGGGGCGGGTCGTGACAAATAACCTGGCTGTGTGGATATTGTTTGGTTTGCACACTCTTCATTACACAGGATGTGGATGCCAATAACCCAATATCAAGGCATACAATCACAGGTTACATCTACCTAATAATTCATTTGAAGGAGAGTAGCCAATAGTACCTGAATTTTCATATATTGATCAAGTTCTTCATTCTGCCTATCAAGTTCAGTCCTAATGTCAACTCCAAGGGACGAGATGATTGCCGGTGCTACCGTCATACTTCCACTTGCAGATGTAACAGAGGAGTTGTGTTCATCATCATCATATGACAGCCTTAAGCCGGTTGATACAGGGTTCTGGTTCGGTATGCTAGCTGACCGATCAGCTTCATCATGACAGCTATTATAATTTAAGGAAATCTGAAGCTTCTGCTTCTTTGAGACATTTCCTGGATCCCTGCTTCGTTTATTAGGTTGAAGAAAAGGAGTGTTATGCTCATTTGTGAAATAATTTACAGGATCAACATTGCGTCCACCTGGTACTGCAACATAGATTGCAAGATGGTAGATAAGATCAGTCCAACTATTAGAAAGCCAACAAAGTTGAACACGAGGTTGAACTAAGCAAAGAGATAAAATGATTTTCATTTCATGAAAAAGAAAAGTGGTGTCATTTGGTGTAAGACCAGATTCCCTAGGAGTATAGTTATGATTACAACTAAGCCCTAAGTAGCATATACTAAACACTGCTTAAAGGAAGAACCTATCCCTTCGCATGCATAGGCGCAAGAGATAAGATATATATCACAAGGTCACGTCTCTTGCAGATATCCAGATATTTTCTAAGCCAAATGGAAAGCAACATATGATCTATGAGTTCAATTGCGCAAAAAGGGGCTTGCCGAGTAGTACATTTCACTATTTCGGCAATCTAAACATGCTCCCAACTGCAGATGTCACCATATGTTTGGGCTAATTAGGAAGGGTAAATATTTCTTTTTAACAAGGAAACTATTCAAAACCCAGCAGATTCAGCAAGATATTCATCTACAAGTAGATTCCAAGACAGATATCAGAATTTGATCCACACCTTAATCAAATTGTCAATCACAATATTCTCTCTACTGTTATAATCTCATGAACTATTAAAATGAGTATCCTGGAGAGAAATTGGGATTAATGAAGCTAATACAGAAAACTGAATTTGAGATAAGACTTCAAAAATATGGAAAAGAATAAAACTTTGGGACCTGAGAATATACCAAGAGAGATTTGGAAAACTTTAGGGAGTGTAATAATTGAATGGCTAAACCTATTAAATAAGGTTTTAAAGGGCAGCGCAAATGCAATGCCAAATGAATGGAGAAACAGTAGTATAGTACCAAGTTATAAAAGTAAAAGGGATTTACAAAATTGCATCAAATATAGAGGAATCATTTTAATAAGTCAAGATTATGAAACTATTGAAAAAAAAAAAACTATACAACAAATACTAAGAGGAAAGAATTGAAAACCAGTTTGGATTTATCTCGGGGAGATCATCTACAGAGGCCATTCACTTGAGAAGACCATTGATAAAAAGACTGTCAAAGTAAAAAGAAAAATTTACACAAAGCTGGATAAAAAATGATGTTGAACACAGACATTATCAAATCACAGAGTTGAGCCTGTCCCCGGTTTTTGTTTTTTTAGGCCTCCAGGACCAAGTAGAACTGGTTTGAAGCCACTTCTACATATATTTATCTCATTAATAATCGTCTTCCCTTTCAAATGTATTCACCAACATGAAAATTAAGGAATTAATATTCAAAATTCATCAGAGCAAGGAATGTATTCACTAACATGAAATATCCAGCAGATTAATTCTTGCCTCAATCAACTCATTAGTTACAATAATCTTCACACTGTTTTAGATAGGATAGTCAACTGCAAAATGTTCTATTTAATAATCAAATATTTGTTTTCCTTTTATGTTATATTATGTAAAATTGTGATTTTAATAAATGTTCAACCACTGAAAAACTGAAATGATCAAAAGACAATTAAATAAACATCCATATTTAATTATTTAAAACCATACAAGAACAAATAATTCTTATAAAATAAGAGACTGAATGAACAGAAAACGCACAATTTCCAAATAATTGCAGCTGACTTGATGCATCAGTGTGATACTGGAAACAGTTCTCATTAAAGAAAACAGGAACTATATTATTGCCATTTTCGCCTCCTAACATCTTCCCAAAGTCGAATCTAATTTGCCACCAATTCTATCGATCTAAAAATGTACCAACAATATTACCAGAAAGAGTAAGCCTGTACAAGATGAGAGAAAATGTTAGATTCTGAAACATAACAAGCTGGGAATACCTCAAATTACGATGCCTGCTCAAAATGCATCTGTTTGAATTTTTAAAATTAAAAAAAAATCCACAATCAACATAAAACTAAAATTTCAAAAAAAAAAAAAAAACGACTTTGCTAAAAGAATTTATAGATTACCTCAATATCAAATGATATGATTCAGGTTCAAGGCAAATAATCTCGCGAGATCCTAAAAATGCATTGCCAAACAAGGAAGAATATGATTTAGAGAGAGGGAAAAAAAAGAGCATATCTTGAATCAAAAAATAAACAAAGTGTACATAAAAATACCTGGATTTTATATGCAGAGAGGGAGAGAGATTATTTGGGATCATCCATGAGGCGATGAGAGAGGAATCAATGAAATGAATGAATGAATATATATATATATATATATATATATAGAGAGAGAGAGAGAGAGAGAGAGAGAATGGGGTGGGTAAGTGAAGGTTTTGGGAATGGGAAGATGAGTGGTGTTGTGGGAGAAATAATTGATGAGGGATCGGTGGGTGGTTACGGAAATGGCAGTGACTTGGTGTTGGTTCAACTTTGGAGGTGGAAATGGACTAGTACTTCTTGGGGTTGGGTTGGGTCAGCAACAAACAAGAAAACGTCCGCATGAACTCAGGACCCCACATCCCACCCGATTTCTGGAATCACGCTCCCAATATCATCACTGCACTCTCTCTATCTACCCATACATACACGTATATCTATATATGTGTCCCCCACTCTTATCTTTTACTACCTTCCTGTTTTCTCCATTTCCAACCAACAAACATTTGTTTTATTAGGAAAATACAATTAGTCCATCACATAATTTCTCTTCCTAAAATGTACTACTCCGTATTTTATTAGGAAAATTCAATTAGACATCACATAATTTCACATAATTATTTTTTGAGTTATCCTTAATTGATTTCGCTACCAATTGACACGTGACATTTAAAATCTATTGTACGGTATTAAATCACGTCAACTAATTTAATGAAAGTTTGAAAACTGCACCGTTTTGAGATAAGAAAAATTTATCAAGATTTAAATCGCAACATTTTGAATTAAGAAAAATTCACCATACTCGTCGTTATCTATCTCTTATCTTTTCCAAAAAAAAGATCATCCCTCTCTCTCTCTTTGCTTATTTCCACGATTGGGAAATATTTCACGCCAAAAATAAATGTTCTTTGCCATGGAATTAAGATGGACGAAAATGTGATTGCAAGACCACTTTTACTGGCAATAGTATTAGTTGGAAAAGAATATATATATATATATATATATATATATATAAGCATGATATTGTCGTATTGATAGAGTTGGGAAAATACAACCAAAAGCCTTACATATAGAAAAGATAAGAGAGAGCCATATATAGAAAAGATGAGAGAGAACGTCGGTCGGGTTAAAAGAGAAACAAAAACAATCGCGACTGATGTAAGATAGGAATAAAAAGGAGAGAGATGGAGGATTTTTTTTTGGAAAAAGATAAGGGAGAGATAACAATGTTAAACGTCGTTAGAGTATGTGAATTTTTCTTAATTTAAAAGAGTGCAGTTTTTAAACTTTGAAAAAAATTTCTTATCTCAAAACGGTGTAATTTTCAAACTTTTTTTAAATTAGTTGACGTAATTAACATCAACAGTAGATAAATTTTAAATGTCACGTGTCAATTCTAATTCAACTTAAATAACTTATACAATATTTAACTTAAAAGATAGTCCTCCTTCCCCTACATTGCACTTGACCATTTAAGTTGGCGTAAATTTGCTGGACTTCATAATGTTGAGAACCTCATGCAAAGGGCTAATCCTTTACCTTTGTACTACTTTGCATTTATTTAGCCGAAGTTATGGATTGAATTCACGAAATTCTTAGTATTCTTTTGAATTGAGGGATTTGCAGGATAGTGAGGGAAATGACAAGGTTAATTGTGTTTGGATTAATTAAAATGGTAAAATGGAAAGGATAGGAAGGATATTATTAATCCTCATATCTTATCTTTCTAAAAATGAAAAAATAATCTTTAGGTAATATTTTTAGAATTTTGAAACTGCCCTCAACAATTAGAATGAGAAAATTGTTATTCCTTTCAAGTGCATATTTTTAAAAGGGTACAATAATAATTTAGGTGTTATCTTTTCTTGTGTTTTCTCTCTACCTCTATCTTATCTAGACAAAAATATTATTATTATTATTATTTTTTCTTTTATCTCTTATCTATCCAAACATGAATCTAAATTATTATTATTATTTTCATTCTTTTCTAGTAACTAATATTATCATTTTCTTTTTTTTCTCTTATATATCCAGAGCGTTACGAATACAATAGAGTTTAGTTTTACGTTATAACTTATAATACATATCCGGAACCGGACTGTTTTGAACCAATATTAGGTGATGTAAAGAAAATCACGTGTAAATGGTGATAAAGCGTTTGGTGTTATTTGGCATCGAAACACAAATTACATGCGTGTTGTTTGTCTGGTTTTTCTACTTTTATGAATAATAATTGATTTTACGTTATGTTATTTCCAAAAAGTAACAAATAAGTGTTCAATTCCTTTTTTTTGATGTCATGACCGTTGCCATACATTTAATTGTGGTTGCTACTGAGAGTGATGAACGTTTCAACTTTCAATCTCTCTTTTTATAACCATATAACTGCAAGTATACGTACGGTATGAGTAATATGCCTCTATGTTGTATATGGTTGGCGTAGCTTTTAAGTATTAAATAATGGTAATTTACCCCAATTCGTTGGGAACCGTCTCGTTTAAAGCGGGTTCTCTATCGTTTATTTAAATCGGTGGGAATGAGGTTAGAAAGAAAAACTGGCCGAATTTGGGACGGACAGGGAAGGGATACTCTGCCCTGATTACATATAGAATTATTCCTATTAATCTTGTCATGTTATTTTTAACATATTATATGTGTGTGTGTGTATATATATATCATATTATATTATATATACACTTCTGAATAAACCCTACTCATTCCTATCTTCTAAAGCGGCAGCCGAGAGATGAGAGCCTGAGAACGAAGCTGTGAGTGATGCGATGAAGCTCTACGGCTTCAGATCTTCTCTCTCTTCTTCTCCGGCCGCAGATCTCCAAAGCCTTAGCCAAGCAATGAAGCGAATCAACACCATTATGCGACCTCCTTCAGTCCTTCACCATATTCTCTCTCTTCATATATATATATTGAAGTAACAAGTTCTACCTTTTCATAGTTGAGTTTTATTTTCACAATTTGATTTAATCGTCTAAGAATCCAAAAAAAAACCCTCAAATTTAATCAGGGGCAGGGGCGGTTAAGAAGATTAGGGGTAAAAAAATAATTGGTTATGGGACAGTTTTGGGGGTGTAAAATTTAAACGGAGATGGGGAATAAGAAACTCGCCCAACCCGCCCCAATCCCTAAGCACCATCAATCATTATACGGTTCTGTGCCTTAGTTATTAATTTACCTTATATACACACACATGCACTTTCATTATTTATTTATTTATTATTATTATTATTATTAGTTGGCTAATTTGTCCACCTTTTCTTTGTTCTTTTTACAGTATATATTTTCACTTGAGAAATCAACCAAATAAATCTTTATAGAAAAGAAAAGCTCCTCTATCTATTCAGTTTAGATGTATGGTTGATTCTGAGTACATCTTATGAACATAATTAATGAATAAATCAAGAAACAGCTTAAGTTTGAGAGTTTCTAGCCAATGAAAAAAAACAAATCCAAATAAATGGTAATTCGCTAAACTGAATTCGAATTGAATATCAGGCTAAACTCAATTAGTTTGAAGGCTTATACTAATATACTAAAACTAGACATATTCTAGAGAAGAATTATATGTAACCCATCTTTAATTCAATTTCAAAATTACAGTATTTAGCTAAGTCACATAAAGCCGGAGTAAGAGTGGGAGCGAATTCAAAAGCATAAGCGTAAGAGCAATAAAATTAAGTCATAAGTAATGACAATTTGAACGAGAGCGTGCACAGATTATGTGAGTGAGAGTGCGCATAAAGTATGAAAGCGAGAGAGCGCTCGGAGCATGAGAACGATACATGTTGAGAAGGATTGTGTGACTTAGGTATTTAGCTTAAAAAAAAATTAAGTTATATTTTAGATTGAATATCTATGCTTAGGAAGAAAGAAAATTTGATGTAAGGGAGAAAATAATGGATGAACTTGGTATCCTAAAAAATAGATTAAGCTATTTTCTCTTTTTATTTGGTTGGATGGAATAGAAGAAATGAAATCATGAAACTAACAATTGACAATTCACTTTAATCGGTAAGTTAAAAGGAAAATAGATTTTTAAGTTATTTTTACCATTAAACCCATCATTTATTTTATTTATGAAATTTATTAAATATTTATAAAGAATGATATAGTAATTTAAAATTTCATTTGTCTTCTTTCCTATCTCTGCCCATATTTCGACAGATGAATGATCTAGTAATTTAAAATTTCACTTGTCTTCTCTCCTATCTTCGCCCATATTTAAACTAATAAAAATTTATGAAGAAAAAATAATGACTCATCTACAATATTGTTATTTATTTTCTTGTATCATCTATACCCAATGAAAGAAATTCGGTTTATTTTTATTTTCCTTCATACACAAATGCTAGAATATAGGTGGTAGCATTCATGGACCCTGATTGCATTGTTGGTCCCCACCCACACACACACATATTACTCCACAACCAAATCCATTGACCACATATATTACTCCACAACCAAATCCATTGACCTGGAGCTGATATATACAATTATACATTTGTGACCGACTCAGCATATTGAGCAAAAGTTTGTCAAAAAATAGGAAGAAAAAGGGCAAATATAGACAACAAAGTAGGGTGGTAAAGTGGTCGGCTGAGCAAACGACGAACCACCGCTCGCTGAATACGGGAGGAATATGTGAATCACAAAGTTTAATAAGACAGACCTTTCAGATTAGGTCAAATCATTATCATTATCATTATATATATATGTATGTATATACACACACATACACGGAATAATCCAGTTCATGCTTCGTAGTTATCACCATTTGCAATCTAACGACGAGTAATGACCCCACGTTACACCCAAAATTATATGTTCTTACACAACAATATAATATATTCATTGGAGAGGAAATTGAGCTTATCTTTCGTGTTGTCCATAACTTCAAAGCCTTTTCACTTCAAGACTGATGATGGTCTCGTTGGGTTAGGATCGAGTCTGAAAATGGCCATGTGCACATAACACAATCGGGTCAAGATCAATCAATTGATGGGTTAAGCTACAGAATAGTAATATTCTTGGTAGAAACGTGTATTTGAAAATGCAAAGTGCAAGCAGATACAGTTCATCAGATTTGACTTGAGAGAGAGAGAGACTAATGATGAAAGTTCAAAGAAAGCTTAGCAACCATTCTTATTTTATTATAGCCCTGTCAATATCACACTGTAATGGTAGTATATTGGGGTTGTATTGCATGAGAACTACTAAATATCAAGTTGAAAATGGTTGATGAAGATGAGAGAGGTCGGTGAACCCAAACGATGCAGAGAAATTGATTAAAATCCGCTCATTTACCGTCGCTACTTATTTCATTGGTATAAGATGATCCTTTGATCCTTTGTTGATATGAAATAAATTTAAAAATAACTAGTTCAACGCCCGAGACTACTGCCATTGCATATCTAGAGAGGATACAACACTCCCCAAGGTGTTTCACTTAAGGGTGGAGCCACGATCTCAATTCAAGAGGGCACAATGCAAAAAAAAATAAAAATAAAAAGAAGAATTTTAGGTAGTAGAAGTAAAAAAAGGAAATACTTATATAACTTTAAAAATAAAAAGAATTAGAGCATGATTCAAGCAAAAAAAAAATTACTTTTTATTAGGAATTAAATGAATTTATAGAGAGAAAAAGGAAAATAAAGGAAAATTAAAGAGAAATTTAGAAAATAATAATATAATTTTAGAATATACAAATTTTTATATATTGGTAAAGAAATTAAGAACCTAACCATATATAATATAGTGGGCCGAACCGGGGCATACACATTTGATGTGTCATTTGATCCAATATGTGCGGGTCGGATTATTTTCCACTGGGATCTTAAAAAACCGATCTAATCAGTTAACCGATTCAATCCAATCCAATCGGTTCAAATCTATATATATATACACTATTTTTATTTTTTAATTATTCTTTTATCATTCCAAGTTTTACTAAATTTTAACCCTAAACACCAACCTACTAATTTTGAGAGTCAAAAATTGATCTATCTATTACGCCATGGTTAAAAATAATAATCTCCAATCCGATTCGTAAAATAGCTTAATCCAATTAATTTCACCATTACAGATCTGTGGTCACCCCTACCTAGGGGTGGCAATTCGTGTTCGTGGGTCTTGTTCTTGTCGTGTCAATGATTCGTGTCAAAATACTACATTTTACCAATTCTGCTCTAATAATGCATTTCATGCAAAATGCTATTTTTTTTATACAACCACCATTCTTTTTCAACTACCATTCCCACCATTCATATTTGCATGAGTAATATTAATATTAAGCACATTCCAAGTCAAGTTGTAAACATTAGAAGGCAACTAAAATTAAACCTAGTTAAAAAAAAACAAATATCTAAAATATCTAATAAAAAAAGAACCCAAAAAAAAAAAAAAAATTATAACCCCCCTGTGCAACTGCAAACTACAACATCAACAAAGAAAAACCAAAGTCAAGCCAACTTCGCAAGAGATTTGAGGAGATGAAGATCTGTTCCAACGGCCAGGAACCGTCAAGATCGAGATCGAGGTCCATCAGCAACCCTCTTTTCGTCATCGATTTTCTTCCTTGGTTCATATCGGATGATTTTCCCGAAACTTTTCTCTCTATATTGCAACAGATAAGGAGAGAGAGATGCGAATGGGTGATGATTTCAGATTGTGATTCCACAGATAAATAAGAGAAACGGCATCATAAATAAGAGAAACGGCATCATATTGGGAAATGAGAGACTTGCCAAAAAAAATTAACACCTGCTATATGTGAAAGGAAATTTGAGAGCCCATTGGAGAGGCATTTTTTTACCCAACTCTCATATTTTGAGTTTGAGAGGCCCAAATGAGAGAGCATTAAAGTTGCTCTAAGGGTATTATACTAAATAGGTAAACCCAAACCAATCCCATTTAATGATCGTGTCAAGAATTCTCAACACTAACCCAACCCATTTATTAAACATTAACACTAACGCAACCCGTTTATTAAACAGGTACACGTGTTAACCCGTTTAATGACCTGTTTATCAAAACGAAACATTTAATATTTTATTAAATACTAAATAATAGAAAAAAATTGTAATAATTAACCCAAATATTCAAAAAAAAAAAAATCATAAGGCATAAATAAGTTTTATGTTAAAATGACTTAACTATCCATAGTAATTGAATTTAAATAGGTAACATATTACATACTCACGATTATAACATGTTGAGTTAAGTGGGTCAGAAACGTATTACACAAGTTGAAGCCCTCAACCCTAACCCGACACAGTCAAGTAAATGGGTTAATCGTGTCGACCCTTTTACGACCCAAATCTTTTTAACTCGTGTCGTAATTTGCCGGCCCTACCCCTACCCAAAACATAAATTTTACTATAATCATGAAGGACTCTGATACCAGTTTGTAACAACATTTGAAGTTTGACAATGCCACAAAAGCTGGATGCTAGCATCCATAGTTGTTAAACATTACAAGTATGAAGGCATTTCACAGTTTAATTCAAGATGGCAGTAGAATTATGATGAAGAACTTGTCTAATCTTAGAATCCATATCTCAACAAAGAACTTCATTCCCCATGGATAACATGCCCAGTCCACACATTGCTCATTCCATGTCACCAATAACTTTTAGCCAACGTTTGTTGAGAGTAAAGGAAGAGAGGAGCAATGCTTTCATTGGTAAGAGGTACAGGAAGAGAGGGGAAGGATGGGAGGAGGCATATGCATGAATCCAGTGAACTTCAAAATTGAAATTCTGTTCTAATTCCATGCCTTTTACTTTTTATAACTAGCATAAATGGTGGTGGCCTACCATTTCCCATATATATATGGCTGCTTTCAACAGAATAACAATAACCACTCTTTCTTTGGAGTGTAAAAGGAGTGTCTTTAACTGAATTGTTAGAATATGCTACTATCAAAATTTATAGAAAATTATAAATGTCACCGTCAAGCTTGGTTCACACTTCGCACTGTATCTAGTCACACAACTCTATGGTCGAGTTTGATTAAAAAAAAAAAAAAAAAAAAAAAAAAAAAAAAACAAAAGAGTTTTCATTTATTTATTTATGTTGTTTGTAAGAATTTCATGCAACTATGAGAATGATAGAAATTTTGCTAATGACAGAATTGAACAACTATAGGAGACTAAACGGCTGGAGTTATCTCTTTTACTCCTATTTCATTCCTCAATTGCATAGAAAGAGAAGAAACAATGGCACAGGAAATGCCAACTTTGATCCACTCACAGAGTCCTGCTTCCTTGGACTACAGAAATTGCCTATAACAACTACATTGCCATGAGCATAACTTTCCAGATGGATGGTTTCAAAAGTTAGGAAATTCGAAAGGATGAACAGAGTGTTGGGGACAGTCATGAAGCAATTGGAGTCTGTCCATAAGATTAGACAAAAGGGGGGGATCAGGCCCCTTCTCAAACATTACGAAGGAGCACACATAATGAAAATGCAAGTAGCATCAAAATGAAGATTCTAACAGCTAAAAATAGGGTGGAGATCCCAACATTAGAAAAACAAGATCAATGCAAAAGTATAATCTGGCAATAAGTTATACATATACGCGCACACAGACATGTATATGTATAATGGAAGGTGTTCCCCCTCCTCGGGGAGGGGAGGAGGGACTAATTCCTTCCACCAGGTTTCAATGGTGCCAGGAGTTGAAAACAAAAACTCAAGGTCATGCCAACTAAGCTTTCATGTATGGTGGTTATTGTAAGATATAGCTAAAATGTATCAAATTCATGATTATCTTCAACGTGTTAACAATTAGAAGAAAAGTAAAATGAAAACAAAACACAAAGGCAGAAGAATGAAAAGCCATAAATTTAAGGTACAAATCAAAGCTAGAAAACTAACACTAAGACACATACACATATATTATCACACCATCATATATCAAATTTTGGATTGATCTATCGAACAATAATCTAGCATCAGAAACCGTGCAACTTCTATATGCTCATAAAGAAAAATTCAGAACTAGATAAAACCAGCATAAATATATTATCATTTATCAAAACCCAGATCAATATTGCAAATAAAAACTCATATAAGCAGCTAAAGTAATTCAAATTCAGGCATTGAAATCCAAATTGAAACACAATTCAAGAACCTTTAGTACTTAAACAAAAAAAGTTAACTAGCAATTCATAAGCATAAAATTGACTCAAGCAAGAGACTCTAATCACCACCAGCCTTCTGATAAACGTAGGTCAAGCCACACTTTCCACAGTAGTGCCGATCGAAATGGTTGGCCATGAACGTTCCAGCACCGCACTCGGCGTTGGGACACTCCTTCCTGAGCCTCTGGACCTTCCCGGTGTCATCCACCTTGTAGAACTGCAACACGGCGAGCTTGACCTTCTTCTTCTTGTGCTTGATCTTCTTGGGTTTGGTGTAGGTCTTCTTCTTCCTCTTCTTTGCACCACCCCTGAGGCGAAGCACAAGGTGGAGGGTCGACTCCTTCTGGATGTTGTAGTCCGCTAGGGTTCGGCCGTCCTCGAGCTGTTTTCCGGCGAATATGAGGCGCTGCTGATCCGGTGGAATGCCCTCTTTGTCTTGAATCTTGGCCTTCACGTTGTCGATGGTGTCCGAGGACTCCACCTCAAGGGTGATCGTCTTACCCGTTAGGGTTTTCACGAAGATCTGCATTTTTGCTGGTTTTGTTCAGAATCGCCGATTTTAGGGAAATCGAAGGTAGGGTTTGTGGGGAGCGCATCGATTGAGAATAAGAGAGTTTATATAGTAGGTGTTGGGTCTAGGGTTTGTGTAAGATGCTGATGCAATCATAGTGAGTAAAAGGATAAAGAGCAAATTTCACAAAACCTCCGACACTATCATTATTTTAATCAAATGCCCTCAACTTATTTTAAAAAAATTCTCAACACTATTAAATTTGATCACATTATTACAATTACAATTGATTAAAAGAACGGAATTAACTTTTTGATATATTAATTTATTTTTAAAAACACAAATTAATATTTTACAAATTACAAAAATAACCTTAGTGACATAAGTAATCTCCAAACGCAGTTGTTTTGTGAAATTTACCTATATATATATATATATATTCAAGTTAACACATTTTATATATTTTTTATTTCTTTTCTCCGTCTCTATTACATCTGGCGATTACAGCGCCACTATCGGTGACCGCCGCAGCACCACAATCCCCATCTTCGTAACTGCCACCACTATTCCCAACCCACAACCATTAGCGGCCAATTGAAGGCTTGTATCACAAAATTTCAAAGCTATCATTTGGTCTTAAAACCTACCCAACCAAGCTTATTGAAACCTAGCTCTTCCCCATTTGGTCTTCAATTGAAGGCTTGTATTACAAAATTTCAGAGCCGTCATCATTGCTGCCATGCCCGGAGCACGAAGTAGAATTGATTTTCAGGCCCAAAGACTAGTCACAGTTCATGACTTGGATAAAATTCTCAATTTTAGATCAGCAATTCTCCTCCGTCGGCGATATCGTCGATCGGCGTTAGAATTAATTGCTCGTTTGGCTCATTCGAAGCGGTCCTTAACATCCTTAGAAAGATGAGGAGGTTTCGCTGTTAGGCCGGAAATGGAAGCGAGGTCGTTTGGGAGTGGGCCGGAGAGGGCGGTGAAGCGGAGGATGAGTGTGTGGAGGTGGGTCAGATTTCCAATTGTGTGTGGTGGAATTTGGTCGGAAAGCCCCATGCCAAGGAGGCGGAGCTCGGTGATGATGCCGGACTGGCATGTCACGCCGACGGATTCGAGGCCGAAGCATTGCCGGCCGGTCGGAAGGTCTTAAGCCGCCGAAGCAGCAGTACACTGAGCCGCACCTCTCTCCGGCAAAAACAGTTGATTTCTTGCCAAATTGGGCATATCGTCGACACCGTTCCGATCCACAGCCATCTGCGGCTGAAGATTCCATTGGAATTCGCAAAGTACGCAGCCATCCGTATGGCTTCCAAAGAACTAAACGCTGTTCGAGAGTGTCTAGTTCGCATCGGCTGAGAACTCGGTCGTTGGATCAATTCTCTCCTTGTTGTCCATAATTCCGGCGATGATCTATATATAGATATATATATTCAGCTGTATATACACTATATACAGCGAGGTTTGTAGTGAATTTATTCCAGCGACGCGAAGAGAATCTTTAGGGTGTGTTTGGTAGGGTTGATTTGAAGGGATAGGGAGCGAAAATAAAAAGAGAGGATAGTGTAAGTTTGTGTTTGGGTAATTTAAGTGGAGGGATAGGGAGGGATAAGGAGAGATAAAGAGGTATAGCTATCCCTCTTTATCTCTTATTTGCTTTCTCCTCAAAAATTGAGAAGATAGGGAGAGATAGTGAGAGAAAGGATAGTGATTTTAGTGGTATTTTGATAATACCAAAATTAGCCTCCATAAATCAATACACAGATTTATTATTCCATTCAAGTCCCATGGTTATGAAAGGGTAAAAAAGTAATTTGTCTATTATCCTTTCTTTTCTTTTCTCTCCTCTATCTTATCCAAACAAAAATAACTATCACTTCTTTTCTTTTCTCCCCTGTCTATTCAAACACAAATAGAAATTATTACTATCCTTTTTTTTTCTTTTCTTTTCTTTTTTCACTAATACTATCCAAACACACAGGATTTATGGAAATGGAAATGATGCGTAAGCCAAGTGTAGTTTGAATTGTTTAGGGCAAAATGGGTTTGATAAAAACGACTGTGTTTAGTGCCAATATATATATATATATATATATATATATATATGCACACACAAAAACGCGGTCGTTTTGTGCTGTGTTGATTTAAATGTCACCAAACCTATTTTTGTAATTGGCAAAATACATATTTTTCCTTTTTAGGTTAGTTTTGTCATTTAATCATATAATTAGTGCAATGTGATCAATTTTCATAGCGTTTGGGGTTTTCTAAAATAGGTTGGAGGTATTTAATCAAAAAACTGATAGTGTTGGAGCATAAATTACATTGACATGTCTCAGGCTAGGCAAAATTACACACAATTGAACTTCGACCTTTATTACTTTGACCTCTCTGAATTTTGGATAAATTACACATATAGAATGTTTGACTTTTATTACTTTGATCCCCCTGAGATTTGGCGTATATGCTAAATGACACCTTCTACTGTTAATGAAAATTTAAAAATGACTATTCCTTAACTTGTGTTAAAAGACTCAATAACTTTATATTTTTACATGATAAAAATGTCATTAAAATACAAAATATTAAATTTTATATTATTAATTTTTTTTTCCTTAGTTGGTACTCACACACACATGTCTCTTCTGAGACTTGAACATATGACATCCATTTGGGAAGTAAGAAGCCGATACCGCCAGACCACTGGCCTGTTGATATCTTATTAAATTTTTAAAAAAGAGAAAAAACAAAAAAACAAAAGGGTAACAGAGTCTTTTGGTTTGAAATTTATTATTATTATTATTAGATTAGATAAGGATATGAAAAATATTTCATATTTTTAAGGAATGTCAAAGTAATAAAACTCAAACGCTCTTTCTGTATACAATTTGCGAGGGAAAGTTAGTGGATTTTTTTTTTCAAGGCAAGCAAAACAAACTACCACAAAACATGAACCAATAACTACATCAAACAAGAGAAAACATCTACAACTACAAAATCCCGCAACTAGGCAGACAGACCATAGATGACCTGCGCTTCATGGCCACAAGAAAACTTAGCTGCATGATGAGCAACAGAATTTGCTTCCCTTCAAACATGCGCCAGCTGCACCATATGAAACTGCTCCATAAGCTTCTTCATATCAAAAAACATAAAGCTGAAATCTCAACAGGACACCCCCTCCCACCTAAAACTACTTCACATAAAACAAGACAATCACTTTCAAAACACAAATTGTGCAAATTCAAACGCCGAGCCCAGAAAATTGCCTCTCGCAAGACAAATGCTTTGGCTCAGAGGGCTGAAGAAGCATGAAAAATCAGGAGCATACCCACACTCAACACAACTCCGTCATGGTTTCTAAACACAAGGCCACCTCCAGCGCTCCCATCAATTGCCTTAAAAACCGCATCTAAATTACACTTAACCACACTTGGATCTGGAGGCCTCATGTGATACCCCTCAACTCCGAGATATGGGTTGATCAGGCCCAAGCCCAAACTCAAGGGAATACCAAACAATTAATATTTAAATGAACACAGAATACAAAAGAATTTAATGAATAAATAATAAAGCTGAAAGAATTCTAAATATAAAAACCTCAAAAGTTATAGACTAATATAATCCAAACTTCCCAAAACCTTCAATACGTACAACTCGGGAATCCATCTAGTAGACCCCTAATAAAATCCTAATAAAAAGTAAAGTACGGAAATAAAATCCAAAACTAAAACATGAAAGGAAATCATACGTCGTCGGAAGAGTGAATGACTGTCTCTGCTCAGCCCGGACAAGTTCTAAGACTGGAACCGTCCGATACCTGAAAAATGATAGTGGGTCAGGTCCACGAAACAAGTTATATTCTAACTACAATCCAAACAGAGACCCGATACGCAGATACATCATAGATAACTCAACAATATCTATCTAGTCCATACACATATATATCCACACTAAAGGATTCTCACTGGACTACAAAGGGGGTCTCAACCTGACTAGAAGACAACATACAAAACGCACAAGATGTGGGCATGAGTACCTAGACCTAACAGGGTACACCTCAACCATCATAGCCAGCTATGCATACCAATGCATATACGCTTCCTAACCATCGATTCTGAGACTTAAGCTCAAATTGTGGTACTACAGTCATATATTTAAAATTCATCCAAAACCAGAGTATGTCATTTAATTGTTCATTGATCTGACATAAGTAACAACTAATCCAGTTAGTCACTCAACTTATTCAGTTGATCTGACTTAAACACAAATAACAAATAATCCAGTTAGTTACTCAACTTACTCAGTTGATCTGACTTAAATATAAGTAGGATTTAATTTTATAATCCATTCCCTTATTCCAGAGTAGGTAGGACTTAGCATTTTGAGCTAAACCATCCCTAGTATGCCACTGTCCCATACCGGTGCATACAATCAATAACATCCATGTAATTGACAGAATATAATTTAATGGTTCATCAATTAACATCCAGAATAACATCCATGTAATTGCCAATTTAAATAATTTAATTTAAACTTCAACTAATTCACCAGACACTTTAATAATTGACAAAGTAGTAATCAATAGAGCGTCAATTAAAATTCAGGGAATGATATAATATAAATCAGATAACCAACTGAACATATTATATTCAATTATACATAGGTATAATCATACAAATCCAATTAACTTGCTAGAACAACAACAAGTAAGTAAATATTCCACATCCACTGACAGCATGCAAATAAATAATTAAATTTCATGATGTCCAGTAATATTAGTATAGTAGCATATACTATCTGTTTTAGGATTTTAACAAATTGATTTAAATCATTTAAAACCCCCCTTTAAAACCCAAAATTCCACTTCAGCCCCTAAAGTTCCAAAAACCACCAAAAATACACCTACTGGTGTATTTAAACAAGAGAGCTGACTTTCCTAAAGAGGGAGCCGGCTCTCCCCCTCATGGAGCTGGTTCTCCCTTATGGAGAGCCAGTTCTCTCTTCCACACAGAGCCGTAAACTGATCTAGTTGTCTCATTTGCCTCCGACGACGTTGCAGAACCCGCTGTAATGTCTAATACAGTTCCTAGGGTTCAATTTATGTCCCAAAATTACTCAAAAAACATATAAACTCCAGTATACATCATTAACAGAATTTTAGAACACATATGAGAAAATAATTGATACGAATAAACAGATTAAATTTACAACACATATACAAATTAATTCTGATTTAATAAGCATACTAGATTAATTTAATGTCCGATTAAAATCATAGAGATCATCTAGGCATGCACAGAACATAAGTCAAGGGGAGAGAGTCAGAATAAAACTTGCCTGGAAGATTTCAGTTTTTAAACCTTAACGTCGTCTTCTTAAGTTTTTCGATGACTTCCGTTCACTGTCAACCTCCTACTATTCTGGTTTAAATCCACAAGCAATACCTTCCCTCCTCCTTGGTCCGTCCTTTGATCTATAGCCGAAACCCTACTGGTTCTCTCTGTTCTCTCAAACCTCACTGCTTTTTCTCTCTGCCTCCACTGTTACGGGAACAGGGTTTTAAACCCTTGGCAGACCACTAATGATGTATTTATAGGCCAACTTAGGGTAACCTAATTCTAAGTACACTTAGGGAATGAAAAGAAAAGAAAACACAAGTCGGCTAACCCGTGAAGAATATAAAACCCTAGAATTATATAATACATTTAATTCATATTTAAACTAAGTCCACCTAAGCATAAATGTAAAAAAATAAATAAATCAAATAATCAATTAAATAAAACAATTAACCAATTAATTCAATTATATAAACAATTAAACAATTAATTCAAATAAACAAAACAATTAAACAATTAATTCAAATAAATAAAAATAATTAAACAAATCAGCAAATAAGCAAATAAGCAAATAAAAATACAATAAAATAATTAATAAAATACTGAGCCTGTCCTTTTAAAATTAGGAGTATTACACCTCCATACCCTAGAGGAGGACAGAAACTTTGAAGGACGAATCTCTACAACATCCAGAGAATTCAAGTCTGTCTCCCAAAACTCCCAAAAAGCTTTAATGGCCACTTGAACAATATGTTGAGGGCAAGAGGAGTCGCCTCGAAAACCAGCCTATTCCTAGCTTTCTAGATTGCCTACGCTAAAAAAACTGCCATACTGCTAGCCTCATGACCGCGCTTACACACATCCATGCATCCACCATTCGGCAACAGAGTGAAAATATTCCGACAGACAATCAATTCGAAGGGGAGAAACTTCCACACTTGAATAGATACCCGCCACCGGAAAAGCAAATGCTCCACTGTTTCAGGACCATCCCTACAAACCCAACAACAATCATCTATAGCTAAACCTCTACTTTTTAAGGCAACGTTGGTTGGAATCACCCCATGGATACATTGCCATAAAAAGTGTTTAATTTTGGGAAGACAATGACATTTCCATAAAAGGTTCCAGCTCTTCAACACAACCGACCTCCTGTCTGGTTGCAAAACATTCAGAGACCAGGCTACTTGATAAGCCGATTTGACTGAGAAAAAATTAGATTCCGTGAAAGCCCAGTTTTACCGATCTTTAAGACCGCACACACTAATTAGGACACGCCTAATGGCATCCACCACATCAGCAGAAAAAAAGTTGATTAAACAGAGGGAGATTCCATGAGTGAGATTTAACATGAATTAGGTCCACCACTTTCTGAAACGTACCATCATTTTGTGGACAAGGCAGCGTCGGCAAAGATGATACCCACCAATCATTCCAAATATTGACGGATTCCCCATTACCCATAATCCAGCGCAACCTTTTTTTGATAATAAGCTTATTTGACCAAATGCTACACCACGCCCAGGACGGATTAGACCCCAACAAAGCTTCCATAAAAGAGCAGCTTCTGGCAAAGTTGGTGGAATTTACCCTTAGTAAAATACGGTACCAAAACAAGGGATTCGGAAACAAGTATAATTCAATTTTTAAAAAAATATATATGATATAAAAATTCAACTGAAAAAACAAAAATATAAAAATTCGAATGTAGATAAGTACATGTATAATACGTTGTATGGATTAACATTTTGGGATAAAAAATTCGGTTATATACATATCATTGTATATATATGTATATGTTAAGACATTAAAAAGATGTAACAAATACTAAAATAAATACGAAAATGTTACAAATAATAAAATAAATTTTCATTTTGTGCAAATTGACACTATCACTATAATCATAAAATAAATAAATAATATAAATATAATTAATTGATAACTCATAAAATGAATAAAAAAATTTGTAATACAAATAATAAACTATGTTTATCTAGAAATAAATAAAAGTTTGATCTCTTTTTCCATTATTTCTTGATAAACTATATCTATATATATTGTAAATGTGTAAGTATAATTTATTAATTTTAAATTTTAAATTATAAATTAAATTATAATAGAATATCACATAATGCATATTATAAATTTATGCGCATGCTTAAAATCTAAAAATGATTCTCACTCATTTTATCATTCTATAGGCTTCCAAAAATATAATAGGGGTAAATTGCACTCACATTCCCTCAAGTTTGAGTTAGAGACAACCATCTACACAACTTAGAAACTATTAGAACAATGACACCCCTTATTTTTGGTAATGTCAATTTATATGGGTTTAGGGTGCCTTTGTTAACTTTACCAAAAATAGGGGGTATCATTGTCCAAATAGTGTTTAAGTTGCACCTGGAGAGTGTGAGTGGAAGTTATCCTAATAGATATATATATATATATATATATATATATATATATAAATATAATTACAAACAACATTTTAAAAAAAAATAATAAAAAAAAAAGTCAACAAAAATCTATAAGGACATGCCTTGGAGTGATAACGCACAGTGAAACAAAAATCAGTGGGGATAGGAAGGAATGCAAGATAAAACTAATTAAACGATGATTTAAAAGTATCAAAATGTTTAAATTCGAAAATAAAATAAGTTTATATAATATTAGATTGGGTCTAGAGTTTTGCGAGGGTTATTGATAAGTTTATATAGTAGGTTGGGTCTAGGTTTTACGAGGGTTTATGGTAATGTATACTTAGGAGGGTTGATATTGATGTAGTAAGTGTTTGGTGATTTATAGAATCGCACATATTGATGAAAAAATTAAATTGTTGATCAGTATGGATTAAATATTTTATTTATTTTATTTTGTGGACAAAGAAAATCTGTTTGACAATGAAAATTGGTTTAATTATCATTTATTTTTATTTTTCCTTTCTTTTTCTTTCTCAGTTTCAAATTAAACATGATTTAAGGTATCATTTTTTAGTTTATTTTCTTTATTTTATTATTATTATTTTTTTCTTCCCTATTCATTTGATGCAGATACACTCTTAGACGTGCTTGAATAATTTTCTAACTAGAGTTAAATTTAGATTAAAAAAAATTTAACCCTGTTTTAATTGAGGTTGCTTTTAACACAAAGTTGTATAATATGATGAGTTCAATCCAAACCAAACCAGATTTTAGTATTATTATGTAACCTGATTTTAGTACTATTATGTAATTATTAAAAATTATTACATAATCCACTAACAATCTAACCCAACCGATTCATGTTTAATCCGCCAAACTTAAATAATCGAAGTCTAGTTGGAAAATTTAAACTAAGGCCTCTAGAATAGGGGTACATTTAAGATTGGACCTTTTTAGATTTTGCATTACACAAGTTCCCGTGGTTCCATAAAAATTGGAACTAAATTAAACAAAATCAAACCTTATACTAATGAGCCAATTTATGAGGGATGAGAAAACGACGACGTTTTTTCTTCTTGTTCTTAAAACGGTGACGTTTGAAAGCCTAATACAGACTGCAAACTGAGAACAATATCTTTCCCCAATCCATCTCACCATCTTCATTTTCCCAACAGAAAAACCAGAAAAACTTTCTGCATCACTGCCCAAACACACGATTCATATATATATAATACATACATATGCACAAAAAGTGAGAGCTTGTTCAATGGCGATTCTAGCAACAATACAAGGTCCCAACCTCTTCTCCAACCTCCCTTCAACCCCTCCTCCAAACGACCCCATACCCACCTCCCACCGTCCACCACCACCCATCCCAATCCCCAAATACCCACCACCCCTCAAATCCAAAAAGTCCCCAAACCGCCCTGCAAAACCCCACTCCAACCCCGCCTTCAAAACCCTCCACCGCCGTACAAATTACTACAAACCCGTCAAAGACGGAGTCATCTCGGCCGACGGTGACCGCTCCGTCATCGTCGGCGAATCCGGCGTCTCCTACCTCCTCCCCGGAGCTCCATTCGAGTTCCAATTCAGCTACTCCGAGACTCCCAAGGCCAAGCCACTCGGAATCCGGGAGCCGGCGTTCTTGCCCTTTGCGCCACCCACGATGCCAAGGCCGTGGACGGGGAAGGCGCCGATGAAGAAGTCTAATAAGAAGATTCATCTGTTCGATTCCTCCGACTCCCCGCCATTGGGGACTAGTGGAGTGAAGCGTTTGGAAATGCTGAGGCCGTTTCAACTCGGGAAGTTTCCGGCGGAGGTGAAACCGAGGAATGAGGTGCTTGGTAGGCCATTAACACGAGCAGAGATTAGAGTGCTTATTAAGCCTTACTTGTCTAGTAATCGCCAGGTCAATCTGGGTAAGCTTTGTTGAGTTTGAATTTTGGCTTTCTTTGTTTGTTATGCAAAGTTCAAGTTTTTTCCCAATTATTTGAGGTCTATCTAAGGTCACAACCTCTGCAAACTATGCACTGTTATATATGCATAATATATCTTAATTGAATAATGCAGGTAGGGATGGATTGACACATAACATGTTAGAATTGGTACATTCACATTGGAGGAGGCAACCCATATGTAAAGTTCGATGCTTGGGCGTTCCCACTGTAGATATGGAGAATGTTTGCCGTTGTCTTGAGGTGTTAACTCTCCACTTTATATCAAATTCCTTTGAACTGTAAATGTCATTTCAGTATTCAATGTGTTAATGGTTCATGAATGTTCTAGATTATTGAAATTATAATATTTGTTTTAACGAAAAAAAATTGGGTTTGCATATTTTATCATGATTATACCTTTTTGGCCAGACATTAACATTCACTTAAAGTAGCATCAAGTTTGAGTTTCTAAATTTCATTGTTTGTGGACTTTGATCAGCCATATAAAATATCTGCTAGAACATTTTTTTTTTCTTTTATTTAAATTGAGTACCAAGGAATGGATCAAGAACCAAATAATTTATGATATAATCTTTTAGTTTTGGTAGAAGAGTATACACAGCTGATACAATGCAATTGATGTGGTTCTTACAATCCTATTATTATCACTTATGTGTGTTTTTGTATGTGTGATAGGCATGTTGATATGAATGTCGTGATAGGCATGTTGATATGAATGTCATGGGCATATTTAAAATATGTTGTTAGGTAAGTTTGTGTAATACTACATGCATGCAACCGGTCTGTGGGTGGTAACTACTCAAAATCTGACACAATTTCGATCTTCTAGACAATACTGTATTAGCAATTGTACATGATTGATATAATCTAGGGCAATTTTTTCCAGTCTACTCCTACTATGGGTTTTCCTTTTCCATAACATTCTCTTTGTTGCTTCAGACTCTCAATGAAGTTCATTCTCTTAACCTCTTTGAACAAGCTGACTTAGCTCTGCACTAGGGAGCTGAAACTTAATCATTAGGATAATCTTTCTAGAAGTATTTGTCTTCATCTGTGTCATCATAACGATATCAAGGGCAAGGTGTTTCCACCTCTGTCTAGTGCAAGAAAAAGCACATGTATTATGTATCATTATAGTAATTGTTTGAAGGCACAACTGTACGATGTATTTGGCCCATGGAATGACCACAATTGCAGGAAACAGCCTCTGTTGAACTTTAGAATTACGATTGAAGTTGTTTTAAATACATTTTCTGGCATGAAGAGTTACATGCCAGTTTCCATTGAAAATTAACCTAATGGAAGTTATTCTACAGACGTAGTAGTTCTTTAAGAGGGCTTTTCCCCCTACATTATATAGTTTTCTTAACATCTTGCACTTATATATGCATATGTTTCTGTATGTATTGTATATGTTATACCATACTAACCGTCTGTTGTTCCCCTTATGAAGTGTCAAATCTGTGATGCACATTTTATGTTGATCATCAGACTAAATTTATATAGTACAGTTCCTAGACTATCTATGCTACATGAAACTCTTCAAAGCTAGTTAGCCACTGACTCAAGTGTGTTCGTAATGCCAGGAAAAGACTGGTGGAAAGGTCATTCGTCGGCTTGGTGGCGTGGTTTATCTTTTCCGTGGCAGAAACTATGATCATCGCACTCGTCCGCAGTTACCTGTGATGCTCTGGAAACCGGCTACACCAGTTTATCCCAAACTTATACAAGAAGCTCCAGAAGGGTTGACAAAAGCTGAAGCTGATGAGTTACGGAAGAAAGGGGAAAATCTTCTTCCAATTTGTAAATTAGGTAAACCACCAATGTCCTCCTTATAATTTATCTGCTTGTCACAAGGTTTTCTCAAAGCATCTTATTCTCTCTTGATAGAAACACAAATGTGAGGCAAGTAACTAAATTGATGCTTAATGCTCTCTCTCTCTCTCTCTCTCACACACACACACACAGAATTTGATCATCTTGTTCTTTCTAGTCATGGAGTTAGAAACACAAACGTGAGGCAAGTAACTAAATTGATGCTTAATGCTTATAAACACAGAACCTAGTGGAGCATGTATATTAAAAAAAAGTGATAAAGTAATTGAGGTGGCTTAAGGTTGCATTTTGTTGTTTGATTGCAATAAGTTTGCTTGTGATTTATTTATTTATTTTTGGTGGTAATTTGGAAGGCTAATATGATCAATCCAGGTGATGCATGATGATAGTAAAAGTGATTTGGGCAGAAACAACTGTGTTGTGGAACACAATGATCCCTTGAATCCTGCCACCTCTTCTCAAAATTATGTCTAAACAGATTGCCTACCTTTCAGAAATCTCCTTGTGAGATGTAGTATAGCTGACAATTCTTCAACACTTTGGAATAAGTTGTACTTTTGATGGAAATTCTTTGGTTAAACACCACAAATATTTCTTTTTACCTTCCCTTTTTATGTCTACAAAAAGTTGCCTATCCAAATTGTATATTTGAACTCCACTTACTTTTTGGCATTATTATTATTATTATTATTATTATTATTATCTTAGTTTGGTACTCACACACACATGCTTCCATGGAGGCTTGAACTCTTGACCTTCCTTTGGAAAGTAATGGCCTGATACGCTAGGTGTAACAAGGGTCATTTGTTCCACATCGGATCCGGATGGGAAAGTGATTGGGTATAAATGGGTGGGTATGCAGCACTATCCAAAAGCTTGAGCTTTTGGGTAAATGGGCAAGTGCCCACCTGTTACACTAGGCCACTAGCCCGTTGGTCTTTTTGGCATTATTTGAATGGCTTTAATAGTTTATCATTAGTGGTAGCTTGTTACATTGGTTTCAGTGATGGCTTAGAGCTCCTGGTTTTAATCATGTTTCATCCCATTCTTTATTCTTGAATTTATATATCAAATGCTACATTTTGTTGCATGTTAATGAATTTTATATTTGCATGCATATGAATGCTTCCTGATATATATGTGTATGTGTGTGTATATATTTTCAAGTGGATACTTTACTAATATATGCTCACTTTTCCTGAGAATATTTTTATGTATCAGTTTAACTTCTCTTACTTCTGTTGAGGTTTCCATTTTGGACTTAACTTCTTTTGGAATATGTACCACTTGTTTACTTTGTCCTGCCACAGCAAAAAATGGTGTGTATGTTTTCTTAGTGAGAGATGTGAGGCATGCCTTTGAAGGAAGTCCATTAGTGAAGATCGACTGCAAGGGGATGCATGCGAGTGATTACAAAAAAATAGGTGCTAAGTTGAAGGTTCGTGTATATTCTCGGTTCTATTATCTTATTAAAAATATCTACCGTTGCTTGATTTTGTACATAATCACGTGAATCTTCACATGACTATTTGTAAACCATTAATAACAATATATTTTTGTGAAATAGAAGAACTAAATAATCAGGTTGAAGAATGAATCACTCAACGCTATATAAATCATCAAATTACAAAAATTTGAAAGCTTGTACAACCTGGCCAAGTTGCAATATGGCAATGCAACCCATTATCTTGTCTTGGGCGCATTTAGCTAATTGACCTTCCCATGGGCCTATGTTTAGCTCAAATATGAATTTTGGCCCTCCTATTGGAATGTCTCTTTACATGACAGAGGCTCTCTTCTGTAATTGTATTTTCCCTTTTGTAACTTACAGCCCTAGAGGGAATTGTGGTCATTACAATATCTTAACAATCGATTGGTCTATAACCCCAAAGATGTCTGAAAAATATATTTATGCCCATAGTACTCGGTAGAGCAGCTTAGATACAGTTCATTGTACATTTATAGAGTAACATATAGACTATTGATTGGTTATGCTCTTTGTTATTATTATTTTTTCTTGTGTTACTGTCCCCAAGTAACAATGGACACGATGCTTGGTTTCTATTGTTTTACTATTTCTTGAATCGATCTTCATCTCTCGACAGGAATTAGTCCCTTGCGTGCTATTGTCTTTTGATGAGGAACAGATATTGATGTGGAGAGGACAAGATTGGAAATCAATGTATCAAGAAGCTCCTCCAGCTTTTCGTGGTGATAGTGATGCTGGTAATGGTGTCAATTGCTCAGGTATGCATGAATTTAGAGGTTAGAGTGCAATGAAACTAGGCACAATGCATCTGCTCCACCTTTTCCCTAATTTTTTTTCCGTGTTTCCTTTTCTTGGGGGGAAGGTGGATCGGGTAAAGAAGTGGTCAGTTTCATATTAGACAGCATGGTAAAGAAAAAATCAATAGACCTGTTGCAGTCAATGTATCAAACTTCTTTGGATCTCGTGGAACCCTTGGTTCTTTCTAAGATATCACTACCGAAGCAGTTTTCTAGAAATTGCATTACTGAATAACTAAGATTTCACCTCAGCTATTTATCTTCCTCAATAGATACCTGGAAACGAGTTGTGTGTGTGTGTTTGTGGCAAACAATGTTTTCTTCCTCCCTTCATTTCCTGGCTTTCAAATCTGAACATTGTAAATGGAGAAAATTAAAGAAGGGAAGGGTCAAACAGAAAAAATCGACTGAGCTTTTAGATCAAAAGTATGCAAAAGTAGTTACAAAAATGTTTGCCCCAGATGACTCATTACTAGTGATCCAGTGGCAACCATTTTCCCTTGAGATTGGTTCAAAATGCACCATATTTTTAAAATACATCTCAATCCTTTGTACTTCGTGAAGGACTAATATTTCTGTGATGAAACTTAGCAGTTATGCTCATGTTTCAAACTGTTCTTGATTGTACTGTGAGCTAAAGAATCTTACTATAAAATTTGGTTTTGATTTCGCAATGATGTTCTCCATTTTCTTTTGAATGTAGGAAACCAAAATGCTGATTTTCAAAAACCGGACACTAAAACAGTGAGTTCAAGCCCCAAAATGATGTCCTTGTGGACATGTGCAATTGAGTCAAGCAAGGCATTGTTGCTGGATGAGATCAACCTTGGTCCTGATGCTCTATTGGAGAAAGTGGAGGTATTTGAGGGCATGTCACAGGCCACGGAGCACTCCTATCCAGCTTTTGTTTTGTCAAGCGAAGATGGTTCTGGTAGTTCAAGGTCAGAGTACGAAAACGGTCCTTACAGTGAGGATTATGGTGAAGATGAGACCTATAGTGATGATGATGATGATGATGATGATGATGATGATTATATTGATGATTCTGCAGCTTCTCCAGGATCATTAGCTGTGGATTTGATAGCAACACGGCTGAGTGAGAATGAAAGGTGAATGAATATCTGCAGTTGGTCTTCCAGTTAGTTTGCAATGTATTGGCTCCTGATTTCACCAAATTATGTGCCATAGATCAAGTTCAATTCTAATCTAAAGCTCAGCAAATCAGTGGGGTAGATATGGGAACTATAAAATGTAAATTTATGTGAGTAGATGATCAATGTAAGAGCAATGATGCAGAATCAATTGAAATTATAAATTATAGTAATTTTTTTTTTCTTTTTCCACTCATTTTGTAGGTCAGTTATATGAATTTTGCAGTACTTAAACCATGTTGTAATAGTTTGGCGTCACAATAATCGTGGGTGGTGTTTGGTTGAATTATGTAGGCAGAAATGGCTGCATTCCCATATTTTTTTTGCCATCATCCATGCTAAGAGGCAACATAAGAAACAGTGAATATGAGTACATGAAACAAAATTTAACAATTGCATTATGCTATCTGCTCAAGACAAGAAGTCAATATTGGAAACTGTCTGCGCCAGATTAAAAAATACACAGCAGCCAAACACAGACTAATAATATGTCCCACGTTTTACACCATCAATATTTTTTCCTTTCTTCAGTTTTCAAATCAAGGCATTCACGAACCACAGTTGTTCTTATCAAACATTATAGAGGTTTTATGATCATCTCGTGCACAAATTTTTTTATAAATCATACTGTATAAAAGGATTGTTTATATATATATATATATATATATATTTGTGTGTGTGTATAGTTATAGGGAAGAAAAATATCATGGTTCTTTTTAGTGTGCTACCAAAATGTCATTTTACTATTAAATTAATTAATATATATATATATATATATATATATATATATATATATATATTTGTGTGTGTGTATAGTTATAGGGAAGAAAAATATCATGGTTCTTTTTAGTGTGCTACCAAAATGTCATTTTATTATTAAATTAATTAATATCTACCCACCATCTCGAATTAGGGTGCTACAGATTGCAGAGATGTTGATTGATTCAAAATTTAAAATATTCAACTCTTCTTAATAATGCCACATTCACTAAAGTCAACACTGATTACCAACAATTCAACAAATGCCCTACTATAATATCTTATACGAGTACTATTACACTTGAATTCATTAATGTGAATCGAATAACTTGTAAAACCAAGTCACAGAGAGAGAGCGAGAGAGAGAGAGAGAGAGAGGTGTACAGTATTGACTCTCAGCTGGGTCAACGCATTACTTTGACTGGCATTTTGATACTATTCTTTTATTTTATTTTTTTAAACCGATATTATTCTTTTATGATATATGGTTTAAATATGAGCAACATACTAATGTAATTCATGCATTAATTTTTCGTACTCAAAAGTGTTAATTTAAAAAAGAAAAAAAAAATTCCACTTCATTATATACTCGCCCTTTACCTTTTATGCTTCACATAATTTTTAATTTTTTAAGATTTTTTCAGTCACTGTTATGATGTTATTTGTACAATATACAAATAATTTGGCGAAATTAAAGTTATAAATCCACATCTGTAAAGTTTCATAGAGTGGTTGACTTTTAGAAGACATTTCACGCATTTCTGCAGCACCAAGTGACATGTTAGTTAAAACGTTAAATTCATGGAATTCAGGCTGCGTTTAGTAACGAGAAATGTTTCTTATTTTCTATTATCAACCTCTAAAAAGTCAAAACGAAAACAAAAATCGTGTTTAATAAAATGTTTTTGGTTTTATATAACAGAAAACATTTTCAATTTTTATGAAGAAAAGAGAAAACATCAAAATGATATTTCTTATGTTTTCGGCACTGTAGTGCAGAAACGTCTTCACTAATGTTACTGCACAAACACTATTTATTTCAAATAAAATTCATATTATTTGCGTTATATACTAAGTTGCATATCAAATGTTAATAAAAATATTTATTTTTAATATAGTTTATATTAAATATTGTATATTATTTTTTATTTGATAAAAATATATTTTAATATATAATATATTAAATAATAATGTAATTATTTTTTCTGACAAAATAATTTCTGATATAGAATATAATGTTATTAAATGATTAAGCAGTAGATATTTTATATTATTATATATCATATCTATATTATATTATATGTAAATATTAAATTATAATTAATTTACAATATTTTAACACAATATATATATTTTATTACATATAAGATATATTATTTGATATTTTTTATTCATAATAAATGAACATATTCTAAATATCACATAATAAATGTATACATCATGCATATATATGTATTTATATACATAATTAGTGGAAATGTTTTTGTCTTGATATATCTAATTTTATATTTACAATGTATGGGGTATTTTTAAGATTTATAATTTTAAATTAGATTTTCTAGATTTATGATTTTTTGATATTAATGAAAGCAAGTGTCGTGTCTGAGTGGTTGGGTTACTCCATGTGTCTGAGAGTTCGTGTTCAAGTCATCTACCCTTCCCCTCATCCTCCCCTTTAATCACTAACTCTTAAAATTCTTGCCATGAATAAAATAAAAAATTTAAAGAATATTATGTACATTTTGTAACAAATATGTTGTATTA
The DNA here is from genome assembly GCF_030987335.1 of Cornus florida. NCBI lineage: Eukaryota > Viridiplantae > Streptophyta > Magnoliopsida > Cornales > Cornaceae > Cornus > Cornus florida. The sequence goes on along the minus strand of NW_026775580.1, from coordinate 99,851,923 downwards.
CTAAATATAGTTATTGTTTTATATTTTCAAATTTGTGGTAACAACAAGTGCTAATAAACATCATTTCTGTTTTTTATTTTCATTCAAGAAAGCAAAATCATGTTTCTGCTTTCTTAAGACTGTAAAAACAGAAAACGAAAACGTTACTAAACACACCCTAATTCGACACATCTAGTTAATTTGACCAAAAATAAAAATAAAAATTCAAGTAGAGTATAATCTTATGACTCACACAACCAACTTGTCAGACTTGTTTGTAGGTTAAGGCAGTTTTGGGGTGGCATAGTGTAATGGGTTTTATTCAAACTCACCCATTTATATTTAATCACTTTCACATCTGGATTCAATTTGAGACAAATCTTTTCTTGTAATTGTTAGAAATTGTGAATGAAAATTGTGTGATTAGTCATTAATAGATGTCTTTGACTGAACAAGTGTGATCAATGGTTGGTTGTAGAATGAAAAGATACAACTCAAAACCAATAGAAACCATGTGAACCATTGTAACTTGTTGGAATAAATGTGTCGAGTGGTGAACAGACACCATGTGAACTATTGCAACCAATTTAAATGGTTGTGTCTAGTGATGAAGAAACACATATAAATGGTTGTGTCCAATGATGAAGAAACACACCAAGTCCAAAAAGACACTTTTATTTCTATAAATACCCCATTGGGTGCCATTTGTAAATGGTTCAATTTAATTTCTTCTCTCTCTCTCTCTAGACTTGAACCCAACCCAAGTGAGTTCAAACCACAAGTTAAGTGGTCCGAGCCACTTAAATCCTAATCCAATTTCATCAAACCATATTAAGATTGGTCCGAATCATTTGGTTCGGATTGCATCCAATTTAGCATAAATATAGTATAGATGCATTTTTTAGCCAGAGAGAGTATTACACGGAGGAGGTTCGCTGTATCCACGAGTTTGTAGTGCTGCTACTGGTGGATGTAGACCGTTGTATCTTGGGAGATAAACGCCATTGAGTCCGTTAGCACCATAGCGGGGTGAATCTGTCTTAAGGACATATTATCCAATACTAACCTCGGTCCAGGTTCTTTATTTAATTATTATTATTATTATTATTATTTTATTACTTTAATTTGTATGTTTAATTAAATATCTAGTTGAATATTTAATTAATTATTTTTAGCATATTACAAATATCTTATGGTATATTAGTATAGGGTTAGTTATATTATAAATACCATTTGAAGCATATATATTTTCTATCCGTAACATTCTCTCCTATTTGAACTCGCAACACCCTCATTGTGGTTGGCCACCCTCATTGTGGTTGGCCACCCTACTTACCCAGGTGAATCACCCGGATGCTTGGCGTAGCATCGGATCAAGGATTATGTCTGTCTCTAATACTAACTGTAACGGGTGGACACTTACCCATTTACTAAAAATCTTAAACTATTGGGTAATACTGCATACCTACCCATTTATACCCGATCACTTTCTCGTCCAAATCTGATGTGAGACAAATCTCGCCTCGTAACATTTAGCTATTTGTATTTTAGGAGTATCATTGTCTCTATAAACCATATATATATATATATTTTATTATTTCCAGTACAAAATTCACTCATTTATTTGCCCTTACATAAATTTCAATTTTCATCATTTATTTTAAAGATAGAGGAGATGGTACTGAGCTAAAGCCCTTGATATAAAACTTCTATTAAATTATAAAAATTTCACAAGTTATTTTCTTAAAATAAGGTTTTGTTTTTCAATTATCATCACAGCATATGATTACTGTATACATACTCAAAATTGATGGTTGTTGAGGAATTTACTAAAATTTCAAGAAAAGTATAATTGAAGTTAATCAAAACAAGTTTTGCGAAAGCCAAACTGATTAGAAAGGAGTCAACCTAACAAGGTGTGCAACTTTAGTTCCTACTTTTTGGACCAGGAGCACTGAGAGAACGAAATATCTAATATTATTGTGTGTGTGTGTGTGTTTACCGATTGGTGGTCGTGGGACCTCGGTAGGTGCCGGCGTGCCGCATATGTCCATACCCATAGGTTGACAACTTCCCGGGACATGCATAAATTCGTATCTATAATTATATGTTTATATATATATATATATGTTTGTATATATACACACAGTCACGCACATGTTTTGGCCTCTGAAATCAACCAACCCATTTTATAATTTATTAGGTATTAAATAAACAATAAAAACCCGAAATTTTCTACCATATATAGAGCAAGCAAAGTCGGAAGGTTTCAGTTTAGCGTTGAATCTCTCTCTCTCTCTCTCTCTCCAAGCCTGCTTGCCTCTCAATCAACGGTAATTTTAATTTTAATTTTAATTTTAATTTTTTCAGTTTCCTATGTGATTCCCAAGCTATGATCTCCATGTATCCATCTCTGTTGTTCATTTATTTATAATATAGTAGGTCTGTGGTAATGTGATCCATTGATCTGTGTTTGTAGATCTGAGATCAGAGTTCAAGTCTTTGATGATTTGTAATTTTGTGAAAACAGGTGATAAGAAATGGCACGTAAGAAGATCAGAGAGTATGATTCCAAGAGGTTGTTGAAGGAGCACTACAAGAGACTCTCTGGTAATGAATTGGCCATCAAATCTGCACAAGTGAGTTCAATTTCTTAGATTTTTAATCTCATTTTTACGTTTATTGAGTTCGAAATCTGTCAATGTTTCTAAGCTTTTGGAATTGGGTTCGATTCTGCTTAAAGGGTTCTTCATTTTGATAGTAATCTAGTTGAAAATTTATTGTTAGAGCACTTTTAGCTTCAACTAACAATAAAAGCTTTCTGTTCCACCTACTTTGTGTTGAGTTAGTTATGTGAATCCCATTTCACCATTTGTGGTGTGGTATGGAATTTTTTCTTTGGTTCATAATTCATAGAGAATGTGTGATTACGGAGTATTATTTTTTTCTGCAATTTGCAAAAACTGTCCCCATTTCTGACTACCCGCAATGTAAATTATGATTAATGATTTACTTATTTTTTTAAAAAAATTAATAGCAAGTTTGAAATCATTAGGGAAGACATAGAACTTTAATGTGATGCCTTAAGATTAAGATAGTCTTATTCTCGATAGAGAGATTAATGAATTATGATCGATAGAATTCATGGTTAGGTAGGCCAGTCTATTTAATTTGGAATTTCCAAAATATTTTCTTGAGTATTGTTGAATTATACTTCTAATTTGCATTATTAGTTCTGTTGTGATAGAGATTTGAACAAATATGCTATTATGCACCTGCTGAAACTAATTTGCTCTTGCAAAAGACATTTTGATCAGTAAGAAATCAGCAGAGAAATGGGACTGAGCTACCGTTCCTGGATGAAACAGTTGAACCACTTTAACCTGCAGCATGACTTGTGATGAATGGAATATATAACAGATCCATGTTGAATTACATATATGTTGCTAAAAAAATTCGAAAAAAAAGGCCTAATACACAATGATAAAATAAATCTTTCAAACACCCTACTTTTAGAACCGTCATTATATATTTTTCTATAGTTTCATGGATAAAAAGGTTGCTAAAGAAACCAGGGCCCTAAAGGCCCTGAACCAAGAGTTAGCAGTTGTCACTACCACCAACTGTTCTACTCAGTTTGTATCTCTTGCTCCTCAGAGAAGGTGCAACGTTCAAGTTCTGGTAGAGGGACATGGGGCGAGGGGTTCATGGGTAGGGAGAGGACTACCCCTTGTTCTGTAGCCCACATTTATTTCTTCTGCAAATGTTGTAGTCCACACTGTTGGACCAAGAAGAAGAAAGAAATAGCAATTGATATATATAGTGGTCTGAAATTTTGATCCAGTATGGCGTTGTGAACACATTGGAACTTGAATTATTATTGGGAGTATCATCTTATTATTTTTTATTCTAATCTTTCAAATTTGTTGTATAGATTATGAAAGTGAGAAGTTTCTAAAACAGAATTTTCTACAATATAAGCAGGGTATGAGATTTAGTTTCTCATGCTGTGTCATTTATATATTTTTTTGAGGCACAGGTTATTGAGTCAACCGATTTCAATGCACTGGTAGAAAAGGAGCCATGGCTCTCATCAGGGAAACTGGTTGTGAAACCCGATATGTTGTTTGGGAAACGTGGGAAGAGTGGTCTGGTTGCCTTAAATTTAGATTTGGCTCAAGTTGCTGGTTTTGTGAAGGAGCGACTTGGCAAAGAGGTAATTGGAAATTTCCATCATATCACTTATCTTAGTGTTTCAGCAAATTTGAATATTATGTGTTTTTTCATATGTTCTTCAAGTAGAATCTCCTTCTTTGAGAGAAACAGATTCTTTTGCTTACGTTCTTCTCTTTGGGTTGACAGGTAGAGATGGGGGGATGCAAAGGACCAATAACAACATTCATTGTAGAACCCTTCATCCCACACAATGAAGAGTTTTATCTTAATATTGTTTCAGATCGTCTTGGGTGTAGCATAAGCTTTTCTGAGTGTGGAGGGATTGATATTGAAGAGAACTGGGACAAGGTACTTGTGACATTGCATTTTTATGTTTATTTCTTCAAGATAATGCAAAGCCTTTTGTAAATCTAGATGGACTAATTTCCTCTCTTATAATATTTATTTTGTCAATCCAAAATTTATAGAAGGTAGTTCTTCTTTGTTTAGGTCAAGACAATATTTGTCCCAACAGGGATTTCCTTTACGTCAGAGATATGTGCTCCACTTGTTGCAACCCTTCCCTTGGAGGTAATTTTAGTGCGATATTAATTCCAGTGGCTATCTTCCTGTTCCTTGATTTTCTTTTTCACTGGTGATACTGATTTATATAGCTGACATGATGTTGCTCTGTGATTCAGTTCAAAGGTGTGATTGAGGAGTTCATTAAAGTGATTTTTGTTCTATTTTTAGGTATACTAAGCACCTTCAGCAAATCTTCTCTCTTTTAAAGTTGTTAAGACTACTTTAATAACATGCAATTTTTCTAACTTGTAAACCTTTTCATATGTTAGATCTGGACTTCACTTTCCTAGAGATGAATCCTTTTACATTGGTTGATGGAAAGCCTTATCCTTTGGATATGAGAGGCGAACTTGATGACACTGCCGCTTTCAAGAACTTCAAGAAGTAAATTCCAATTTTTAGTGATTGTCACTTTATCTTTATTGCTTTTAAAGCAAAAATCAAGCAATTTGATGAAATCACTTCAACTTATTCTACTCTACTCTGACGAGCTTTGTTCCTGCAGGTGGGGCAATATTGAATTCCCAATGCCGTTTGGAAGAGTTATGAGTGCTACAGAAAGCTTTATCCATGGGCTAGATGAGAAGGTACATATTGATCAATTAGATATTTGAAATCTGTTTTCACCCACTAATAAACTGGCTTCAAGAAAAACGTAAGCCAACTAAAATTGAAATCCTTTTCATAACTATTAAGAAAATATTCTCCGTTTCTAACTCTTTTGGAACTGTCAGGCTGTTATCCAGTGTTGTGTCTTACTCCCTTTGAAACCCAAAGATCTTGGTTTTAGAATCTGTCTGTCTGTGTGCCTCTCTCTCCGCCTCTCTCTCATTTGTGGATGCGTGTGTGGGGTGGGGGACATTCAATCTTGTGACGGCTTACAAAATCATGTATTGTTGTGACTATCTTCATCTATGAGGATCTTATTGATATTTTGAAGTTATTATTCATTTGCAGACCAGTGCGTCTTTGAAATTCACAGTTTTGAACCCGAAGGGACGAATTTGGACTATGGTAGCAGGAGGAGGTGCTAGTGTGATCTATGCAGATACGGTGTGATTCTCGTCCTTTAAACACAGGGTTTCTATGGACTTAGAACCCTGTTTCTTTTCCTCTCTCTCTCTCCATCATGGCTTTGGCTTACTAGATGCTAATAATAAATGTTGTGCCCGTTCAGGTTGGAGATCTTGGCTATGCTTCTGAGCTTGGAAACTATGCCGAATATAGTGGAGCACCCAATGAAGAGGAGGTCTTGCAGTACGCCAGAGTCGTAATTGATGTAAGTACTATTCTTAACTCCCAACTCAAGTAACATCACATAAAAAATGACACATTTTTTACTTTTTATTATTGGCAAGTATAAAGAAGATGGCACATGATGTTTTATAAAATTAAGCCAAATTAATTTTAAGTTTCCTTCATTGTACCTATTCCTTCACAATTATTAAATGATCACTCAGCTTTTGGTATTTTTGCTTGTTGCTTTACAAATAATCTCTGAATTCTCTACAGTGTGCGACTGCAGATCCTGATGGTCGTAAGAGAGCCCTTGTAATAGGAGGCGGGATTGCCAACTTTACTGATGTTGCTGCTACATTTAATGGCATTATTAGAGCATTGAAGGAGAAGGTTAGCTCATATCTATATGGACTATACTTGTTCTAAACTTCATCATTTGCTATAAGCAATTTTACTGAATTTGTTGTTCTATAAACAGGAATCGAAGCTTAAAGCTGCAAGGATGCACCTATATGTAAGGAGAGGAGGTCCGAATTACCAAAGAGGTCTCGCGAAAATGCGGACACTTGGGGAGGAAATTGGCATTCCTATTGAGGTACACTAATAATAGTTACCTGAAACCTGAAAAGCTTTTCCTTTATGGTTTTAAACAACTCTTCATATCTGTTGTAGAAAATCTCCTCACCATGTTAGCACTGAAAGAACTCCAAACAATTCTCATTGAAACCATGTTTTCTTGCAGGTTTATGGACCCGAGGCGACGATGACTGGCATCTGCAAGCAGGCGATTGAATGCATTACCGCAGCTGCATAAATCTATCAACTCTCCATATCAATTTCCATTCTGTTTCCATGGAAAATTTCATGTGTTCAATTAAGTGTTAGTTATTGTACCCTGAAAATGAGTTGGGACGTTTCATTGTATTTTTTTACTTTATTATAAATGGGACATCCATAATTTTCACTGGGAATGAAATTAGTATTCTGATATTCTTAAGCGTGATAGTAAAAGTACCACCATAGTTGACATTGTCATTGTTTATACTGAGAACATTGCCTGCAACACTTCTAAACTTACTTTTATAATGGGACAAATGGTAAAATATGTGAAATTTAAAGGGGAAAACTTCCATGCCCAAATTAAATAAAGATTATCACAATCAAATTATAGAAAAAGTGTGACGATATTTTGATAGAAAGACCACTAGAGCAAAAACCAAATTTTAGGTTACGAGATTTGGGTTTATGGCCTTGGGCTTATTTATTTTAGTTTTTACAAATTTTGGGAGAGTTACAAAAAAAAGCACACATACATTTTACAAATAGCATGTTACAGAGCTTGAAAGGTAGCCTAGTTCATAGAGTGCCTAATTCATTGAATGGATGTGCTCGAGTCCCTCTCTCTAGTTTGCCAAGACGACGACGAAAAAAAATAAATAAATAATAATAATAATAATAAAAGCTGGAATTCCTCACCTCCTTTGTTTTAACCTAATAAGTCACATAAAGCATGAAAGAAAACTTAAAAGTAACAAAATTAAATCATAAACAGTGAAAAAGTGAGCGAAAGTGGCGACTTAAATTTTCACACACCTACTATTGTGGGGCTAATCTTGTCATTTCATCTATTAACAAAATTCAAATAAATTGCAAGTGGAGAGATATGAAGTACAAATATTAGTACGTCCAATCACAAAAATTATCAAGGGTAAAGTACAACAATACTCCTGAGGTTTGGAAAAAAAACACTTAGAGAAAACTTACTTGATTTTTGGACAAAGATACCCTTTAAAGGTTCATAAATAGACAAAGACACCCATTTACATGAGAAATTGACCAAATTACCTTTTTGACCGTTTAAGAAACTTTTTTAATTTTACTTTTTAATAAATTAGACCAATTTACCTCGTGAACAATTTATTAAATACAACTTTCATTACAAGAAGGTGGAAACCCCAATCTACTCATGGTGTATTTGGACGCCCCTTGAATTTGAATGGTTATTTTGTATTGTTGTGCCGCTGTTTGGTAAAAGAAAAAAAGGTTGCATAAAAGAATATATGGAACTTCTCCATATTTCTTGGTCATAATTTTTTATTTAATTAATTATTTATTACCATTATTATTTTTGGGTTTTCCTATAAATTCACACACATGCACGCTGATCAGGATCTGACCTTGGACCTGTCCCTTTTGGGGTGAGAAGTGATAACATTCAAGCTAACAGCTGTTTTTTTTTTGGTAGATTTGTACACTGAAATTTTACGTAAAATGTAGGTAGGGCCATATAATTTTTATAAAATTGGTGAATTTTTTTCAATTGGTCTCCTTTTAACACAAAAAAAACTAATAAGAATGAAATAATTTATAACTAGAATTTGCAAGTTTTATGCTGTTTTTGTTTAGCATAAGTGCTCTAATAAGATGGTTTTTTCGGTATGACTAAAAAATGTAAACGAACCAAAAGAAGTTGCTTCTTATTGTATTCAAGTTTGGTGATAAATTCTCTTGTAATGAAAGTTGTATTTAATAAAGTTTAGTTATTTTCTGATTGTTATTCATGAGCATAGATTAGTTCAATTTATGAAAGTGTAAAGTTAAAAAAGTTTCCTAAACTGTCAAAGGGTAATTTGGTTAATTTCTCATATAAATAGTTGCTTTTGTTTATTTATAAAACTTCAAGGGATATCTTTGTTCAAAAAAATAGATAAACTTTCTCTTAATATCTTTTTGTCAAATTTGAAGAAGTGTGGTCGTAATTTATCTTATTATCAATAAGAATTTTGTAACTATTTTCTTATAATCTGATTATTTTTTATTTTTTATTTTTTATTTTTTATTTTTTATTTTTTTTTTTTTTTGTGCCTTTTACAAGATATTCTAAAAAATATTGTGACGAAAGCTTTATTTAAAAAACTCCATCATTCCAAGTTCAGTTGCAATAATGATGGCACATTTCCCCAAATCAAGTAGATGAAGCCTATTTGAGTTTTGGCATTTTATATTTCACATGTATCACAAATTCACAATCAAAGAAGAGGGATCGGTGGATGTTATAGCAGTCAGTGGCTACTGGGCCCGCCCTATCCATTTCCCGCCCTTTATATATTGCATCTACTCAAAACTGCTGCTTCATAGTGGGTCCTCAACATGGCAAAAATATCTACATACAATATTTCCGATTAGACATCATATATAGTAGTTTGTTACCTCTTAATGTTATCATTATAAATCGAGTAAAGAGAGGTCTCATCCAATCGGTAAAATTTGTTACCATCAATGATAATCTGTATTATGAATTTTGAAGTGCATTTTACATTTTTACAGTGACGTGAGTTACTACCTAATCCGGTGCATTTTACACCGTTATAATAACGTGAATTACAATTAATGATGATAAATTTTACCACCGGAACAGTTCCTGTTATTGAACGGAATTTTGATCCCTGTTATTATATAATAGGCACTGTTCATTTTCAAATGGATGGATTTAGCTTTTGTATTTGGATTTGTGAATCTGGACTATGTTAATTGGAATTCTCTGCCAAGTTTGGCGGGGAAGATTGAGAATTACTATAAATAAACAAATATAGAGTGGCAGAAGTTGTAGACCGGAGAATATTCACGTTTCCCAAAACGACAAAAATACCCTCGGGCTCTGGGGTTCTAGGTTTGTGCACATGAAGGCATCCTCAATATAAAATGTACTACTACAAATTACTTATGTTACTTAAAAGTACCTTTGGACAATTTTTTTATTTATTTAAAAAACAATAAATAAAAAGGAACTATATTATTAGCCAAATAAATCCGTGTTTTTATTATATAAGCATCAATTAAAACAATTTTGACTATATAATTAATGATGGATAATGTGGAGTCTGTACGAGTTTGTTCTCATTTGAGGATTCAAACTCAATTAACTTTGAAAAACAGAAGAGGTATTACTTAAGTTACAAAGCATTTAATGTGAAAAACAGAAGAGGTATTACTTAAGCTACAAAGCATTTAATGACTGTACACCTCATTCACTAATTATTATAAATACAACTAATCAACAAAATATTGATAATTTCACATCAGCATGTAGTCACAAATCTTAATACAAAATGCAAGTATCATCTTTTTACTTTTTGGCTTAGTTTGTTTGAATGTAAAATATTTTTTTTATTTTTAGATGTTTAATTGTTGTAAAATATTTATGAAAAAAAAAATATTAAATCTTAAACCTAAACCTTTACTAAACTATAAAAAAGTTTAAAAAAAAAAAAATAATACTTTACCTTACGTCAAAAAGAAGCTTTCATTATAACTATAGGGTAAACAAAGTAAATCTGTGCGGTCTTGATTCTTGTTTTGTAAATCTGTGCAGTCTTGATTTCTTGTTTTGTTTTGTCTTACTGAAGTTATTATAAATTGCTACTGTATTAAAAAAATTAAAATATTTACAAAAACTTAAACCAGTATCCAAACATATCCAAGTTGGGTGGGTCATGTCTGCAAAATCTTTAACGAAAAAGAGGAATTTTTGAGAATAGTTTAAAGGCAAACGCCAGTGAGGACGATGACAAGCCAAGCCAAGCCAAGCCCGTGACCTGCCCTGCCCAAAACATACTTTACAGCTTGCGCCCTCAGACGTCCCTCTTCATCAATCCCTTGCGTCCCTTCAATCCAATCACTCAACAAAAAAGCAATTTTGTTTTTCAAATACTACGACTTTTGAGTAACAATTATTCACTTGAAGCAATTTTCTAAAAAAAAAATTGTTCACTTGAAGCATTCATTTATCTGTGAGGCTTTGGCCTTTTGTAATTGTACCTCTGGTAATGTGTGATACTGTGTGCTTGATCTCTAGAGGATATGGTTGAATCACAGTGGATTAACATGGGAGGGCTACTCCCAACAATATAAGCACGTTCAATTTGTGGGGATCGGCAGCATTTTCAGATCCCTTTTTTTTTTTTTTTTTCCTTCAGAATTTCAGGCCGTGTGTTTGTTTCTCGAGAAAATACCCTTCTTTTTGTTATTTTTCACAGCCCAAACAATGCCCAATTGCCTCCGACAGAGGTTTTAGCATCTGGGTCTTTAGTTTTGTGAAGTTTGGGACCCAGAGTTTCTGAAGTTTTGTGGGTTTTGTGAAGAGCATTTCTTTCTGTTTGTTCGTGGAATAACGTTGAAAAAGTATACTTCTTATTAAGGTAAGGGGTGGGTTTGCTTTTTGGTGTTCTGATAGTCAGCGACACATTTTACTGGACACTACAGAGGTTGTAAATTCATGTGAGGAATGGTTTTGCTTGGTAGTATTGGTGGTTGTGATAAGTGGGTGGGCATTGGTTGTGCACAGAAAGTGAAATTACTGAACTGAGAAGAGAGAATGGGAAGAGGGTGTTTTATGTTCTGGGTAGTGGGATTACTGTTTTTGGCACTAATGGAGGGTTCTTCTTCAACTCTTTCTCCTTCTGGTATAAATTATGAAGGTTAGTTTCTGTTTGGAATAATTTTGTTCTCATTTATGTTTAATCTTTTTGTTAAATGTATATTAAACTTAAATTAGCCAGATATTCCAGTTTAGGCTAGTTACTCACTAATTTTCTGTGTCAAACTTGGTTCTTGACGAGGGTTAAATTTCACACTCTATCCTCTTTTACTGTCTTTTGTTTTTTGTTTTTTGTTTTCCCCTTAATTTAACTCTTATATATTTATTCTTTGATTGGGAGGGAATTCCTTTTCTTCTCTAGTTAATGCTTTGGATGACTCGCAAGAGCATCTGAAATATTTATTTTTACCATTCTCATAAATTTTATAAGTTGCTACTATGGATCACTCGTTCAAGTTAATGAAACTGTGGCTTCAAACCCGTGTGTTGGAATTCTTTATCTGTTGTTTTTCTGCTTGTTTGATGGGAAAAATAAAAATAAATGAACCTTTTCATTCTGATGCAGTGACCCTTCTTTTGTTTCCTAAATTCTGATGCAGTTGTAGCTTTGATGGCTATAAAAAATGATCTAAATGACCCCTACAATGTTCTAGATAACTGGGATATTAATTCGGTAGATCCTTGTAGTTGGGCGATGGTTACTTGTTACTCTGATGGCTACGTGTCTGCTCTGTAAGTAGTTTTTTTCTCCTGTTTCTGATGTAGGTCTTAAATTGTACAGAATGCTCAATCAAAGTTGGAATGATTTCTAATTTACCTAAAAAAAAAACAAAATAAAAAAAAAACAAAACCGAAGTTGGAGCGATTTCTAGCTGTTTTTACTAATTATTGGTGTGTTGTTCATTTTCAATCAGCGGACTGCCTAGTCTAAGCTTGTCTGGGACCTTATCTCCAGGGATTGGAAACCTTAGTAACTTGCAAGCTGTGTAAGTTGTGATATATTCTCTCTGGTTTTTCATTGTTGGACTTATTGTTTCTCTTAATGGGCTATTTTTCTTTATTTCATTTTTCCTTTATTTATTATTATTTTTTTGTTTTCATTTTCTCAATGGTGTTTAATATCATTATGTCTCACGACTAGTCTAGAAATCTCAGTTTGGTCATCTAATTAAAAAGCAGCTCAGTTATTCTTAGTTGTGTAGGTTGATGCAGAATAATGCCATTTCTGGTCCTATTCCTGCTGCAATTGGGAAGTTGGAGAAGCTTCAGACACTTGATCTCTCGCGCAACAAGTTCAATGGTGCAATTCCTAGTTCTCTTGGGAATATCAAGAACCTGAAATATTTGTAAGTTTCAAGATTCCCATCCAACCTTGACTTTCACCTGAATTATTTAACATTTAGGAGTATAATGATTTTTAATTTGCCTCCTGTGCTTTTCTTTTTCCTTCTTTTCCCTCCTTTTTCTGCGCAAGTCAGGCGACTAAATAACAACCACCTTACCGGACCCGTTCCCGAATCTCTGTCCAAAGTTGAAGGTCTCAATCTTGTGTATGTCTCTGTACTTTTTTCAACCTTAAGTTCAATTTTAACATGCAGAGCATAGAAAGATACTTCTAAAAACTCAATCATTTCATCCACAGATGTTTTCACAATTTTAAGTTACAATTGCTTGTAGGGACCTTTCTTTCAACAATCTCAGTGGTTCCTTGCCAAAAATATCAGCGAGAGCTTTCAAGTTGGTCATTCTTTCCTGTGTTCCATACTGATCCATTTCTTGTCTCTGTTATACTTTTATTATTGAAGTTCTATTGCTGCTTCTTTCTGCTTTCAGAATAATAGGCAACACTTTAAACTGTGGGCAGAATTCTGGGAGCAATTGTTCTGTTGTGTATTCAGAACCACTTTCCTTCTCACCAGATGGTGTAAGAGGTGTCTATCACTCAGCCAAATATTCTGTTTGCTACATTTTTATGAAATCTTTATTATTAAATCACTGCTTTCCCAGCTGGATCAGAATCTGGGACTAAAACCCACAATGTGGCTATTGCTTTTGGCACAAGCTTCAGTGCTGCTTTTGTGATCATAATGCTTATTGGGTCACTTGTTTGGTGGCGATATAGACACAACCAACAGATTTTCTTTGATGTTACTGGTTAGTTCTTTCTGTATATCATCTTCGTTTCATTATTCAGCAGTTATGTTTCTTTAATATAGATTTTTATGACTTTGGTTTGAATCATACAGAATTGCATCTAAAGGCAGCTGCATTTTTTAATACAAAAGGCTCCTTTTTTAGCACTTCTGTATTCTTATAAGCATAACCTGGTTTTCAAGTGGTTCAAAACAATTCTGAGGTCACTAGATTTGTATTCATGTTGAAAAATTCTTAAATAATGGGATTTTTTTTTTAAAAGGTTAAGCAAACTCACACACACATGCCTCCACTAAGGCTCGAATCCCTGACTTCCCCTTTTGGGAGGTGGGTTTGTACCAGCTGGGCTATTGCCCATTTGGTAAATCATGGGATTTGAAATCTAAGGAAACTCAGATCCTGTGATTTAAGGATGTATGTGGACCAGGAAATTTCTTTTTTCCCTTTTTGATGGGGATACAGAAAGTGTACCATGTTTGCCATCGAGAAGATAATTTGTGGAAAATAAAAGAGAGATGATACAAAGAAATAGAGGTTAAGTCATTTTCAGGCATGAAAGAGGAAGAGTACCGAGCTTCAGATGAGGCTATTCCTATATTAGTGAGGTATTTCAAATAGGATTAATCTTGAAGCTATTAAATTTGACGAAATATTGCAGTTTGTGAAACTAAATCACAACCAAAGTAAAAATGAAGTTCCTTTGTAGATCTCAAATTTGTCTAATAATCAATTCTTTGTTTTATAGAGTTGTGTGTGTGTGTGTGTGTGAGGGAGAGAGAGAGAGAGAGTATAGAAATACTTAAATTACAAATTCTATAACAGCTTAAGCTTTTAGTTAACATGGTGTAAAAGTAGGACCTTGTAGGCGAGGTCATGAGTCTCACTGTCAATCTCATACGGGTTGGACCGAAAGCTGGCCACATGCGAGGGGTTGTGTTAGATACTTTACTTCAAATTACACACTAACCAACAGGGAGTCTCAATGCCCATCTATGAGAGGTAAAAGAAGACCAAAAAAAAAAAAAAAAAAACGGAGAAAAAGGAAGGAGAGTGGCATCTGAGTGTAGGCAAGGTTTCGGGTTCAAATCTTGTCACCCTGACACTTGCTTGACTGAGCTCTGGCTACACGTGAGGGGGTGAGGTAGAGTATATAAATGTTTAAGTTGCATACTCTATAATAGAGGGAGTCCTAATGCCATGTTTGAGAAGTAAGAGAAGAGAAAAATGGAATGGAAAAAGGGGATGGAGTTTGATAGAAGCAGAGCATCCTTGTTTACCAAATGCAAGAATTACTTTAGCTGTCTAGATGAGTATGCTATTTGATTCAGTTTGATAGAAGCAGAGCATCCTTGTTTGCCAAATGCAAGAATTACTTTAGCTGTCTAGATGTGTATGCTATGTGATTCAGTTCAAGAATCAAATTGGAGCAAATGTGACGAACTAGCACCAGGATAAGATTTCCTGATCTCAAGTGAGCTGTAAGAAGTATGAAGGGAAAGTATATGAGGTTGAAACCTAGTATTACCACTTTGAATCGAAGTATTGATGAATGGAAAAAATACTTCACAAGCTCACAGATACTCAATAATTCTTATTCATGCACACATGTATATGTATATATTTTTCGGAAGTTTATTTTCACACATGTATATTCATATATAGAATACATATACTTGTGTCCATGTGTATTACTTTGCAAAAAAAAATTGGGTTTTGTAGGTAAAGTTCGGGAGTGATTTATCCTCTTGCTAAATGGCATACAATTCTCTGTTGTACTGTGCTCCCAAAGTGTGCTTGTGCTTCCCTGCTTCTTCACCTTGGGAATTTTTTGTCAAATAACTCCATAGTCCAAACAATACAAATTGGAAGCTTTAAGAGACCATGCTGGCCTGATCCTAGACACTGTTTTGGTAGATTGTAGTAATAAATGAAAATTTTTGAAATAGAAAAAACTGGAAAATAAAGGGAAATTGAGAATGAGCAGAAATAATAGTTGATACTTCAACTAAGGAAAAAAAAATAGTTGATTCTTAAACCACCGCGTCGCCTCTTCAGAAGATTCCTTTAAGAATCATGGTATTCTTTTCTTTTTGATAAGGGGAAAAAATAGAAAGTGATGATAAATGTCATTTATATGCTGTTCAGCGTTGTGGGGATTCATCAGTTAAATCTCAAATTACGATTTCAATGTTAAAACATGCAGTTCTTCTAAAGACCATAAGCCCCATCTTTAACCACCCACTGGGTATTACAATTGAATCCCATCACATGCTACATAGACTCCTATTTGGGTCTTTTTAGACTTTGCAAATGAAATATTATATGATTGATTTGTTTATGTTCTTAATTCGTATTGATTTATATATATAATTCCTGCATTACTCCTCTAATTTGGCCTGAATTCTGAGCTATGATCTGTTTCTCAGCAGATCAATATGATCCAGAGGTCTGCTTGGGCCATTTAAGAAGGTACACCTTTAAGGAACTCCGAACTGCAACTGACCACTTTAACTCGAAGAATATTTTAGGAAGCGGTGGATTTGGAATTGTATACAAGGGTTGCATAAATGATGGCACTCTGGTGGCTGTTAAAAGGTTGAAGGACTATAATGCTGTTGGCGGTGAAATCCAATTTCAGACAGAAGTAGAGATGATAAGTTTGGCTGTCCATCGGAATCTTCTGAGACTTTTGGGGTTCTGCATGTCAGAAAACGAACGGCTTCTCGTTTATCCATATATGCCAAATGGAAGTGTAGCCTCAAGATTAAGAGGTTAGCAAACTTCTTTTGTCAGGGCTGGCAGTGAGTCTTATATTTATCCAAGTTCATCTTATACTCCTTTGTTGAGTTTGGCATTATATCTTTTCTAACAACATCTAAACTTTGATGTCTTAAATCCTCACTGACTGTATGACTCATAGTTGCTTCGAGGAAGTATGACTTCAGATACCCATTAAAATTATTTCTGGTGTTTCCTAACCTATTTTTATAATCAAATTCAAATGTAAATAATAAAAAATGCACTCTCAGAACTGCACATTCAGAAGATGGGCTGAACTATAAAACTTCTATGGATTAAGACGGCAAAGAATTTCTGTGGTGGAACTTAACAAACTAAATAGATACCATTAAACCAATTCCGTATATACTTCCTCTGCTGCTGTATTACCCAACTAAAGCACTATTATTACCATTTCCATCACTATTTATACCTGACAACACCTTCACCAATCACCATGATTTCACTATCAATGTCAGAAAGGGTCTTGTTTTCCTGGGTTTGGGGCAGGTGCCGTAGACAACCTATAAAGTAGGTTCAAGGTGGTTGCTATAAGTTAGTGCAGACATGCTCATAGTGTCTGCTGGTTACTTTGTGTGTTAACACCCCTTTTTCTCTTTGTATGTCATTTGATTCACTCCAAGATTAGCTTAGTAGCCAAACTGGCAGAGTTTCAGCTGATCTCTTCAAACTTTTTTGTTCAAAAGTTTAGTTGAAATATAACATTTTTGTTGGTGATAAACCTTGCCAGGATATGGTATCTGCTGAAGACAAATTATTTATTTCGTCTATTGGGTTTTCTTACCAGATCATGTTCGTGGTAGGCCAATTTTAGATTGGTCACGGCGAAAGAGGATAGCTTTAGGAACGGCAAGGGGGCTAGTATATTTGCACGAGCAGTGTGACCCCAAAATTATTCACCGTGATGTCAAAGCAGCCAACATACTGTTGGATGAAGACTTTGAGGCAATTGTTGGAGATTTTGGGTTGGCAAAACTCTTGGACCACCGGGATTCTCACGTTACCACAGCCGTGCGTGGCACTGTTGGCCACATAGCTCCAGAGTATTTATCAACTGGTCAATCATCAGAAAAGACTGATGTGTTTGGCTTTGGGATCTTGCTCCTTGAGCTAATTACAGGTCAGAAAGCTTTGGATTTTGGACGTGCGGCCAAGCAGAAAGGTGTAATGCTTGATTGGGTATTTCCTCTCTCTTTGTCTTCGAGTCTTTATTTTGCAAAGCTTGAATTAATTTGGAGGTGAAGTGAGAAAAAAATTGGTATCATCTTAACTGGGCCTATTTCTGCTTATGGCCATATATCCTGTAAAGTGCACTATATTCAGGTTCCAGCTTTCCATGCATGGCTTGCTGGCACCATCTTCTCATTTCTCCTCTTAGAGGTCTGTTCTTATCTCCAAAAAGTAGATGAAGTATTTTAGCTGCTTGATTCTGTACCATTGGATTTGGATGGGTTTAACTGCACAGATCATAAGCCTCTCTCTTCCTACCACGTTGGATCTAGAAAAACCTTTTGTTTCATCAGATAATCTGCAAAATGTGCATTTGTTTCTTTTGGTTATTTAATTTTTTCTTCTGTTAATGGTGCAACATTTGTGCAGGTAAAGAAGCTCCATCAGGATGGAAAGCTGAACCTTATGGTGGATAAAAATTTAAAGAGCAATTTCGACAAGGTCGAGTTAGAAGAAATGGTTCAAGTTGCTCTTTTATGTACTCAGTTTAATCCTTCTCACCGCCCAAAAATGTCCGAAATATTGAGGATGTTAGAGGGCGATGGCTTAGCGGAGAAATGGGAGGCCTCACAAAAGGTTGACACACCCAGGTACCGTGCATTTGAAAATCCTCCTCAAAGATATTCAGATTTCATAGAAGAATCTTCCCTTGTGGTTGAAGAAATGGAACTCTCAGGTCCTCGGTGAGAAGAACAGGACCTTTTCCCTCCAGGTTTGCCCTCTTAGGTCATTAAGTTGCAGTGCTTGAGAATGAGATATTTGCTTGGTGTTGATAGTTGTTGAAGGCATGTATTTTCATCTGTAAAGGAAAAGGAAAGCCATGTATAAAAGTACTTGGTTCCTTGTTGGAATATTGGTTTGGTCTATATAGAGGTTTTGTGAAAATTTCTGGAATGCTGCTAGTAATTTGAATGTGATTACACTACATTGGTGTGGATGCAGAGAAAATCTCACCCTCCCTTGAGGTTAGCCTATGGGATGTGCCATTTAGGCTGCGTACCTTTTGCTTCTGTTTTTACGTAAAAATAATAAATAAAAATAAATAAATAAAGAAGCAGCTGAAGCTATTGATACTTTTATTTGGCATATATCAGTATTTGGGTATTGCATTTTCGAAGAACCTTTACTGTTAGAAAGTTTTTTCTATCTATTTAACAAACTATTTGTTAAACCTATTTCACTACTGAAATAATTATTTTCTGAGTGTTTGTGTTTTTGTAGGCCACATAAGGTGGTTGACTTGTTTTTAATATAACTATCCAAATAAACCATTTAGTATAAGAGTAATCAAATTTAATTAAACATGCCATATATAAAAATACTATTGCTTAAAAAAAATTAACCAATTCAATTACAAACAGCATATGATTAAAAAAATGATAATAATTCAGGGATAGCAAAAATCATTTGGCGATTTTGAAAATTTTGTAGTTATGCCATTAAAAACTTTTAGTTTATTAGTAAGGAGGTTTAATAAAAAATGAGTCCACGGTAACTCAAGCAATGCGACTGCCATTCAGTTATAATCATATTCATTACATTTTAATTTTAATTTTAAAGGTCATATTCGTGTTTCTCATATATTGGTAAAGAATGTTAATAACATCCGATTATGATCATATTCATTACATTTTTATTTTAAAGGCCACCTTCATGTTTCACATATATGTGTAAAGAATGTTAATAACTTTATTCATTCATTTGTACTTTTTTCGATTTATAAAATGTTTCATATGTTTTAACGGTTTGAACGGTTGATTTTTATTTTTTATTTTTTTAATCTTTAGAGTTCAAATTTATTGTCAATATTAAAATGATATATTGCTATATTGGTGGAAACTAATATTACCAAATGAAGAGAAATTTCACTGGTATGGTACTCTTTCGCCAACATTCCATCTTTAGGGTTCAAATTTATTGTCAATATTAAAATGATATATGGGTATATTGGTGGAAACTAATATCACCAAATGAAGTGAAGAGAAATTTTACTGGTATGGTACTCTTTCACCAACATTCCTTTGGATCCTTTTAGGTTTAAGAATAGCTCAAGATGGTGTGTAAGATAATTGTTTGAATTTTATTGTGTGCAAGAACCACCGAAAGATAGAGTTTGATTTAAGAAGTACACACCTATAAATTGGTTTTTCTCATTATGATGAATGCTTGCTTCTTCTACTTTTTTTTTTTTTTTTTTTTTTTTTTTTTTTTTTTTATGAAAGATTTTTTTTAATAAAAATTTGAGACTATATGATCACAGTGACTGATTGTAGTCCATGCTAAATCCAAACTTTAAGATGTAGATAATACATTGAGGCTATGCGATCACACATTTGTAAATTCTCCCCCTCTACCACAAAATGTCCTTGTTAGAAAAAACTTGTAACCTGAACATGATCACTAAACCATTATGGAATAAGAAAATTATACAACTACCCGTCATGAAATGAAAATAAATTGAATTGTAAAATTCAAAAAAATAAAAATAAAAATAAATTGAATTATTTTGCTTTAATAAATAACATCTTGAATCTCCATAGGTTATCCACAAATATTCTTACCTCACATTTTAGAAATGAAAAGTTCCAAACTTCTTGGAGTTATTTTTATTGAATTTTTTCGTTAATTGGCATTTGCATATGAAATGGGAGATGAGATGCATGCCTCATAGTGAATTGGCATTTGCATATGAAATGGGAGATGAGATGCATGCCCCATAGTGAATTGTAAAATGCTCTAAAGATCAAGACACTTGCTACAATTCAACAAAAATACATTAAAAAAATTTAATGTAACCAAAAACCATAAAATCTATCAATTATAAATAAAATTAAAATAATGCATTTATTTGCCATTTTGCAATCATAAATTGCTAATTTGCTTATTAATTATAATGTTCTTCCGTTTCGATCTAACCTAATATATATATCCGGTGAGAAATAGCTTAAGTGAGTGATAGGATAATGTCTACCCTCCACCTATCTCTTAGCCCATTACCCACTCAACGTCGTCATACCTGCCGATCAAGATGGCGGCCGGTTCGCTGTGCTGACGACCGCCAGGCGCTTTTTAGCCGCATTGCTCCTGTCTACGATAACGTACGACCCCTCTACCTCTTACCATGTACTCTCTAACACTTGAAATTTTTCTAAATTTTTGTTTGTTCTTTGTGTAGTTGAATGACTTATTGAGTTTGGGTCAGCATCGATTATGGAAACGCATGGCTGTATCCTGGACTGGGTAATTTTCCAACATTGTATATTTATTCATACATACATGTACACACATATATATCCATACAAGTGTTGGTATTGAAGTTTGTTGTATTGGGTTTGCATAGAGCGAAAGAGGGAGACAATGTGTTGGATTTGTGTTGTGGGAGTGGGGATTTGGCGTTTCTCCTGTCTGAGAAAGTAGGACCCAATGGCAAGGTTTCATCTTCTTCTTTCTCCGTATTTATCTTTAATTTGATCATATATATATGTGTGTGTGTGTGTGTGTTAATGGCATTTGGATTATACCATACTGCTTAATATGTGGAAATCCAACCTTAATGGCGACATGATATCTTTCTTTGGAGAGTGGTGGAGCGTTTGATTCTTTGCCTTTAAGGTTCTTTGTGGAAGAGATTGCTTGCCCCCTTTGTGAATTTGAGTGGGGTGTGAGTAGATAATTAGTTTCAGAAAATAGTTCTTGACGCTATAACAGAATGTTCTTTGAAATTTCAGCTTTTCTAAAGCTGTAAACAAAACAAATTTTCCTACTGTATTATGTGTTTCTGTTATTTGAAAAGGAAAAACTGAACCAGACATGTGACATACTAAGTTGAGGCAATCTGACTCCATCCTGATTCAGGAGGTTATTAAATCTCATTAAAGCCTGCATCTAATCCAAATATGTAGTTATATATGTGCACATCCGTATTTTCCGCTAGACCCGCCTCAACTGTGCTGGTGGGTTTTTAGGTCAATTCCCATCCCCAAGTAGGCTTGGCACCCACATTCAGTAGTTTTTCCTCAATGGCATTATATCTTTCTTTTTCGCCATTTATGTTATGTCTTCCTCTCCTTGTTTTTGTTTGCTACTTTGCTGTAGGGGGAGTGAAGCATCATTTTGAAGCAGTGCCTAATAGTTTCTGTGCCTCATTCTAGAATAAAACTGCATGTTGGGATTTGCCTCCTTCAATACAGTGATGCTCTAAGAAGTTGTGTTCAATCATAACTTTCTCATGATATATTCTCTCTTGTAATGCTTGAACTATTATGAAAATAATTCTTTATGGCATTGAAAATTTGGAACATATACATAATGAAGACGACAAGATGAATTTGGAACATACCATAATATTAGAAAGGGGTCACATAAAATCATAAAAGACTTATATGCATAATGATAAATCTTATTAACTTCTAAAATTTGATCTATTAACCCTCCATATGATTTTAATTATCTGAGCAAGTTTAGTAGCATTGGGTGTAGGTGCTTCCTTCTAAGAACCATGTAGGATATTAATTTCAATCTCGAACTTGTGTATTCCAGCTCTGTAACTATATTCTTATTATTCTAGATCTATCTTTGCTACCAATTTCATCTTCTGATAGTCTAATCTCTCCTTTTTTCTCTCCAAATGCTGTATCATTTCCAAAAATATAGCTTTATTTAGCCTTTTTATTTTTTTATTTTTTTTGTAGCATAAATAAATATATATATATATATATATAGAGAGAGAGAGAGAGAGAGAGGGGTGGGGGGTTTGTTGGAATTTCACAATTCTGGGAATTAAATTTGAGACAAACTCGTGTTCTTCGTAGCTCAGAGGTCGAATCAGGAGTACTAATATCCCCTGTCTAGAATCTCCCCAAGAAGCGTGAATGAATGATACAAAGCACTTCCTCACTTAGACACAAAATCAATTAAAGAAATTTATTCCCGTTGTACCTTAAAGTTACACAATTTACTATAAATTATAGACGATCAATTGTTTTATGTTTGTTGGTCTTTCATTATTTTTGGTACTAAACATGCAGTAATACGTGCATGTTTTTTTTTTCCTTCTTTTTTTCTTTTTCAATTATATCATCGAGCCATCAGAGATTTAGCAAGTAGTGGAGCTATTTCCAGTTACTCCCAAGCCCTTTTCACCAGTTTCTTATCTCGAATATATGGTATTTCATGATTGTATTATCTCTAATTAGCATCTAGTTCTACTATGGAAGTATTAGGAGAAACCTAAAGTTGCTCACTGTTGCTCTTTCACTGCACAGACTTTTCTACATTTTTAGCTTCCTCTAAGGTTCTCAATAGTTCAATCTCTGTGATGATATAACATACTATATCAATAGATGGGTGAAGACTAGTTTACTAGAAAGTATTAGGTGTCCATAGTACTTAAGAGGATGTAGTTTATTTTGGGTGATGACTTGTTACCCAGTGGGGGAGAACCCAATTGCTTAACCTTCTTTAATCTTCTTGCCTTCTACTTATTATGACTATTATTTGCAATGTCTTGATTCTAACTGGATTTTCAGGAACTACATCTGATAGATCTAGTTTCTTATTCTATTTTACTACATTTTGCGAATTTCTATTCTCATAGCTAGCTCCATTAGTTTCCAATAACTCATGCGCTTTGCTTTGGAGGAGCTCATACTTAAATCTACCCTCTAGAAATTTGGAAATTTACTTAGAAATCTATACTAGGTCTTCCTTTCTTGCTTGCAACTTGCAGGTGACTGGTCTTGATTTCTCGAAGGAGCAATTGTTGATTGCTTCGTCTCGGCAGCATTTACGCTCAAGGGCCTGCTACAAGAATATTAAGTGAGCAATTGATAAATCTAAGCGTTGATTAATTAACTGACTTGAGTCACTTGATCAAAATCGATAAGGCCTATTACTCACAAAAATCAGCAATGCTTTCTCCAAATCTTTCTACAATGTTATCTTACAGCTATAGTTAAATAATTATGTAATTCCATGCAATTGCATCTGGAACTGATAAGCTTTTTGATGATGTTTTTTTACTAAACAATAATATCAGGGAAACTGATATCATGTGATGCATCATAGGTGGGTTGAAGGCGATGCTCTTGATTTACCATTTTCTGACTGTTGCTTTGATGCCATTACCATCGGCTATGGGTTAAGGAATGTGGTCAACATAGATAAAGCTATGACAGAGATGTTTCGAGTTCTGAAGCCAGGTTCAAAAGTATCCATCCTTGACTTCAACAAAAGCACTCATCCATTTGGTGCTTTTATTCAGGTATTGCTTAGAAGGCAGAAAGTTCTTTTATATTGATTTGACATTTAAATGCTATTCAAACTGATGAACTAAAATTAATATTTGGGTTTTCTTACACAGCTTTTCCATTCCTGCAACTTTATAATTTTCTTTCTTCTCTCTCTACCTGTATTGAAACCTCGATCTAGGGCTTGAGAATTAACACCCAAAGCCACTAAGACAAAGGTGGACCAGTAACTTTAAAATTACTATACCATAAAATAATGGACAGCAACTATATGTTCACAGGAAAGCTTGGAACGTTTGACATTGCTTCTTGTGCATGCTGGACATTTGTGAAGCTGTTGATTTGTAGAAGCATGTAAGATTTGTTTGTCTAGTAGTGACTGTAACCAATAAGTCCGTAGTGAAATATGAGGGTGCCTTGGCCTTGTCAACTTTATGTGATTTATATTGGACAATACTACTATGTGGTGGATTCCTAAGTGTGGATATAGGTTTATATTTTGTTCAGTTTCAGGTTCAAGAATGTGCATGTCTTAAAAGGCTAATTTTTCTCTAGCTTTCCTAGTTGAATTTGTCTGCAAGTTTTCACAGTGGAGGTAGTCAGCCACGTTACATTGACATCTTCCAAATATCTGAAGTACTCTGGTGGACGCATGACACTTAGTATGGGTATATGATATGTGTCTTGCATGTCTGTTGGATGTACACCTATCAAGCATGTTATGATTTAAGGATACTAGTTTGTAAATGAGAATCAAACTCATCATTATTTTCTTTCTTGTTAATACATTATTACTTTAAAACAAGTAAAATATCCGTATTGAACACCTGTTACATGAAAACACCATTTTACCTTATAAAATCAAAGAACTGAGAAAAATATGATTTTTTAGTTGTGATCGGGCTTCATGACTTAATATATTTGATGCTTAGATATAACCATCGTTGAACATACATTACAGTCCATGTAAAATAGTTAATTAGTAATATGATGGATTATTATAACTTCAGTTCACCTTTTGCAATTTATCTTTACCTGATTTTCTTTACAGAACTAGCTACTTTAAAATATCTGCATCTAAAATGATAGGAGAGAATTAGGCATGTTGTTTTCCTTTAGTTGTCGTGCCAGTACTTAAATCTTTTCATGTCATGAATACAAGTCTTATGTAGGTTAATTGACTTACCTCAACTTTAGAGTGCATTTACAATCATTCTATTGAACAGTCATTGCAGTAAATGCTTTCTGAATATATAGCCTATAGAACATGAAATTTAAATTTTTTTATCACTCATTTTGCAAGGAATGGATGATTGACAATGTAGTTGTTCCGGTGGCTACTGGTTATGGCCTTGCAGAGGAGTACAAATATTTGAAAAACTCAATTCGTGAATTTCGCACAGGTTTGTTCTTCTCATTAAATAGAGCATCTCTTGGACTTTTAGGTGGATGATACTTGGATCTAGTAGTCTTAAAACCTATTACTGTTTTCTTTTTCTTTCCTTCATGAAACCTAATTCTGTTTGATAGCCAAGTGTCCCATACTGGAAAACTTCAGTATTCTCTCTCTTAAGAGCATTAAGTGAAATCCACATTTAGTTAGCACCTTAATAGAAAATTTACTTACAAAGTTTACCCTTAAAATTTTCCGTTTTGAAAATCCAGTTGTGTAAAGCAGTCGAAACTATAATTCAGTACTAAAAAATTCAGTGACTTAATTTCGTCCCTTAGTCTTGTACACGATAAATTAATTATATTATCATTGTTTATTTCTCCACTGAATCAGCAACAGTATAAGACTTTTTGCATGTTTCTTGATTATACTAATCAGTCTATACTCTATACCTCGGAAGATTCCTTCTTAGGCCCTTTGCTTCATTGTCAATAGAAGTGTACCACTGGATATTACATAGCAGTTTATGTCTAAAGGTGTTAATCGCACTTAGCTGCTACAATTTTTTTTTTGCTACAATTTTTTTTTTTTTTTTCGCCATTAAGCTTCTTGTTTAATCTGTTTTGATGCAGGAAAGGAGTTGGAGAAGCTTGCTTTAGAAGCAGGATTTATTAATGCTAAACATTACGAAATCGGCGGAGGACTCATGGGGAATTTAATAGCCACACGGTAGATATGATTTATGCTTAATTATCCCTTGTCATTTTTTTGACTTTTGTTTTATGTTTAACCTCCCTTTTAAAAATATTTAGAATGAACCTTTTTATAGCCACTGTTTGTGAGAGGTTGCATATGGAAAAGGTAATGACCGTTGCAAAGGTTGTTCCGGGTTTACTAGAGCAGCTGGTTACGTTTTTTTTCCTTTAATATTATATGTAGCAGACCAATAGCTTATGATTGACCGAGAATGCAATTGGCAATTTGGTTACAAACTACTCGTTGTATATGTTCAATCAATTTGAAAAACAAGTCTCTGTTTGACAGCTAAACAACGTTTGATTTGGTCCCGGCAGCCACCTGTATTCTTCTATTATTTCAAACCATAAATAAATTATGTGTTTTATTAGTTTGGAATCTTCTAGAAGCTACCAGCAAGATTTTGAAGTTTTTATCATTGTACAAAGAATGGATGGTCAAATAATGCTGCCCCACCTACCAATTTAATTGTGAACTCTTTAAATTTCTTTTTTTTTTTTATTTTTTTATTTTCATACAAGTTTCATTTCGTATATACACTCCTTTCAAATGTCAAGGAGGAATTGAAAATAATAAATTGGATTCTTCTTTGCAATAAGAAGAAGCATTAGGAGAAAAACAAATAAATAAAATCATTAACATAGATGATCTAAAGTCGATACAAAAAAGTTGTGGGTGCTTCATAACTGTTACAACTTGTTATACAAAAACAATGGTTTTAGTGCAAGGCTTACAAAATTTTTGATGTTTCAATTTCATTCTAAACTAATCTCAAAGCCATTGTCAAAGAATTTAGTTTTACATTCAATTTACAGTAAGCATTTAGCTCTATCTTCTATCTTGTATAAACACAAACACACACACACACACACACACACACACAAAAGATGTCATCTAGGTTCTATCCAGCTTTCTGATATGCTATTACCAGAAGACTGGGTGTTAGAACTGGGCTGAAAATTGTTCGTTCCGCGTTTTTGACTGAATGGACTGATTTCTGTACTACTAGAATTGAGAAATGGTGGCTGTTTTGGCTGAGGAATTTCATGGTTAGAGGTAAGCATTTTCACAACTATTGACATAGATGGTCGCAGTTCAGCGGAGGCTTGTACACAAAGTAGACCTACTTGAAGTAATGTAGATGCCGCCTCTGCTTGATATTTACCATCTAACGACGGATCAACTGCTTCACATAACCTTCCTGTTCCATACAGGTTCCAGACCTATAAAAAAGTCGATAACAAATGTAGATGATGTTTGAAGTAGTTCCTCAGACTATAAAATTTAAATGAGAAGATGTCGAGCAAAAAGAGGTGTACCATTTCTAGGATGGAGAACGAATTCTGAGAGAAAGAATTGGTCCTCTTCCCACAGACAACTTCAATTAAAAGAACTCCAAAACTGTATACATCTGCTTTCTCAGTCAATTTACCACGAACTATGTACTCTGGAGCCATATAACCTCTGCAGATGTAAATATAATTAACTTTCTCTTGCTCTAGATATACAAACAGAGATGCTAGATACATCAAGAATTCAATATCACAGAAATAAGATGGATGTTGTGTTTGGGAGCACCGAATCGGTGCTTTGGATTTGGTGCTTCCAAACATAGCAGCAATGTCAAATAGTGAACTCAAAACTGAGGACAAGTTTATTCAACAAGAAGTGCTAAATATTAAGGAAAACTTGAACAGGAGACATGCACATACTCCTAGCAGAAGGATAAATTTAGTAGTTGTGTTTGAATTACTCGAAATTTTGTAATCAAGAAAAACCAGTTGGCTTAAAAATTAAGAGATGACATAAGTTTAGCAAGGGAATCATTAGAATCTATCTTCCGGCTAACATTGGAACACCATCACTTTTGTTGTTGCCAAACACTGGGAAGAGGCTTTTGACATGTGAGACATGCACAAATTTGCTATAATTTATTGTAAAGGCGTTAACATTAAACATACATTATCTTAGCAATCTCAAATGCTTTACATTTTTAGTTAAGGGAAGAGAAAAATGAAAAACCATGAATTAGATAAGGCTTGAAGAACTTAGAAGATGAATCAACCGGGGGGACTAGACTTACAGTGTACCAGCAATGGCAGTGCTGATGTGAGTCTTATCTTCTGGAAATAATCTTGCAAGCCCGAAATCAGCAATTTTTGGCATCAAGTTCTCATCAAGAAGTACATTGCTCAACTTTATATCTCTGTGTATGATCCTCAACTCCGATTCCTCATGAAGATAGGCCAAGCCCTCAGCTGTACCCAATATAATATTAAACCTCACTTCCCACCCAAGCGGCTGAACATTCTTTTTAACTGGATCAAATAAATAAAATCATCATTAAAAAGTAGTGAAAAGAAAAAAACTAGTTACTCAAATTCAGTTCATGGATGGGAGAACAACCGAAGAGGTAGTCGAGAAGGCTTTGATTTGGCACATATTCATAAACAAGAAGGCTTTCAGGGCCTGTAATACTGCATCCCAACAACTTTACTAGATTCGGGTGATGAATGTCACTAATCAAGTTGACCTCATTAAAGAAATGATCCACCCATTGCTTGGTATTGAAGAAAAGCCTCTTTACGGCAACTGTTTGTCCGTCCGGCAAAATCCCCTGTTTGATCCAAGGAAGGGGGAAGGGGAGAAAAGGATTAATGAACTCCATAAGTAAAAATATGCTTCCCTGCTAAGAGAATAAAAGGTGAAATAAGGAATTACTTTGTAGACTGAACCAGATCCACCTTGACCGAGTTTATTGGAATCATGAAAGTAGTTTGTGGCCCTTTCAAGAGTTTCATATGAAATATTGAGTTTGGACTTGTTTACAGTGGCCAATAAAGCACCTAGTTGCTTCTCCTCTACAAAAAGAAGAAGAAGAAGAAGAAGATAAATATAACTTAAAATCATAAACGATGACAAATATTTGAAGACGAATATCCTAAGTTTCAGACATGGGTACCTCTCCTCTTCTTCACAACTTTTTTCCTCATGAAGAAAAAAACCGCCGCTACCGTCAACACAAAGGCAGAAGCAGCTGAAGTTGAAGCCAGAATAACAGCAAGGCGGCTGTCTCCTGATGACCATTAACATATGATACCATGGCTTAGTACAAATTTCATTAATTGGAACCAAAAGGAAAAATATAGACAAGACATTTCTTTAGCTTCGGCATACCATGGCTTAGTACAAATTTCATTAATTGGAACCAAAAGGAAAAAAATAGACAAGACATTTCTTTAGCTTCGGCTAGTGTGAGCACAATTAGAAAATGATACACAAGTGTATCTTGCTTAACGACAGTTGTTGCTAAGCTTGCTCCACTTTCTGAATTAACATTTGCAATAATCCAATTTGCACACATGAAACCATTGGATATCAATCATTTTTATTATAGTTAATCTTGCAAATCAGAATTATTTCTCATGGATCACAATTCCATAAAACCAATTTCAAGGATCAAACAAGGTTTACTCTGGAATATAAAATTCAAACTAAGTCCAATTATGCGCAACAAAATAACTAGAATGCAAGAAAAACAAATATCATGACAAAACTCGATTGTGTTTGATATTATGAAATCCACATCTTAAAAATTGGAACTTAAAATGAAGCATATAAATAGTTCAAACTATAAACTAGTTTTTCTCTGATTCCAATTCCAAGACGCGAATTTCATGCTATCTATAAAAAAATTCAACTCACCTCCATCTCCATCAGATGCAACACTTGCTGAATTGTTATAGAACTTCTGCGTCGAATATCTCATGTAGCAACCGGCATTCAACACCCTCCCTCCCTCCATTGGAAGGCATGAACTGATATTAGACACCGATTTCGCCAAGCAATGCTCACAAGCACTCCCATTCACATATTCCCAACACTGAGCCAACCCATAAACGGATAAATTCCCTCTATTCACAGAACCCACAAAGAACCCATCGTTCTTAGGCCCTTCCACACTCAAATTCTTCATCAACTCAACAACATTAGACCTAAACAGAGTCTGATTCCCACCAAAACTACCATTCCCACACACAGTCGTATCAACCGAACTCGAACTTTCATTGAAGAACATATAATCATCATACCTCAAGTAACATCCATCAAAGAAATTTCTACCCCCACGAGTCAGTTTCTGAAATGGAACGCACCTGAGGATTGAGGTTTTGCACTGTGCAAAGCAAAGATTGCAATCATTTTGAGACAAATCTTTCATGCACTCACCAAAGGCATAGACTGTTGTGTTACCACTCCCATTCACCACATCCCCGTATCCTTGGTTGGCAATTAATGGAGTCAACGCCTCCATGGCTGCCAAGAAGTTTGCAACAAACACTTGGCGATCAGACGAAGCTGCGCTTATGTTGCTACATATCAGAGCCGCCTCTGTAGCTCTGGGATCTGAAACAGACTGGTTTACCAAGAAACATAAGTAAATAAGCGCACATAGTATTCCAAACCCCATGGAAGGAAGAGATTTGAGAAAATATTTTACTGGGTTGTTTGGAATGAGAGAGAATTTGATCAAACAATTAGAAAAAAAACAAAAACCCACTGAAGGAAGAGATTTGAGAGAATTTGATGAAACAATTAAACGTATAATATATATGTGCAAGTTTTGGAGGGTAGGTGTGAATAGAGAAATAACTACATAATTACAGCAAGTTTTGGAGGGTAGGTGTGAATAGAGAAATAACTACATAATTACAGCGCATTTGACTGATGAGAAAGTGATGAGAAAGCGCGAGATGGGGGGGGGGGGGGCAATCTATACTCTATACGCGGAGGACAAGGCGACGTTGAGTGTTAGAAACGTACGTCTTCTGGGACATTGGCTTGTTGTGAGAGAGACCGGGGTGAGTTTGACGTTTGTGTGGTGCTATTACGTGTAAGCTAATGATAGGGCGGTGATTTATAGATAACGACCATGGAAGTTGAGTTAGCAAACTTAGCATCATTTTTTTTTAAGCCGGAAAAAATGGAAGTCAAAGGCGGTTTTAGTTTCGGATCGCGTTCGAATCCAAACAGTGCCCGTGGGCCGTGACGGCGTGAATGGGAAATGAAAATAACTTATTTATACCCGTACAAATTGTTTACAAAGAGATCTTATTGGCCAAAAATTAAACAAATAAATTGTAGTTTTTCTTTTTAAATTAATTTTCAAGAAACATGTATACTCCTCTCACCTCTGTGATTGATTCTTTTAGCACAACGAAATTTTTTTTCCTTCCTCGCTTAGCCAGATGTTGAGTTTAGGTCTATTTGTTTTTCATTTTTCAAAAAAAATAAGTATAGAAGTATGAATGGTAATATTTGAAGATAGTCTCAAAAAAATCAACTCAAATTAAGTTTGACTCTTAACAAAATTTCATTAATACTTGAATTATATAATTGTAAATGTGTTACATGACCTTCAATCATAAGATTGCTTAATTTGAAAATTCCCAATTAATTTATTTAAATTTTTAAAAATAAGAGAATTTTAATAAATTTAGGGGTTAATAACACTCACACCTTTATGTAGACGTGTTAATGGATCGGATTCGGATCGGATCGATCAAATCCATATCTAATTTGTTAAGTAAACGGATTATCAGATTCGGATCACTAACGGGTTCTCGGACTAAATGTCCCAATCCATATCCTATTTAGCTCGGACTCGGATCGGATTGGATTCGAAATTGGATTAAAATAATATTTACTAACATATATAATTTTAAAGAGTATGATTTTATTAGTACGTGTACTAAAAGATTTATTAGCATATGCATGAGGACACCACAATATTTATATATAACATTATTATTATTATTATTATTTTGGATTTTTGGGTTACCTCTAATACGATTCTAATAAGAGTTTTGATATATATATATATATATATATATATATATATATATATATATATGTAAAATTATTGATAAATAATTATATATATATATATAATTATATATATATATATATATATATAATTTCAATTGGATCGGAATTTTATCGAATTGGATCAGCATAATCCATATCCGATTTGTTAAGCTAACGGATTATTAGATTCGGATCATAACCGGGTTATCGGATTTTTTGTTCAATCCATATCTAACTAATCGGATCGGATTCGGATCGGATCAGGATCCGTTCCATTGACAGGTCTACCTTTATGAGGTTTGCTGTATTGATAACCAGATGAAAGTTAATCCATTTTTAAACAATGACACCTACTCAAGTTTCGTAAAGTTAACAATGACACCCACATCTGACACAATAAATTGACCTTGTTACCTGTTGATGACCGCGCCACGATAGCTGATTAAGTGGCGCCACCTCTGCAACATAGGCATAACTGGCCAGTGCTAACTTGGCGTGCCCATGGTGGATTAGGTATTCTCGAGCTACCTATCCAATAATGGAACTCACTGGTCGAGGGAGGGGTCGCTACCCTTCCTCTACTGTGGACGCTCCCCGCTCCAGTCGGATGGGCTCCTCCCCCCCCCCCCCCCCCCCGGGCTCGCTCGAGGGTGTTCTTTGAAAGAGCAACCTCGACTAACCTGTGTACACATTTCCCTTCTTGGCAAAGAAGACCTCGGGATAGAACTGAGATGGGAACCTGCGAGGTCATGAAGGTAGGACCTAGAAAAGGGCTTATCCCTACTGAAGTACGGGAATCTGAGGACATGTGGATAGGTGGCTGAGATCTAAGGGGTCGCCTCAGTCCGAGGCCAACACAAGGGGGAAAGGATACCCGGTACCTAAGCTCGAGCGATGAAGGATAAGCAACGCATTAATTGCGAAAGACATTTGATAAGACCCGCATTAATTAGGGAGCGTCGTTACCTTCTTTGACCGGGGGGCAAAGCGCCACGACCCATCCATCAGTGTCGCATCCGTCAGACGAATAGGCCATCGAACCTTTGGATAAGAGCGGGCTCAGCTAAAGGACTAAAAGGCATTGACCAAGGAGGTAAACGCTATAAATAGGGGTGTTAATCAGCCTTAAATGGATCAACCACCACATTAACACTTATCCTGTGACAAGCTCGAGTTTGCATGGTACCGAGGTTGGCCTTCCCCTTCTTAATCTCCATACCTAGAGAATCCCTTATGTTGCTTAGATCTCCACTTGGATACTGATCTCAGATCTCTTGGCTTGCGTGGAATGATCTCCTTATCCTATTCACGAACTACCATTAACATTTTGGCGACTTCACTGGGGAGGAGCGCTTCACCTATGTTAAGCATACAAGAGATCAGTCCGCCCTCTCAAACCAACCCTGCCTTGGGCGAGGGCTACGATGGGTCTGTAAGTATGCCGAGATCGTACTTCCCTGGAACCAGGATTATCTATCCTGATGCGCTAGTCGAAGCCTATAACGCACTGTCGCATAGAATGGAGTAGCTAGAAGGCACTCAGAGGGAGGTAGTGACCCTGCTGCGATAGATTACTGACCAAGGAGCACTGCGGCAAGGCGCAAATCCGAGTGATACTCTCTCTGGTGAACATGCAACCCCAGACAATCCGGCGTGACAGACGCTCTCGTCGTCAGCTGAGGTAAGGCGAGCCACTGGTCGACACAGGCGAACGCGGGATACATCGCCGTGGGCTCGTCGAACCCTTTTTAGTACTCCTCTTACAGCGCCTGCAAGGTTGAGTACGCCGAGTACTAGTCGGAGATAGGCTTGTCACAGAAACATGGGCTCGGAAGGATTTGGCCATCAGCAGGACCCCGTGCAGCGATCGCCATATGTAACTATGGCGGACCTACAAACACTGTTACGAAACGAAAAAAATATACTGATGCAGGAGGTAGCCCCTGAACCACCTTACGCGCAATCCATCGCGCTTCTCCCTTACCCCCCAGGGTACCTAACCCCCAAGTTTAGCAAGTTTGATGGAAGGAAGGGGAACCCCCGAGAGCATGTGGTACGGTTTATTGAGGCTTTAGAGCCCTTCGGAAACGATCATACCTTGCATTTTAGGGAGTTTTCAAAAACTCTCACGGATAGGGCCTACAAATGGTATGCAAATTTGGAATCTGGGTCACTCACTACCTGGAACCAATTAGCCACGATTTTTCAGTCGAAGCTCTTTCACGTAGAGGAAAGGGTGACTACATTTTCCTTAACTAAAGAGACTCAAGGCCCAGGAGAGGATTTGTTTACCTACATCCATAGATTTCATGCCATGGAATGCTATGAGACCCATGAAGAGGAAGCGCTGGCAAAGATTTGCATACAAGGCATGTAGGGATCTTACCGAATCCATCTCATTAACCTCAAACTCCCCACTTTCGCCTACCTGATAGAGGCATCCCAGAACTTGGCAAGTAACCTCGTTATTTGTGCATAGGCCGCTACACAGGAAGAATATCGAGGTATGCGTAGACCTCAAGTTTCAGCTGCAGACGAGTCTCCGAATAAGAGGGGCGCAAGACCAGCCCGTGCTCCCCGCTCGAAGAATCCGGACGAGGCTCCTCCGCCGTTCCCATGCACTCCAAAGGAAGTAGAGACCATTCTTTAAAAATGGATCCAACATGGAGACATCAGGCTGCACGAGGTGGCCCACGAGCCCACATCAAAGGAGATGGCTAATCCGAAGTATTGCTTGTACCACCGGCATACTCGTCACCCCACCTATGACTGTTAGGCGTTGCGAAATACTTTCCACAGGCGGATTGCTAGTGGTGAACTCATTCTTCCCCCCAGGGATATGAGAGAGGAGCCTTTCCCTGCGCATGATCGAGGCGTAGCGATGATGGTATTGGAAGTGGCAATCGGCAAGGAAGGGGTCGGGAAGGATGCCGACCAGGTCACGTTGGTAGAAGAACATGACCTGAATGCGTTTCGTTTATTGGGAACGGCCCGTGTCAAGAATATTCTTCAAAAGATGGATTTATCCCCTTTTGCCCAGAAAGAAATAGCGAAGTTTCTGTGGTTAGCGGTGAAGGAGGGTGTCAAAGAGGTAGCGTCCATCGCGCCACTCCCTGTATCATAAAAGTCAGCTGGGTCAGCTATAGTCTTTACAGAGGAAGACAAATGTGTCCCTATTCCACACAACAGGCCATTGTATGTCACGGCGTCGCTCAATGGGGTCGAGCTCAAACGGGCGTTTCTGGATAATGGTTCGTCTCTCAATATCATGCCTCTGGAAGTCTTTCGCCGCAGCGGTCTCCCAGACGAGAAACTTATCCGAAGGCCAACTGAGATCGCTGGGTTTGGAAATGATATCCGGAGAATTGAGGGGCACGTGACGGCCGAGCTGGCCATTGGGAAGTTTAAAAGTTCGGTGAAATTTCATGTCATTGATTCGGACACCTCTTATCATTTGCTCATGGGTCGAGGATGGATGCACAAGTTCGGGATCGTACCATTCTTGTATCACCAATGCATGCAGGGGTTCTGGAACGGGAAGTAAGTAATGGTCCGTTGCTCCGATCGACCATTTACTAAAAAAGAGTCTCATATGGTGGAGGCTGGATTTTTTAACGAGTTAGAAGATACAGAGGAACCCCAGCCGTTGAGGGCCTTTCTTCTACCGAAATGGGAAGAGATTGACCAACAGAAAGAGGAGAGAATGCCAGGGCCGACTGCTAACCAGAATAGGCTAGCTGTTTGCAAAAGGATACGTTTGTCCAACGGGAGAATATCATACCATTTATGACGGTGTTGGAAGGCACGATCTTGGGCGAGACCGCGCCCCCGAGTAGAGTAGTGTCAAGTAGAATCCCCGGGCTCGGAGGAGGAAGCCAAAACGGATTCAGGCGAATCCGCTTGGCTCGACCAAGATGAAATAGAGGAAGTCAACTTAGCCAATGATGGCCGCTCCCGGGTAGTCTACGTGTATAAGAAGCTGGAAGGAAATGAGAAAGCGGCACTGGTAGCTCTGCTCAAAGAATTCAAAGATGTCTTTGCCTGGACATATGAAGAAATGCCCGGACTAGACCCTCAATGTATGCCCGGTTAAGCAAGCGCAAAGGAGCTTTCGGCCAGAGCTTGAGTTGCAAATACAGGAGGAGGTGCAGAAGCTTTTGCTAGCCGGCTTTATCAAACCAATTCAACATCCTACGTTGTTGGCGAATGTGGTTCCGATGAAAAAGAAAAATGAAAAAATCAGAGTTTGTGTGATACCCCTCGGATCCGAGACACGGGTTGATCAGGCCCAGGCCCAAACCCGAGGGAATATCAAACAATTAATATTTTATAATGAACACGGAATACAAAATAAATTAAGAAATGAAATTAAAGCTGGAAGGAACTAAAAATAGAATCCGCAAAATATTATAATTATTAAAATCCATCAAACCCAAACTCCAAAACTCCATCAGTTTACAACTTGGGAATCCATCTCTAGTGGACCCCTATTAAACATCCAAACGGAAAATAGAACAACTGTAATAAACGTCCAGAAATAAAACTATAGAGAGAGCCCTACATCGTCGGAAGAGTGAATAGAGACCTCTGCTCAGCACGAACACGTTTAAGCCTGGAACTGTCGTGTACCTAAAAAATAGAAGTGGGTCAGGCCCACGCGCAAGTTCTATACTACTACAATCCAAACAGAAGCCCGATACGCATGTACATCCTAAACAATTCAACAATAGCTAATAGTCCGTAAATATATAT
Organism: Cornus florida; assembly: GCF_030987335.1. Lineage (NCBI taxonomy): Eukaryota > Viridiplantae > Streptophyta > Magnoliopsida > Cornales > Cornaceae > Cornus > Cornus florida. Next base: position 99,815,391 of record NW_026775580.1, on the reverse strand, counting down.
ATAGTCACACTAAAGGACTCTCACTGGACTACAGGCCGGTCTCAACCTGAATAGAGGTAACATGCTAAAACGCACACGAAGTGGGCATATGTACCTATACCTAAACAGGGTACACCTCCAACCATCGTAGCCAGCTACACATCCCGATTCATATACGCTCCCTAGCCATCGGTCCTGAGGTTCAAGCTCATACCGAGGCACCATAACAGTACATATATAAAATCCATCCAAAACCCCTGGTATTGCCGCTCAACAAGTAGTTGCCATGACAATACAAATCCACGGGACTTAACTTTTAGTTAATCCCATCCTTATTCCAAGTAGGTGGGTAATGGTATTATTTTAAAAACCAAACCCATCCTTAGTATGCCACCGTCCCATACCGGTGCCTACTTTCCAATCCTCCAGTAGTCAATAATACCAATAAATCAAGTATATATCAACTAAATTCCAACATCCAACATTCAATGTTAGCAGTGATAAAGTAAGCATTGATAAACAGGGTCACAACAACAACATATACATGCCCAATTTAAGTTGTTCCCTTTAGTCTGATATAAAGACAGAATTAATTAAAACTTCCATTTAACACCTTACAAATGACATACAGATATGTATCACAAAATCCTAACCTCCACAGTTGATACTAACTGTGATAATGTAAGCATCAAAACAATATTCACAGTATGTATGTAGACATGCTCAAGTTATAGTGTTCCACAAAACCGATCTAGTGTTAAACTCAAATCCTCATAGTATTTAAGTTCCAACAGTTGCTATTACAGAAGTTAAGATAGCTATCATCTAGACCCATCCTTCCAATAATTTATACTAGCAGTGGTAAGGAAAAACGTGAACCACAGAACCACAATGCATCCACAAACATGCTTAGTCTAGGTTGAACAAGCATACAACACTACTGTAACTACCAGTTTCATAGCAAAACAGATATCATTTTAGTTTGGTTTAATCTTCATTAATCCTGGAATCATTTAAGAGTGCAAAGAGTATGAAGCCTAAGGGGAAGAGTAAGGATAGAATCTTGCCTCAGAAACTTTTGTTCAAAGTTTCAACGTCGTCTTCTTAAAAAATCCCGGCGAGTTCCAAAATTCGGTTACTGTTCACGGGTACGAAACACTATTCCCGAACTTAAATATGATCTCCACCGTTCAGATTGTGCGATACTGAGTCATGAACCTATCCTCCAAATTTCAGCTCGATCGGACCACGGACGAAGTGGGATCGGATGTTTGATGAAATCTGGGGCAGAATGGAAAAAAAAAACCTGTGCGACCCAGTTACTGTTCACGAGTACGAATCACTGTTCCCGAGGTCAAACTCTGATCACCACCGTTCATATTGTGTGTTACTCAATCGTGAACCTCTCCTCCAAAATTCAGCTCGATCGGACCACGGACAAAGCGGGATCGGATTTTTGATGAAATCTGGGCAGAATGGAAAAAACCTGTGCGACCCAGTTACTGTTCACGATTACGAATCACTGTTTCCAAGGTCAAACTCTGATCTCCACCGTTAAGATTGTGCATCACTGAGTCGTGAACCTCTCCTCCAAAATTCAGCTTGATCGGACCACAGACGAAGCGGGATCGGAGCTTTGATCAAACCTTGGCAGAATGTGAAAAACTGCATTTTTCCTTCTCCACTTCCACAAAACGTGTGCTTTGTTTAAAAACTCTACAAAGACGTCTACCTTATACTTATAGAGTTTTCCTAAACCCTAGGTTCATTTAAGTCCAACTCACAATCCTAACCGGCCCATCCAATTAACGTAAAAACCTACGACGGCTATAATATAAACCTAATTTATACTGTAATTAAAACCCTAGTTAGATGTATTTACCTAATTACCCTATTCACCATTAAATACTTAACAAATAATCTAATTGAACAAAATAATAATTAGTAAACCCAATTAAACCAAATAAGACACACATAAAATAAGACACACATAGAATAATTAAACCAATTACACTTAAACCATTAATGCCAATTAAATAATTAAAACACTAACAAGTAATTCCAATCAAATAACTAAACCAATTACACTTAAACCATTAATGCCAATTAAATAATTAAAACACTAACAAGTAATTCCAATCAAATAACTAAAAATAAATATCATTTAAATAAATTAAATCACCACAAAAGAAAATAATTAAGCACCTAATAAAAAAAAAATAATAACACATAATCAAATAAAATGCACTTAAATAATAAATTAAATACCATTAAATACCAGGAATATCCTTTTTAAAATTAGGGGTATTACAGTTTGCGTAGATTTTAGAGATCTGAATAAGGCATGTCCTAAAGATGATTTTTCGCTGCCTATAATTGACAACTTGGTAGACTCGACCTCAGGGCATGAGATGTTCTCGTTCATGGACGGATACAGCGGATATAATCAAATAAGGATGGCGCAGTGTGATGCAGAGAAAACAACATTCCGCACCCCCATGGGGAACTTCTATTTTACAGTCATGCCCTTCGGCTTGAAGAACGCATGAGCCACTTACCAGCGGGCCATGACAGCTATTTTTCATGACATGTTACACAGGTAGATGAAGGACTATGTGGATGATCTGGTGGTGAAATCCCGAGTTCGTAGTGAACATTTGGCTAATTTGAGAAGTGTCTTCGAAAGATGTCGGAAGTTCAAGCTAAGGATGAATCCGCTGAAATGTACCTTTGGGGTTGAGGCTGGTCGTTTCTTGGGCTTCATAGTGCATCATTAAGGGATCGACATCGAGCAAAGCAAAGCCCGAGCTATCATAGAAATGCCTCCGCCACAATCTCTCAAGCAACTAAAGAGTTTGGTAGGGCGGGTCTCGTATCTACGACGCTTCATACCGGCACTTATTGAGGTGACTCATGCTTTTGGCGTTCTGATGAAAGATAGATCCCAGTTCAGATGGAATGAGGAGCACCAACAAGCTCTCGACCGTCTCAGAGGACTGCTCTCCTCGCCAACCACCATGGTAGCCCCTCGGATAGGGATCCCCCTCAGACTTTACATTACCTCGACAGAACGCTCCATTGGAGCACTTCTCGCCCAGGAAAAGGATGGTCAAGAGCGCCCTGTGTATTATATCAGCCGAGTTGTGCAAGGTGCCGAGGCACGCTATTCTCCGATAGAGCGCCATTGCCTCTCCCTCGCGTTTGCAGCCAAGAAATTTCGCTATTATTTATTAGCCCATACCATTCATCTCATCACCAAATGTGACCCGCTGAGATACCTGCTCTCGCGACTGATCATTTCGGGGTGAGTGGCGCGGTGGCTTTTGATGTTGGCCGAGTTCGATATCCAATGCCTAGCACCTCGCGCTATTCTAAGTCAGGCCATGGCTGATCTGATAGCCCAATTCCCTTCTGGGAATTTTGAACCAGTGCTCGATGACCTTTCCCTTGACGAGTTCGAGTGAATTTGTTGCGCGGATGAAAACATGATTTGGATGTTGTCATTTAATGGATCATCGACCTCTACGGGAGGCGACGCAGGAGTAGTGTTGACCCCTGAGGCGGGGGCAAGCCCGGAATCTTTCATACAAGCTCACCTTCGGATGTTCCAATAACACAGCAGAATATGAAGCTCTCGTGCTGGGCCTCCTGGTAGCACGAGAAGCTAAAATCAAGCGGTTGCACATGCAAGGAGATTCAAACTTGGTGGTAAAATAACTAGATGGCTCTTATGCTATCAAGGAGCCGGCCTTGGCGGCATACAAAACCATTATTCAGAAACTTAGTGGCCATTTTAGTGAACTTCAAATAACCCACGCGCCGAGGACTGCTATCGGCATCCAGACGCTTTGGCCACTCTGGCATCCAAAGTCGAGATCACAGGAGAAATAGTAGATATCCGTATTCACAGGAATAATGAGTCATGTCTATACGACGTACAATTTGCGGACTCTGAGGATAAGGATTGGCGAGACCCTTATGAGTCGCAGCTGAAGGGTAGTGTGGGCGAGATTCCTCTGGTGGAACTTAAAAACTTTACAGTGTATCTGGGGGTGTTGTATTTTAGGGCACCCGGAGGAACTCTGGCAAGGTGTGTCGGAAGAAAAGAAGCCAGTAAAGTGTTGAGCGAAATTCACAGGCACACATGTGGCGACAATTCGTTAAGCTTGTACTGAAGAATACAAAGGCAGTGATACTATTGATCAACGATGGCAAAGAAGGCAGCGGCTATTCAGAAAGCATGCCACAATTGCCGAGAGCTGTTCGAAGGGAACCAACATGTGGCCAATGTCGAGGAAGACTGGAGGCACAAGTATATGGAGTGTCTCGAAAACCGGTCACTCCCGCAGGAGCTTGGAGAGGCTGCTCTACTCAGAAGGGAGGCGAGCCGATTCTTCATTTGCAGCGGTGAACTAATGAGGTGGGCTTTGATGGTAAGGCCAAACAGTGCGTCAATTTGGCTAAAGCTCGTGAAGTTCTGAAGCAAGCTCACAATGATGAACACCAAGGGTGGAAGAAATTGTACAATCGCATTATACAACTGGGCTATTATTAGCCTACTATGCAAGCTGACAGCAAAGACTACGCCAGAAAGTGTCGAGAATGCCAACTCCACAACAATGCCATCCACGCGCCAGTTGTGGAACTGCATCCCACTGACGCGCCTTGGCCATTCCACACCTGGGCTATGGATTTGATAGGGAGGGACGTCGGGAACATCATCGCGAATTGCCATTGCCTTTTGTTTTGAACAAGAAGTTTTTGCAAGAAGCGAGCAAGGACGAGTGTACGAGTGTTGTTGGTGCCTTTAAAAAAAATTTGCATGTTTTGGAATGACTTAAATATGGAGGCTCGACATCCCAAACGTCGCGCCTCCCGCTGACGAAAGGACGTGTCTCGAGACCCGAAACGTCTTAACCTGACACACTAATAAAAGGGCGACACGTGGATTGAGAAACCAAAACGACACGACCCCTGAAATGATATGACTGTTTAATACTTAAATGACATGACCCTTCAGGGGGGCAAAAAGCAATAATAAAAATTAAATTAGTGGTTTGCTCGAGCCCCTCTCTCGACGACCTCGAGCAGGGGGCAAAATGTTGATGACCGCGCCACGATAGCTGATTAAGTGGCGCCACCTCTGCAACATAGGCACAACTGGCCAGTGCTGACCTGGCGTGCCCACGGTGGATTAGGTATTCTCGAGCTACCTATCCAATAACGGAACTCACTGGTTGAGGGAGGGGTCGCTACCCTTCCTCTATTGTGGACGCACCCCGCTCCAGTCAGATGGGCTCCTCCCCCCCCCCCCCCCCCCGGCTCGCTCGAGGGTGCTCTCTGAAAGAGCAACCTCAACTAACCTGTGTACACATTTCCCTTCTTGGCAAAGAAGACCTCAGGATAGAACTGGGATGGGAACCTGCGAGGTCATGAAAGCAGGACCTCGAAAGGGGCCTATCCCCACTGAAGCACGGGAATCTGAGGACATGTGGATAAGTGGCTGAGATCTAAGGGATCGCCTCAGTCCGAGGCCAGCATAAGGGGGAAATGATACCCGGTAACTAAGCTCGAGCGATGAAGGATAAGCAACGCATTAATTGCGAAAGACATTTGATAAGACCCGCATTAATTAGGGAGCGTCGTTACCTCCTTTGACCGGGGGGCAAAGCGCCACGACCCATCCATCAGTGTCGCATCCGTCAGACGAAGAGGCCATCAAACCTTTGGATAAGAGCGGGCTCAGCTAAAGGACTAAAAGGCATTGACCGAGGAGGTAAATGTTATAAATAGGGGGGTTAATCAGCCTTAAATGGATCAACCACCACATTAACACTTATCCTCTGACAAGCTCGAGTTTGCATGGTACCGAGGTCGGCCTTCCCTTTCTTAATCTCCATACCTAGAGAATCCCTTGTGTTGCTTGGATCTCCACTTGGATACTAATCTCAGATCTCTTGGCTTGCGTGGAACGATCTCCTCATCCTATTCACGAACTACCATCAACATTACCCTTTAACTTATGAATTGACCGATTTAAATAATAAAATTGTCATTTTAACTTTTTTTTTTTTAAAAAAAATTATTTAAATAAACAAAACTAACCCCTGTAGTTATATAGCAAAAGCAAAAATGGAAGTCACAGGAGGTTTTAGTTTTGGATGGCGTTCAAATCCAAACAGTGTCAGTAAGGGTATGAATGGAAATGAAAATGATGTCTTGAGATGGCCCATACTGTAAATAACTTATTTATATCCATACAAATTGTTTACAAAGAGATCTATCTATATTGGCCCAAATTAAACAAATAAAATGTAGAATTTTCTTTTTAAATTAATTTTCAAGAAACATGTATAGTCCTCTCACCTCTGTGATTGATTCTTTTAGCACAATTAAAAAAATAATAATTCTCCTTTAGACCAAGCATATCGCTTAGCTGGATATTGAGAGTTTAAGCCTATTTGCTTGAACTTCTGAAAAAACGAGTATAAATGTTGAAGATATTAAAAAAGAACTATTCAAGTTGACTCACTTGTTTTTAGTTTTTAGAATTTGAAATGTTGGAAGAGCTATATATATTCAACAAAATTTCATCAAATACTCTAGTTATATCCTTGTAAATGTGTTATATGACCTCCAATCATAAGATTGCTTAATTTGAAAACTCCCAATTCATTTATTTAAAATTTCAAAAATAAGAGAATTTTTTAAAAATAGATTTAGGTTAATTACACTTACACTTCTTGAGATTTGTAGTATTGATAACTAGATGAAAATTGACTAATCTTTAAATAATGATACCCCCTCATGTTTGGTAAAGTTAACAATGACACTCTTACCGTCTCTGACACAAGATAAATTGACCTTATTACTCTTTGATTTATGAATTAACTAATTTGAATAATGAAAATATTATTTATACTTTTTTGGACACACCTATCCAAGAAGAAGTCGATGGAGAAGCTATAGCCCAAGCAAGTTGTTGGACCACACGCTCTAAGCTTCAAAGTCATTCAAGCGGTGCACTTTGTACACGGCGAGTCAAGCTTGCACGTAGTGGTGGCGATTTACTATAGTTTGGGAAGTTTTGAGGAGACGAATCCAATGTTAGTGTTAAATGACGTAAATGGAAGCGATAAATTTGTTCACAAGGAACATGTTACATTGAATCCACAAGATGAGTGTTTTGACCCCACAAAACGAAAAGAGAATTCAGAGAAATCTGATATATTATTTTATAATTAAATGAATGATCTGTTCTGTAGTACATGTATTTATAAATAAAAACCCTAACAGCATAAAGGAAATCCTAAAAATGTAAGAAAACTAGCAGCGCAAGAAAATTGCTTAAAAAAAACTTGTTCTGAATATTCTTAAAAAATAAGGAAAGAAACCTAATTACTAAAAATTACTAAATACCAAAAAAGAAAGCAAATCAAATCCGTTTAGTCTTTTAAAGAAAATCCCGAAATATTCCAAAAATGAGAAAATGCTATTCTCGAGCCCTAAAGGATTGAATTTGGCCAAAAGACGCCTTACCTCGGCAATTTTGCTGCCGATCTATGCAAGTTGGGTTGCTTTGGATAAAACTGGGCTCTTTCCAGGTTCACTTCGGTATCAATCTAGAAAATCTATCAGTATGTCCGTTTGGTCCCCTAGCGGTCCAAACGGACTATAAAGATTTTAACAATCAGTTCTACATCACTGGAGAAGGCAATTAAGGTTCTAGATGTGCTAAGTTTGTTTGGGTATTGGCCTATTTTAGCATGGTGGCGGCGGCTATGTCATGGTAGGGTGCGGTGGTGTTTGGAGGTTGAGATAAGAGGGAGAACTGATAGAGGAAGAAGAGAGAAGAGAGACTAGTTTAATAATTATAGCAATGGTCATTTTGCTATTTTGATATTTTTTTTTTATTAAAATTGATTAAAATAATGGAGAATAATTTTGACTTTTCACACCATTTTAAGGGTTGCCCATTGCCCCCAATTTCTGACAAGAGTGTCATTATTTATTAATTGACTAATTTTCATTTGAGGACAAATTTAAAGGGTTTGAGTATAATAATTAACCCTATTTTATACTTTGTATAAAAGTCTAAGCTGTGAGATTTGGACACATATAGGTAAGAAGCCTATATATTCATGAAACATATAAGTGATCAAAAGATATTATTAGTTTCTCCACCCTTCCTAGTCGCAAATCAACATAATTAATTATAAAAGAGTGTTTGACTTTGACACCTAGTCGCGTGGGACTAGTGGGCCTGTTTTACGTTATAACAAATAAAATTATCTGAAGTATGAGATAGGAAGAGTCCCTCTCATTTGAATCTGACCTATTTTATTGACGGATGTATTTTTAATCGGATGAACATGCCAATCCGACTCACCCGATATCTACTGGGGTGAGCGGTGTTGCAGTGAATTTATATTTTCATGTGGTTAGGATTGGGCAAGAGGCCATGAGGGCCCACCTACGAAAATGGGGCTTATGGTCGAGCCCACTGGCATCCTTTCTAGGTCCAAATCTCAAGCAGAGCTTAAGTTTACAGGCTGTTGACCTCCCGGGCTTTGGGACAAAATATTGGGCTCAATATCAAAGGTTCAGTTCAGCCCATACGCTGCAGGCTGCAGCAAGTGATGATGAGTGAAACAGTTTTCACCAAATTAAAGAAAAAAAAAACTCTTCTCTCTTACCCCTTTTTTATCCCCCACGTCTCATTCAGCAAGTAGATATAGGTTGCCTATGCACCATTCAAGTTGATTGATTCTACTTATTCATAAAAATTATTCTCAATTAATTTGAATGGTATATTTTAATTGATTAAGCGTATCAATGACTTGATCTGTCCGACGCATTTTGTATCTACTCTTATCAATATGTGAATCTTTGTCAATCCCATCATTCAAAAAGACTAGCGATCCATGGAGTCCTTCATTTGTAACCACAAAAACTACCACAAATTTGTAGATTACAACTTACACCCTCAGTCCTCAATGGACATTTTAGTAAGCCAAAGGTTCCTTCAGTAAATTCCCATTTAACATAAAATAAATATTGTTATGGGCGGCTTGTGACCCATCTTCATAGGTGACTGCTAAATTGCCCAACTCTTATTTGTCTGAAACTAAAAAACCTAGGACCACATATCCTTCAACTTTTGCCTTTCGGACGCTCCATAATCCATAAACAATGAAGCAACTAACAATGCTGAGGTGGACACTTCCTTACTTTAAGGTTAAGATAAGATTAGGGCTTTTAGTGAAGTAAGGGTCGTATTAGCCTGATATGACAATGAGGCGTTTTATTATTCAAGGTACGCACTTTATTATTTTTTTTAAAAAAAAAAAAAAAAAAAAAAAACTAAAGACATATAATAACAAAGTTATCCAAAATCCAAGTTTAAGCTACATTTTCTTTTATGTGTCTTCCACTAACAGAATTAATAAATTGCCCCAATACATGTAAATTCCAATTATGAGGCCAATTAGTTAAGAAAAGCTCCAACAATGACTCAACACTCATTTTGTTTTGGAGAACTTGAATTCTCAACTTTTTACTTGGTGAGAAAGTACTATAATGTTTAAGCATGTTATTCAAACAAACATGTATTGATGATCCAAGGAAGCCCTAATGGGGGTATATCCGTAAATTACATAATCATTCTAAATGGAGGCCAGGAGGGTATCCTTGCAAATTTGAAGCGAATGAGGGCTATTTTTGGCAATGTTCAGCTATATAAACTGTCTGTAACTACCTCATTCCCCTGTTCAAAGCAGAGCAACCTGAAACTCTTCATAGAGTTGGGAGTATTGTCTGCTCAAAAAATATTATCCTAGCAAGGGAAAGAAAAGGTTACATAGAAATGAAGGGAAACAAGAACTCATCTCTTCTATTACTTCTTCTTTTTCTAGTCCTTGTCTTCATTACATTTTCTATTATTTCCGTCGAAGCAAAAAAGAATCACAGCAAGAAGAACAAAACTCATAAGCATCAGAAACAGAGGAATGGCAGCAGAAATAATGCTCCAGACAACGCAAATCCTCCAAGTCCAGCCCCAGCCACTCTTCCTCATTATGGCTCTTATCCGACCCACTCGAACATTTTCAATGTTTTGACATTTGGTGCTAAAGGTGATGGAGTTTCTGATGATTCAAAGGTAAAACACATTGACAAATTAATGTGTGTGTGTGTATAGAGAGAATTGTAGTCGATATTCCTAATCTATCACTATGTTAAACACACAGGCACTTCTTGCAGCATGGAAAGCTGCCTGCAAGGTACAAGGAGGTACCATACAAATTCCATCAGAAATCAATTTTCTGATCAAACCACTAACACTTGAAGGCCCATGTATGCCACACCTTGTTTTCCAGGTTTGTCTCTCTCCTTTTTTACTTTTCCAACTGACCTTAAAGTGTGCACTAAAATAAAGAAATAAGAAAGCAAAAGGCATATTCTCTGTCTGTTGAAGTTTTTTTCTAGAACTAATGTCAGTGAATTGGAAACAGATAGATGGGAGTCTCTCAGCTCCTCCAAAAGTGAATGCATGGTCCAAATCAAGTTTGTTTCAGTGGATAAACTTCAAATGGATTCACAATTTCACCATCCAAGGTTCTGGTACTGTTGATGGGCAAGGCTTTTATTGGTGGAGTTCTTCTCAATTTGATTACATTCAGGTTAGTTCCAAATATTGAAACTACAAACTTTTTTCAGACAAAAACCAAACACTTGGTGAAAGCATAGCGGCTAATCCTTTTCATTTTATTTGTTATGCAGAAGAGATCCAAACACATCCCATATATGAAACCAACTGTAAGATTTCTTCCACAATTTTATTTTTATTATTATTATTGTTTTTTTTTCACATTGCAGTATTTGTGGCTGGATTTTTGGAGAGAACAGAATACCAAATTTTATGTTCATAGATGATTCTATTATCTTGAAGTACAATTCAATTTTTTTTTTTTTCTTCCCTCTTGGTTACAGGCTTTGAGATTCTATGCCAGCTACAATGTGACGGTCCGTGACATAAGAATTATTAACAGTCCTCAGTGCCATCTTAAGTTTGACAACTCAGGAGGAGTGAAGATTAACAACATTACAATTTCTGCACCAGAGAACAGCCCAAACACGGACGGCATTCACCTGCAAAACACCCGAGATGTAGAAATCCAGCATTCCAACATTGGCTGTGGTAAGAATCTGAGGGATATAATGGTTAAATGCCTCTAAAGTGACCTTTTGGTTGTGACAGCTAGAAACAAGAGAAATATGGCAATACACTCACCATAGTATTCATATATTAATTTCTTAATTTGTGGGCTTTCTCAATCAACAGGTGATGACTGTGTCTCCATACAAACTGGTTGCTTTAATATTCATGTTCATCATATTAATTGTGGCCCTGGACATGGTATAAGGTAATAATATATTGAGATTTGAGACTATACAAAAAATATAAACATAATTAAATATAATGAGTTCGAAAAATAACATGCCTTTTGATGGTGATTAACTTAAATATATTTGTTACATTTTATGTATGATCCCAGTTTAGGAGGATTAGGGAAAGATAGAAGCGTTGCTTGCGTCTCTGATATCATAGCCGACAACATCTTTATGCAAAACACTGTATATGGAGTAAGGATCAAGACATGGCAGGTATATATCAAACTTGAAAATACCAAAACCTGAACATTCAATTTATTTATTTATTTATTATTCATTGAATTCCTAATTATATCCTAATTGTTCTGTCTTTTTTTTTTTTTTCGAATTTATTTTTGGTAGGGTGGTATTGGATCTGTCAAGAATGTATCATTTTCCAACATTCAAGTCTCTGATGTAAAGGTTCCAATCATGATTGATCAGTACTATTGTGACAAACGCTTTTGCAAGAACCAAACTGGAGCTGTAGCGATATCGGACATTAAGTATGATCAGATAATTGGGACATACTCAGTGCAGCCCATTCATCTTGCTTGCAGCAATGACATTCCATGCACCGGGGTTGATCTGTTCGATATTCAGTTGAAGCCCTCACCAGGTTATCGAGGATTTCATCAGTCTTTGTGTTGGAATTCTTATGGGAAATCACAAGCTCCTTTGGTTCCTTCAAGCATGGACTATTGCTTAAGAAGGGATGGTGGCTCAGTCAAAAGAGTAGCAAAATTACATGAAAATGTTTGTTACTAGTACATGAATTGTGTGGTTCTCTGTGTTTGTGTGTGAGCTCATATATATATTATATTATGTATATGCTTCCCTTCTACAACATTTTTACTGTTGGAAGGTGATGATTTGGTACAATGTATCAATATTGAACGAAAATTTCTGAATATTCAAGCTCATTTACTCTTAAACATTAATGACTGGAGGGAGTGGGGATAAAGTGGTTATGGCTTGAGATTGTACAGCCTTATGTGGGTAATGCTTTTTCAGAAGAGGCATAAAATAAAATTTCAAACTTAATATTTGTTAAAGAAGTAAAGGTAGATAACACATCAGAGATCCATTCATTCTGGTCTTTCATATGCTTTATTGATTATAAATGTCTATATGTAATATATACAATGCCACTATTGTGTAGGCAATCAACTATAGTGGCAAGTGTACTGTTAGTTAGCTCTACTTTCCCTAAAACAGAGATTATATTTTTCCCTGAAACAGACATTATATTAATCAACTGTAACAGCACTAATTAATGTTGCAATATGAAGAGAAGCTGGGTTCTTTCCCCCAATTTTGTTAGTATTATAACTGCAAATACAAAAGCCACAACGTATTCACAGTACATAAATTTACCATTCATCCAAACAGGGTCTGCTTGGTTTGTCTTTCAGAAAACAATTTTTAAGAACTTCAAAATTAGGAAACTATTTTCAGAGGATTATAAAAGACCATTATTGAAACATTCCTTTTTATAATTGAGTGTTCAGAAAATAGTTTTTAGAAAATTAAACCAAACAGAGTATTTTATTTTGTTTAATTTTTTATTTTTGATATTTGGTTGTCTAAATGACAAATTAAGAAAGGCCTAAGTGCCTCAATTGTATTTTTAAAATAAGTGTCCTCTTTGAAAAAGTCATGCAATGTACAAAAATAATGTCTTTCATAAATAATCTACAAATTTTGAAAAAATTACTAATTTAACAATGTGTCTTTAAACTATTAGAGGACTAGTTGTAAAGTTTAATAGAGATATGTTAATTGTATGTCTCATTAACAAGTATTTTTAAGCTGATGCTACTCATATATTATTATTATTATTTTATTGACAAGAAATTTATACATTCTGTTGTCTCTTTGGAGATTTGAACACTCATTTTTTTTCTTTAAGAGATAAAGGAGATAATATTAGGCTACACAGCTTTTGGTAAATCGTATATTATTTTTCTTTTTCCAAAGTGAACATTTATTTTGGAATGAAAGAAAAAGTATGACCCAAAATAGGAGAAGTTTGATTTTTCTGTTCTGATTAGGTCTAATATTTTTGCCACACCCAATCTATTTTATTTTTTTATTTCTATTCCGATAAGAAATTCACACAACCACTTCAGGCTTATGCAGCTTGTGTCAACCCCCATCTTCTATTTTGAAGAGGATTTAGAAAGTAGACTATACCATAGCCCTTGGTGGTTGATGCCTAATATATATATTTGCATTTGTTCTCATTGTCTCAATCAAATATTCTTTCACTTGAACCTTATTTCCCCTTTATTCCATGTCAAGCTTTGGTGAATGGTGGAAGCATGCGGTTTTATGTCACAAGTGCATGCTTGATGAGATGAAGACCCTTAGGCCATGCTTGCTTGAACAAAACACAGGAAGGTCAATTTAGCTAGGCAGGAGTGGGCATGGGGAGAAACTTTTTGTGGGCCCAAAATTCAAACTAGATTTGTGGGAAGCAAAAATTGAGGCTAAAGATAAAGGGGAAGTCGATCAAGAAGTTCCAATACTCATGAAACTAGGCATTGAATGTGAGATCGACTTTGCCTTTAGAACCAGCCAAATATGAAAATAAGAATGAAAATGATAGAAGAGGAAAACCGGCAATTGTTGATTTGAACATTTTAAAATGAGAGATATGTTCTTATCCATTATTAATTAAGAATTTTTATTGGACACTGCAATTATTACAAACTGATTTGATTTAAACATTTTGAAAAGAGAATCATGTTCTTATCCATTACTAATCAAGAATTTTTATTGGACACTGAATTATTACGAATTGATTTGATTTGAACATTTTGAAAAGAGAGACATGCCCTTATTCATCACTAATTAAGAATTCTTATTGGACAATGGAATTATTACGAACTGATTTGATTTGAAAATTTTGAACAGAGAGACGTGCCCTTATCCATCACTAACTAAGAATTTTTGTTGGACACTAATGATTATAATAGCGAAAAAAAAAAAAAAGCAAAACCTCAAACAAAAATCGAACTATTACTATTTGAAATAATATTTTTTAGAAGTTGTAATTAATATTTCTTTCCCAATAGAAGTCAGAATATTGAAAGGTATCATAGTATATATTCTTATCTAAGGGGACATTAATAAATTAAAGCACTTCATATCTACATAATGAGTAGAAGAATGAATATGCTGGTTATATTTAGTTTTTTTTTTTAAAATTTAACCCTCCCTCAAAATGTGAACATTCCAAAAATAAGATAAAAAATGGGGTCAAATGGAGGCTTCCAAGATCCAAGTTGAGAACAAAGGTAAGCTATAAATGAGGATACAAAAACCCTTAACAATGCAGTGATGTTATTCTTTGTTCCTACACTCCCACAATCTGTGTTGGTTAAGTTCGGTGGGATGTTTATGAAATTTATGGCGGTGGTGGAAGAGCCAAAGCGTGCACCGTCCCACAATATAAAACCTTTATTAATTTCAGCATTTCCACTTTTTGTCTCACATTCCATAACTTTCATCCAATCATTCAACCATATTCTTATTTTACAACTGATATATTTTAAATGTCACACCCATCTTCCTTTTTAAAATGTTCTCAGAAGTTGGGTTTTGATAATTAGCTAGCTCCTTGACCAAATTCATTTCCCTTCCCTCTTTATTTTCAACAATTCTTCTTCAACTCTGCAGGAGCCCTTTACATCTAGTTCATGCAGGCCACCCTGAATGCCCACGAATGAGGTAAAATTTTAAAAATTTAGAAAAATATTTGTAAAAAAAATTATTTTTAAATTACCACTCAAAAAGTTGTCAAAAAGAAATTTGAATCCTTTTATAGGTTGCTAATATAGTCAATAAACATGGATGTTTGACCCAGTCAAAAGTAGATATGCAATGTTATCACTCTCTCTAGCTCAACCATGCACAACGGCTGTGCTTAAAACGCTCCTTGTATATGTATAATTGTATATATATAACTATATAAGATGGATCCTGCTATAATATAGGCCTACCTCAAAAACCTACCCAAATCTTCAATTTGCTGTTGTTGTTGAAGAAAAACGGCTTCTTCAACAAATCAAAACGAGAAAATAACCCTACCGGCCTACGTACCCTAATAAGATCAGAAACCAAAGTGAGAAAAGAAAAATTGTACGAGAACCAAAATTAACATGTATTACACAACCCAATATTTCTCTTTGTCACTCCTGTTTCTGGCCATTAATGTCACCCTCTTCTTCTCCGGCTACGTACAAGCCGTCAAACCCTTACCCACCGGCACGAACCCCTTCTGCAATACGGCAGATTTCAAGCCACTGTGCAATAGAATGGTCCGGGGAGCCAAGACATTAGATGAAGCAACGGCGAACGCTATCAAGTCCACACTCGAGGTAGTAAAGGGTGCAAAGCCGAAGCTAAGGATTCTTGAACCGGCCGTGGCTAAACTGAAGCGACCGGTGACCAAAAAGGCGATGAAAGGGACTTGCCAGGAAAGCTTTAACAACGTTGTGAGCAACCTGGAGGGGGCTCTGAAGGACCTCAAGTCCGGGGACAAGTATTCGGTGAATGACAGGCTGTCCGCGGCCACTCTCGATGATTGCAACGATGCATTTGCCGAGTCTGGAAAGAAATCGCCTCTGGCCGGGTTCGGTGGGGATCTGCGAATGTATGTGAGCAACTGCTTGGCAGTCACACAGCAAAAATGAAGGGTATATATATATGCATGGCATGTTTTTGCTTGCTGCAGTTTGGTGTTAATTAGCATGTGGTCTGTGTATGTGATAGATTGAAAAAGGGGAGTTCCTTTGTTTGTAACTTGTATTGATGGGGTATCATACATGCCCACTGTGCACCACCCCTAGCTAATGCATGTGGAAGGTACGTTTGGTGCCTTTAGTTAAACTAATTTTTTCTCCAATTTTAATTTCAACACACTGTTTCATGCTGACGAACAAAATAAAAGTAATTTTTAAATTTTGTGAACGACGGTTTCTCCCATCTAGATATTCGAAATAGACCTGAAATGAGCATCCAACAGAGAGATGCTGGCTCAAGTGCTCCATATGTAATTTTACGTTAATTGGAAGCCTACATTTTGAAGGAAATTAAGCTAAAAAAATCCATATATAATCCCTAATTTTTTAATATATATAGTTCAATTCCCATTTTTACCCCTTTCAAAGACATGCAAAAAGTTCGCCTCTTCTATTTCCATTAGGCGCTGCAAATGTCCCTTCACTGAGTCCATTGCGTGTGGTTGGAATTGCTGTGTTTGTTGATGTTCCCGCCCATTGTTAGTTAGTTAGTTAGTTAGTTAGTTCCCGCCCATTGTTTGTTACTTAGTTAGTTAAAGACCATTCCATATTTGGGCCTAATTTCTTTTGTTTGCTGGACTTCAAATCCTTGTTAGCCCATATGGACCTCTGGTCTTTTTTTTTGTGTAGACATGAAGTTTGCACTTGTACATTTTTTATTTGTTTAATCTTGTTATACATTCTTATTTATTGATTTTTTTTAAAATTTTTTATATATCTATTGTAAACCAAGTTCCATCATATGCCCTATTATTCATAAATAAAAAATTTACTAGAAGGAAAAAATTAAAGACATAATAAATTTTTATTTTATTTTCGTTGCTTTTCTTTGTAGTGCAAGTAAAACTGAGTAGTGCACGCAACACTCTTTTTTTTTTTTTGGGTTAATGTGAAAGCAACACTGTTGATTCACCCTGTCAATTTTATTTTATTTTATTTTATTTTTTTCTGGTAAAGAAAAAGGTTAAGAACAGATCACGAAGCGACTTTATTTACCTACATCTTCCTTTTCGGACACCGAGGCCTACTCTCTTTCTACATGGGCCTCCAAACAAAGCCCACATGCTGCCATGGATGTATCACATCAATTAACACATATATAGTATATATTTTTAATTAATGAAATTAGGAGGTAGAACAAAAGATTTCTTTCTTTTTTTTCATCGGTGTATCAAATCAATTAACAATTTTTTATTTTTTATTTTTGGTATTAAATGAATTGACAAGCGTGAAAATATAAATTGAACCATGTGAAGAGTAGCTTTGTGCAAGATTAAAAAAAAAAAATTTAATTAATTACGTCTTTAATTTTTTCCTTCTAATATTGTGTTTAAACTAATTATCTTCTTATAAACTGATAGAATAATACACATGGCAGCTCTAAGAATAAAGCATGCAGTATCATAGGCTTGCATTAGCAAAAGATTAGAAGGGATTGCTTCAATGGTTGGACAAGTTTCTCTCCTAATTAAATACACACACACAAACAAAATACATATATTATATCTACTAAGAAAATCGGAGACTATCAAATACGTCATTGGGTGATACCCACTTATATATACTTATCTTAGTAGGAAGAAAAAAAATTAAATAAAAAATAATTTTTTTAAAAATAATTTTGTCTTTTTTTTCTTTGAATCTATAATATATATTCATAAAAATAAAAAATTGTGAAGAATTCATTCGTTACCGTTTCTTTCCCCCCAACCAACGGACGGAAATTCTTTTTTAGTCCTTTTCATCTTCCCTTCACCCATGTTTCTATTCTACTATCAATCATAGCATTAATGTATCTGAGTTATTACATCAAACAAAAAGCCCCTGAATTTACCCCATTTGTTTTTTGCTCGCGGGACCTATCTATCTAAAGGTAGTGTAGATTTTCAAAGATCCCTTTCGTTGTCCTCACACTTGCGTGTTGTGTGTATTTATTGAGTTTTAGATATGAAGTACGTGCTAGCTAGTTCACACCACAGAAATACCTAATACAGTATATTATAAAATTAAGATATTTAGAACTTACTCCTAGAAAAAAAAAAAAAAAAAAATCTTAAATATTAGTCAAATAGAGACATATATAAAAATTAAAGTTGGAAAACTCGGCAATCTTGGATCTATCAATAACTGTCACTAAAATAAACTTTTCTAATAATAGCCCCAAATAACTTTCTAACCTATAAAGAAGAGGAATTTACACAAATGACCAATCTCACCCCCTTTTAAACTCTACCGACACTAAGACCAAAAAATAAAAAAAAAAAGAAAAAGTTTCTAAAAATCAAGATTCTTGCGTAACCAAATATATCAATCAAACCGAATGTTTAACTTTGTCATGTTAAGAGAGTTTATCACAATTACAACAAAGATGTAACAAATTCAATAAGTGTAACACATATAATATTCTTAAAATAATAGTTTTATGCGTATTTAAAGTATTACATTAAATATTAGTGTCATCCATAAATATTAATGTTCTGCAAAATATAGTATAGAAATTTCTCTCATAAGATATATTTATGGTCTAACAAATTTTTATCTTTCATTTATTTATTTATGTTAGCTTATTCGTAAAGTGATTTTGAACTATATTGAATTGATACCTAAGTTTCTGTTTGTTAGCCTAAACAGTTGTACTAGTTCCAATTATATAGTACTTTAACTGGTTCTTTGCTGTTGGCCTTATTAGTTGAATTGAAAAATGTATTACTAGACTTCCGTAACCACATATATAAATCACTTTATTGGTCCCAAAATGGTGATTTCAACATGGCTGTCAATCAACCACACGTTTTTTTTGTTTTGGACGCTAAAATACAAAAATCATGCCAAAAAAAAAAAAAAAAAATCATGCGAAAATATCCCACAAAAAGTTAAAATAGCCAAGGTTACTTTCGATAATAACCTTCAAAACTAGGGGCATTTCATAACTAGCATTTTAAATATCAGGCCACCCGCTGTTCACGGACCCACAACTCCCATGCCTCGCACGTGACAAAGCTCAAATTCCCAACTTGGATCGAAACGTGGCAAAATGGAATGCCCACACGTGTCCCAACGTTCATGATAAAGCGCCAATTTCTCTTACGACGTTCTCCGCTCTCCGATTTCAGTGTCCGAGCGGCTACTTCAGTTGCTTCTCCTTGATTTTTTCTTACTACGTTCTCCACTCTCCGATTACAGTCTCTCTCTCTATATCTATATATCTATAACACGAATCAAGGTAGTCTCAACAATTCAATTAAATTTTATTAACAAATCCTATTAATTCAATCATCTTTCCTTACCACAGCATCTTCGATTGGCAAGGTTTTTGCTTTTTTTCTGTCCTTTTTTGGTACAAATTTTCAAATCTGTATCTCAATTGAAATATATATAAAATACAAATGGATATATGTATGTATCTATATGTAATTTGTATATACACTGATATTTTCATTTCTTGATTCAGATTCTGATCTCATTGACTGAGGAACATGAGCAATTCGATTGGCCATAACTTACTTCACCAGAGCTTGCTTTCACCGACGGTTCTAGAGCATCAAAGTAAAAGCAATTCTTTTTGTATTTTCACGGGAAACAATTTGTTTCAAGCTCAAGCAACTTCATCCATACGAAAGTCACCTTTATCAACCATATTCCGTGGTAATTGTTTGGATGTGCGGAAAATGAAGCCGCCGATGACAACGCATCGTGCGCTTTCTGTTTCTCCTCATGCTGTATTAACCACTGATCCGTCTTCTCAGGTATGTCTGAGCTATCAATTTATTTTCTTTCTCATGAGATTTACAGGCATTATCTATTAATTCGATAATTATTTAAACCTGTTTTGTGTTTTTATCTTCTTCTTTTTTTTTGGAAAATTCGGGGAATGTTTGAGGAGCAAGAAGCCAGACATTTATGATTTTATTTGAGACTGCTATTACAACTAAGAAGTAGAATGTACAAATATATTTAGGGACAAAATTTCTGGGCTACTACTACGAATATATGTTTACATTAATCATTGCGAGTATTTGTTATGTTATTCACTTTGTATGCTTAACATTATTGGAAAATTAGTGCCCTGCTTTTACCGGAGAACAAGGAGCACCAAATTGGCAGCTTGGATTTGGGATTGGAGAAAATTTAGTTCAAAGTTCTTACCAAATTTCCTCCAATCCCAAATCCAAAGCACCGATTCGGTGCTCCCAAACTCAACAAGAATGAACAGCTTTTGGCCATCATCAGCAATTATAGTTTTCCCAAAAGTACTCTCTCTGGAAAATAACCTCATTAACAATGTATCACATACATATAAATAAATAAATAAATAAAAGAGCATCCTTAAATCTTAACATCCTGTTCAACAATACAGCATGGCCCTTTCAGAGACAGGATGTCAACTTCATTTATGAAAAGGCCAAAAAAGAATGTAGGTTAAGGTGTTGCGAAGATTTGATGGTATATTATCTAAGGGAAATTATAGTCCTTGATGAATGATAGCGGCTAAAAGGATTTGTGTAGTTCATCCAAGTTTTAGGGTTTTAAAACTTCATTTAGTTTCACCTTGTTCCGAATGTCACACTCAATCTTACTTTAAAGAGAAAGGCGAAAGTGTTGAGTATATACCAACAGGCCAGTGGCCTAGCGGTACCAAGCCCCTACTTCTCAAAGAGAGGTCATGGGTTCGAGTCTCAGTGGATGCATGTGTGTGTGAGTACCAATAAGGAAAAAAAAAGAAAGTGTTGACTATATGTCGTTATCACTCATGAGATGCGATGTTCAAAAATTAGATAAACATGTTGAAATTTGAAGCTTAATCATTAACGAGGGCATGTAACCAAGTTATTGGCTATTTTTTCGGATAAGCAATATATTTGTTCCTTTTAGTACCTGTTTTTAATATCAAAACTAATTAAGTTTTATGTATCATTTTTTCCTAAAACAAAAATGTTTGGTCTACATACAGTCTTCTGAATTTTGTTCATAATTATATCTCAAAAGTTATTTTCTTAAGTCATAAAAAATGCTTGCTTCTGGCTTTGCTAACAACTACACACAAGGTTCCTCCCGAGCTCTGAAACATCGGTAAGGAATTGCACATCTTGAGCTTGAATTCATATGTACATGAGTTGATATGAGTATCTTGATTCTTGCACATATTGACTTTGAAATCATATATACATGATATGTTGTGCATTTGCTAAAATTGTGTATAATTGCGTGCGTGCTCTTATTTTGATTTGGATGTGTATTTATTATGACTATATCTTGCCTTGTTCCAGCTCGCAGGAAAGTTCAACCTTGATGGAGATATTGAATTGCAGGTATGTATAGCTTATTAGCTTAGGCATTTATTGTTGACTTCAGATACTTGGGATATGTTTTTATTAAGTTTCCAATGATTTGAGTAATTTGAAGCTTATTTTAAAAGGGAATCAAGTGCACTATATAGATTATATATTACCATGGGTTTGACTTATGCAACTGAACAGGTTGATGTTAGTGGTCCCATTCAAGGTTCTATGTCACAAGTTAATATCAAGGTCACAAATAGTAGTGACGCTTTAAATCTACACTGGGGTGGCATACGAAATATAAAAGAGTAAGCTTATTCGTACTTACAGTTGTTTCCATTAATCTCAAGTTTTCACCTTCACCGTTTCAAATCTCTTTTTTTTTCTTCATTATTTTACTTTTTTCAGGAAGTGGTTACTTCCTGCTCGTCGTCCAGATGGCACTAAAGTATATAAAAACAAAGCTCTTAGGACTCCTTTTGTAAAAGTAAGTTCCAGAAAACAATACAAAATCAATCTATGGAGTGTACCCCGTGATATTGAACAATAGGGGAACCTCCTTTTTACTCATCTAAGTAGAAATTAGAGGCTAAATTTTTATTCATCATGTTTTAGTCTGGCTCCAATTCTTTCCTGAAAATAGAGATCGATGATCCTGCAATACAAGCTATAGAGTTTCTAATATTTGATGAAGCCCAAGATAAATGGTAAATATTCATTTCATAAGAATTTATTAATTTTATAGCTTCAACTCAATCTATAGAACTGACTCTATATAATCCTGTTCCCTTCCCATTTTTTTCCTTATCGGTAGGTTCAAACATAATGGTGAGAACTTCCATGTCAAGTTACCGTTGAGAGAGAATTTGGTTCCAAATGTTTCAGTTCCTGAAGATCTCGTACAGATTCAGGCGTACTTGAGGTGGGAGAGGAAGGGTAAACAGATGTATACTCCTGAGCAAGAGAAGGCAAGTAACTGGTGCTTTTCTATTTTATGGATAGACTATTAATAGTCTTTATATTGCACGCCAATTATATTTTTCTGTTTCCTCCTATCAAAAGAAACAGTCATGCTGCAAACTCCTTTATTAGTGCTGCTGACAATTTTTGCCTCCATAATTTAAACGTCAAATGTGTTTGTCATATGCATTAAACTGATACAAAACAGTTTTATACTTATGTAGCAAGTGGACAATTTAACATTGAAATGCTGAGTGGCCTGTGCTAGTCATGATGTAAATTCAGGACCTTTTGCAAGGCACAATTTATAACTTGCTTTGTTCTATTTTGTACTGAATCTGGTGTGGCATCTCTGTTGTAGCTCAATAAATGTCATTTTCCATTGAACAATGTTATGTGACTTGTAGACCACTTGGGTATTTGTGGTTTTCTCCGTAACTTATAATGAATATGCTTACTTATTATAGGTGGAATATGAAGCAGCCCGGAGTGAGCTATTGGAGGAAATAGCTAGGGGCACTTCCATACAGGACCTTCGTGCAAAGTTAACAGACAAAAATTATGCAACTGAAAGTAAGGAGCCACTTCTTTCTGAAACAAAGAACAACATACCGGATGATCTTGTACAAATACAATCTTATATACGATGGGAAAGAGCAGGAAAACCAAACTATTCCCCTGATCAACAACTTGTAAGTCTCGAATCTCTATGCGCTCAATGTTCTTGATAATATTATATTATTTCCAGTTAGTATATTAAATACATGGGCCATTGTTTGGTGCAATGGTAAATGCTAGGCTAACAAGCTTGAGAATGTGAATTAAAGTTTGACGGCCACTTTTTGCAAAATAATGCTAAAGTTTAGGTTTATCTCGTCTTACCCTCCCAGCACCCAGCAGGACCTGCAATCTGTCAGTTGCACATAAACTGAGTTTGATTTTACTCTTTTGCATAATTAAACCTGTCATTGCTTCTGTGGAATTTTTATTGGAATTATGTTGTATTAATAGAGAGAATTTGAAGAAGCAAGAAAAGATTTGCAAATTGAACTAGAGAAGGGAACTTCTCTTGATGAGATACGGAAGAAGATCACCAAAGGAGAGGTACAAAGTAAGTTTCCAAAGCAAATCCAAAAAAAGATTAGTGAGGAAAGGATTCAGCGCAAAAAGAGGGACTTGATGGAGCTTCTCAATAAGTATCCTTCGGGATCTATGGAGCAAAAGATCTCAACCACACCGTCCACACCACAAGCCTTGTCTTCAATTGAGCTTTTTGCTGAGTCAAAGAAAGAACAAGAAGGTGGTTCTATTCTGAACAAGAAAATATACAGAATTGGTGCCGGGGAACTTCTGGTGAGGTCATGCCGTTCTATTGGTGTTCCTCCTTTGAAAGTTTTAGTTGCTAGGATAATTCTAAATTTTGGACTCTGTACATTTTCAAGGTACTTGTAATGAAGCCTGCTGGTAAGACAAAGGTTTGTTTGGCTACAGATCTCAAAGATCCTGTTACCCTTCATTGGGCTTTATCAAAAAATTCAGGAGAGTGGCTGGTAAGAATCAGAAGATGTTGGAATTTATTAAACATACCCATTATGTTATCTCTTGGTGCTGAACATTTTGAAGGAATGACATTATTTTCTACACACTGCTTGCACTGCCTTTCTGTTATAACTTGTAATTCTGAATGGACATTCTGCAGGCACCACCTCCAGATGTATTCCCCCCTGGTTCAGTTTCCTTAGACAAGGCCATTGAAACGCAATTTGCAAGCACTCCTGTTGATCCAGCGCAGAAGGTGTGCCAAGAGAAGAGAAATTTGATCTGATTTTATATGCTTGACCAGCATGAAACTGAAAGAACTAATACATTGCTGTTAGAATCAT
Organism: Cornus florida; assembly: GCF_030987335.1. Lineage (NCBI taxonomy): Eukaryota > Viridiplantae > Streptophyta > Magnoliopsida > Cornales > Cornaceae > Cornus > Cornus florida. Next base: position 99,791,052 of record NW_026775580.1, on the reverse strand, counting down.
TTAAGAATAATTTATGATTACATTTGTGCATGGCAGTCTTATATTCTCAATTCAATTTTCAGGTCCAATCCTTAGAAATAGAGATTGAAGATGATAATTTTGTGGGGATGCCGTTTGTCCTTTTGTCTAGCGGAAACTGGATAAAGAATAATGGCTCAGACTTCTATGTTGAATTTAGCGTTGGATCTAAGCAGGTCCAAAAGGTTGCCCTCTCTATAATATTCTGAGTAGGATTTTTTGTTATTTATCTAGTTGTTTTCTTTTTCTTTTTCTTTTATTCTTTGTCATAGCACTTCACTTTCCAGATGCAATGACTATTTTCCTTTTTGATTAAAAGGATGCTGGTGATGGCAAAGGTACGGCAAAGGCCTTCTTGGATAAAATAGCAAAGATGGAAAGTGAGGCACAGAAGTCCTTCATGCATCGGTTAGTAATCTCCCATCTATCTCTACGGGAAAGGGCTTGCTTGGTTCAGTTTTCTGAAAACTGTTTTCTGAGAATTGAAAATCAGAAAACCGTATAAAATCTGTTTGGTTGACAATTTCCGAGTACTATTATCTGAAAACTCAATTAAAAAAAGTCATGTTTTTAGCGAACTGTCTTTTATAGTTATCTGAAAAGAGTTTTATGGGTGACAAACCAACTAGGTCTTTTTTTTTTTTGTCAAATGGCAAGACTGTACGGTATTTACTTTTCATGTTTTACTGTTACATGTAGTTTGGTAAATTTGGGTTGCATTCAGGATCTCAGTTTTTTTGGGAAATCTTATAGAATTTTAAAATTTATTTTTTAAAACTAAACAGTAATGGGAATAATTTAGTTTTTTAGGCATATATTTTACATGCAATATGTATTTGAACAAATCACAAATTATTAGGTTTGCATGCTAAAGAAGCAACTATAAAATTGTGATTATATAATTGACAGAAATAAAAGTTGGAGTTGAAGAAAGTTGGAGTAATAGCACTGCACGTGTAAAACATCCTAAACCTGACAGTCCTCTTTTACGTATTGGTGCTAGTGGTAACGGTCATATCCAAGATACAACCCAATCTACTCACAACAACATCCCTCTATGTGCACAAACTATGGTACAAGTCTATATATGTTTTCTTTGCCCCCAAAAGTCAAGCAAAAATGTACAAAATGAAGGTTCAAGAAAATTGTAGGAGGTGATCTTCCCAACAGAATAACAGAGAAGAGAAAGCTTTTATTAGAGTTGGTTGATATAATGTGTGGACTTTTAATTGCTCAGCATAGTGTTTGTATTTTGAAGTTCAATTGTTACAATTCTCAGCCATGGGCCATGTGAAAAAAGAAGCCCACAAGCCTGTGCGAACTACACGACATGGCCGGTCTACTTTGGCCAGGTGGGCATGTGTGTGGCCTGAAGTGCTAAAACTTGGGTCATCCAATGATGAAGCCCAAACAGGATAATCTGCTTGGCCGGCTGGGTGCGTTTGCATGTGTGTATGAAGTCCTAAAACTTGGGTCATACAATGATGAAGCCCAGGCAGTATAAGAAAGGTTTAAAACTATTCGTCTCCAACAGTTGTGTTGTATGTGCTGGATATAGTTTCTGGCACGGTAGAAAGTTTTGGTAAAAGAGTCTGTCAGCTTCAGTTGTGAGATTTTAACCTTTTATTGTAAAAATTGAATATGGCAGGGAATGAAAAGAATGAAAAATTGTTTAACTAAACCACCGATTCATTCTGTATATATAGATGTTTAATACAATGAATTTTGACAAATATTGACAGCTAACAAATCCCAAAATTATAGCTAACCAAACTAACGTACAAGTTACAATCTGTATTGCTGGTCTATTGCTGTAATCAAGCTTTCCAGATTTGATTTTACTGGTCTATTGTTGTAATGCCTTGATTGTCTCCAATATTTATGTTATACCTTTTCACATTTTCAAGTTCATTCAAAATTCCAGTGTCTTATTGTGTGCCTTGTCCTTTAAAAATAAGCTAGTTTATCTCTGACTTTAATTTTGGAGTTACCTCTTCATTTACTGATTGTTTCTTCCTCAAGCACTTCTTAGAATAAACAGATGATATGGCTCAACCACGGGTCTATATAATAAAATTCACTACAGGAGCAAAAATCACGAGGCTATTAGTATGGATTTGTGGTTGACTTTTAAAAATTCTACTCGCCTGGTTTTAGTACTGCAACAAAGGCATTATCTTTCAAATGGTATTTTGATGAAAACTTGTGCCTGTATGTCAACTTCCGGAAAGAAAGAAAAAAATTATATATATATATATATATATATATATATATATAATATGCACGATGTCATTGTTATCAAGGCTTAAAATGTAATTCCTGTTCTTTATATATACAGTCCATCTTACGATGAAATCCCTATTTTCACTCAATATTGTTGGTTTTATATTAGCTTTCATGTTTGGCTTCTGAAGTTTAATGTTTGGTTCATTGTTACGAAGTAATAAGTCAATACTTTCTTTTTCTTAGATTTAATATTGCAGCAGACTTGATCTATGAAGCCAGAGATGCTGGTGAATTGGGTCTTGCTGGAATTCTCGTGTGGATGAGGTTTATGGCTACAAGGCAGCTCATATGGAATAAAAACTACAACGTAAAGCCACGGTATAACTCTTATGAGATAATTGCCTCATGCATTTGAAGACTCGGTCATTCTTTTAACCTCCTACAACTTTCACATATTAATTTCTCTTTCGTTGGTGCTCACTGAATGGACTATTGAGCAGTTCTTGATTCTTAATTAGTCAAATTTGCTTGGACATCTTACTTTACAGTTGGGCGTGTTAATCACATGTGCTTTTGAAGTACTTTTAAACTTTATATTGGATTAAATATGGTAAAATTATGCATGGTCATTTTCTAAGAATCACTGTGCTTAATATGCGTCCATCGGTTATGCAGTGAGATTAGTAAAGCTCAGGATAGGCTTACAGACTTGCTCCAGCATGTTTATAGAAGTCATCCGCATTATCGGGAACTTCTGCGAATGATTATGTCTACTGTTGGTCGTGGAGGTGAAGGGGATGTTGGGCAGCGAATCCGAGACGAAATCCTGGTTATCCAGGTTGATATCTAAGATTGCTTGATTTTATTTTCCTTTGGGTATGAATAATTTTCAGTTATATGAATAGTTATTTGTTGATTGCGGAGAAATAATGATTGCATAGTTATTTGTTGATTGCAGAGAAATAATGATTGCAAGGGTGGAATGATGGAGGAATGGCATCAGAAGCTACATAATAACACTAGCCCTGATGATGTTGTGATCTGTCAGGTTTTGTGGAAGTAGATCTGACTGGACTTCTTTGGTTTACATTATTAGAATTTGTCTCACAGAATTTTCTTGCAGGCTCTGATTAATTATATCAAAAGTGACTTTGACATCAGTGTTTATTGGAAAACCCTGAATGAGAATGGAATAACAAAAGAACGCCTTCTAAGTTATGATCGTGGCATCCATTCTGAACCAAATTTCAGTAGGAATCAGAAGGATGCACTTTTGCATGACTTGGGAAGTTACATGAGAACACTGAAGGTTGGCTCGTAAACTTCTCTGGTCAATGTTGCTTTTTACCTAGTTTGTGTATGTATTTCTCTATGGAATGATAACTTCATTCTTTTTATTAGCCAAATCATGGTGAATATATTGACGCATGTTTGCAAATTTATAAATGTTCATGGATCTATGCATTAGTTTCTTACTGAAACTGAAGGATTGTAATTGAGTGCGTGAAACTATGGCATAATTTTTGTCCAGAAGCTATTTATGTGACAGTAAATATTTATGCATTAAATCCTGATCAAAATGAAATTATTTAGTGAGAGATATTCTTTTGAAAAAGAAAAAATGAAGTTCTGTTATCTGATCATCGAATATCTTATAGTATGAAAAAGAAAAAATGAAGTTCTGTTATCTGATCATCGAATATCTTATAGTATTTTGTGAATTTATTTTTCACTCCCATTACTTGTCTCATAATTTTGTTGCCATATCTGATGAGTTGACAACTTTAGTTTGATCGTAATCTACATGCAGGCAGTTCATTCAGGTGCAGATCTTGAGTCCGCTGCTTCAAATTGCATGGGATACAAAGCTGAGGTAATGCTTGTAAATGTGTTGTTCTGCAACATGTTTTTTTTTAATCATATGGTAATATTTCAGTTAGAATCTGTATGTGTGATTTAGGGTTTAAAGAAGATAAGAAGCGGAGAAGAAGAACAGAGAAGAAGAAGAGAAATTAAGGAACGTAATCTGATGGCTGTAGGGTTTCTACACCACCTCTTATATATATATATATATTGAGATGAGCAAATTACAACTATGACCCAAAGTAAACAAGTAAAGAACTAAACACTCTCTAACTCTTAATACTCCCCCTTAAGCTGGAGCATATAGATTAAACATGCCTAGCTTGAAACACAACCGCTGAAAGGCACCAAGAGCTAGTGGCTTAGTAAGAATATCACCCAACTGATCATCCGAGCAAATACAAGTTGTAACAATCTGTTTTTGCATCAGCAGATCACGAATAAAATGACCATCAACCTCTATATGCTTGGTATGCTCGTGAAAAGCATGATTGCTAGCAATAAAGATAGCTGCTTGATTATCACAATGCATTGGCATATGAGAAGGAATATCAATACCCATCTCTCAAAGAAGAGAGCGAACTCGTAACATTTCAGAAGCGGTGTGAGCCATAGTACGTTACTCAGCCTCAGCACTAGAACGAGCAACGAAGGTCTGCTTTTACTGTGTCAAGTAACAAGATTACCGCCAACAAACATGCAATAACGAGAGTTAGATCGCCTATCAGAACGATTGTCAGCCCAGTCCACATCACTAAAACCTGTCGCAGATAAGGAGGAAGAAGGCTTATACAATAGCCCACGTCCAGGTCCTTTAGATAACGTAAAATATGACAAACATCCTCAAAGTGAGGCTGACTTGGAGAATGCATATATTGACTAACCACTCCAAAAACATAAGTAATATCAGGATGAGTAACAGACTAATAGTCAAATAAATCAATTTCCCAACAAGGCAGCTGTATCATCCAATATTGGCAAATAACTCACCTTGCTCACCATCAAGTTTGACAGTAGAATCCATAGGAGTATCAAAAGGTCGAGCACCTAAGAGACCAGTCTCGGAAAGAAGATCAAGAACATATTTCTATTGAGACAGTGAGATGCCCTGATGAGAAAGAGCAACCTCAATCCCAAGGAAATAACGAAGGGCACCCAGGTCTTTAGTATGGAATTGTTGACCCAAATGTCGTTTCAACCATGCAATTCCTGTTGAATCACTCCCGGAGATGATAATATTATCAACATGGATGATCAGAACAATGGTGCTCGTAGAAGAATGACGAACAAACACAGAATGATCAGAACTAGAATGTTAAAAACCAAAGTCAATCACCGCAGTGCTAAATCTATCAAACTAGGCATGAGGAAACTGCTTCAAACCATATAGAGCCTTGCGCATGCGACAAACTAGGTGCTCATGACTAGCAGGCGGTTGATCCATGTAAACTTCCTCCTGTAGATCACCTATTTCTAAAGGTGTTAGCCAATTACAGAGGCGTCGTTTTGATGATCCTTCTACAATCTTCTGGAGTTAACTGAAGAAAAAGAGATGGATGTATTTTTTTGCTTCGGCGACTGGTGGAGGTCCTATTGAGAAAGGTTTTCGCCACTCTCAATGCTGTGCAGGTTTATCATCTTCATCTCTCTCTGATTCTTTACAGCCAAAAGGAAGTTCTGTCAGGTCTTCGTTTCGGGACATTAACAGAAATCACAGTGTTAGATGGTCTCAAAAAGAGAAGCAAAAGTGGATTCCTACTAATGCTCCAGGTATGCATTCAGTTTCACATCCTCAGAATCTTAATGATCCATCCTCTTTTTTTACCCCTTCTTGTACGATGAGGAGCGCCAGTGTTGTGCTGGATTCGGAGAAGAGGTGCGAATTGACTGTCACGAATAATGGAATTGTTTCTTCACATGGGTTGAATATGGAGGGACGGAGAGATAGTGAGTTTGGCATTTCTAAATAGATGATAATTGCAGATTGTGCTGTTAAGAAATTATCTGAAGGGGTTACAGTCTGTGTGGGCAGAGATTTGCATTTTTAGTTGTCCAATGAGGAGGCAGTAGCTTTGATCAAAGAGCTTCGATTAAATGTAGCCCTGAAAGGTCTTAATACAGGGGTTGAAGAGACTGATTCTGGTAGCTTCGCTGGAATGGGCCCTTTTGTTTCAGACACTGGAATGGGCCCTTTTGTTACAGACACTGATTCTTTTTATGAGAATGATAGGGAGGTGGATGAGGAGGTGCCTGATGATTTGGGTTCTATCCAACAGGTTTGCTCCAATGAGCTTACACCTTGGGTGGAGAATAGTTCTGAAATCCTACAGGAGGTACCATTGGCTACGGTGCGACCGGATGAACATATTGCTGATATGGGGAAAGATTGGGTAGTTGACAATATTGGAGTAACTAGTGAGCTTTTGGGAGTCTCTTCAGAAGGTAATGATGTTCAGACATATCTATCCTTCAAGCAATTGTAGAAGGGAGAGAGGTTGCAGTTACCAATGAGGTTATGAACACGAAGCCTTTATCGTCTTGGAAAGGAGTACATGAGATAAAGAATCTCATCTCTGAAGTCAACTACGAAGGGAAAGGAGGAGTGGCGAAGGAAAGGGGAAGAACCAGGAGCAGGAGTCTCAGGAAGGGTGGGGGGGAGATTATTTTATCTGGTTTACAATGAAGCTACGAATTATCTCATGGAATGTTCGCAGTCTCAATGATCCGAACAAGAGAAGGGTAGTGAAGGTAGCTTTAAGGAAGTGGGGTGCCCAGCTTGTTTGCTTACAAGAAACCAAGTTGGCATCCATTTCTGATAGAGTGGTTAAGAGCTTGTGGGGAGGAAGGTTTGTGGAATGAGAGGCTTTGGATGGTATAGGTTCCTCGGGTGGGATCCTAGTCATGTGGGATAGTAGATGGTTAACTCGAACGGAGGTCTGGATGGGGAGATTTTCTGCATCCTGTGTGTTTAAGTTGGAAGAGGACAACTTCAAATGGGTTTTTACTGGTGTCTATGGCCCGGTTGTTGATGATGAGCGACCTATCTTTTGGGAGGAGCTTCGCCATGTCCAAGGATTGTGGTCTCTCCCTTGGTGTTTGGGAGGAGATTACAATGCTGTTAGATCCTCGTCAGAGAGATCTACAGGGGGTAGAAGATCCCTGGAAATGGACCAATTTTCTGATTTTATTGATGAGCATCTTCTTATTGATCTACTAATGGAAGGTGCAGCCTTTACTTGGTCAAATGGTAGGGATCCAATCACTCTTTCAAGGCTGGACAGATTTTTAATTTCAGGGGATTGGGAAGAGAAATTCCTAGATGTTGTTCAGGCAGTGTTAGCAAGGGTTACCTTTGATCATGTTCCTTTGGTCTTAGATTGTGGTGGTTTATGTTCTCAAAGATCCCCGTTTAGATTTGAGAATATGTGGCTGTGAGCGGAAGATTTCCAAGGGAAAGTCAGATCTTGGTGGGAGGAAGTTACTGCTTCGGGATCGCCCAGCTTTATAATTACGAAGAAGTTAAGGGCTCTCAAATTTGTTCTTAAGCAGTGGAACAAGGATGTCTTTGGGAATCTGGAATGGAGAAAGAATAGAGTTCTTGCTGATTTTTCTGAGATTGATCGTCTTGAAGAGGCAGGAGGGGATGTGGAATTTTTACGTTCCAGAAGAGTCTCTTGTCAGGCGGATTTCGCTGAGATTGCAAGTATGGAGGAGATCTCGTGGCGACAAAAATCTCGGGTTATTTGGCTAAAGGAAGGTGATCGGAAAACAAAATTCTTCCACCGGCTTGCTAATGCTCATAGGAGGAGTAACCATATAAGAAGAATTCGGGTGGATGGTGAGGAGTTGTGGAGAGAGGAAGAGGTGCGTAATGGTATTGCCTCCTTTTATCAAAAGCTTTATATCGAGCCTTTAGTTTGGAGGCCCAAACTTGATGGTCTTCATTTTGAGGCTATCTCTGAGCTTGAAAGAGATAGGATTGAGAATCCTTTCACTGAAGAGGAAGTTCTTAAGGCTTTATCAAGTTGTAATGGGGACAAAGCTCCGGGACCTGATGGCTTTACCATGCGATTTTTGATGGAAAGTTGGGCAGTTGTAAGAAATGAGGTAATGAGTACTTTTCAAGAGTTTCATTTTTTTGGCGTCTTTGAGAAGTCGCTTAATGCTTCTTTCATTGCCCTTATCCCAAAGAAGGGAAGCACTTCAGATATAAAGGATTTCCGTCCAATCAGTTTGGTGGGCTGTATTTACAAACTTATTGCTAAGGTGCTTGCTTTAAGGATGAGGGAAGTTATGGATGGGATCATCTCGGATTCCCAGAATGCCTTTGTCGGCGGTAGGCAAATTCTTGATTCAGTTCTTATTGCTGGCGAATGTGTAGATTCCAGATTTTGGAGTGGTATTCCTGGAGTTTTATGCAAACTTGACATTGAGAAATCATATGATCATGTGAATTGGAATTTCCTACTCTATTTGTTACAAAGAATGGGGTTTGGAAGTAAATGGAGGAAGTGGATTGAGATTTGTCTTTCGTCTGTCAAGTTTTCAGTTCTTGTGAATGGTTCTCCCGCTGGTTTCTTTGGTTGCTCTCGGGGTATAAGACAAGGTGACCCTTTGTCCTCTTTCCTTTTTTTTGTTGTTATGGAGGGCTTAAGCAGACTTATGCGCAGGGCTGAAGACCTTGGTTTTATAAAAGGTTCAGGGTGGGCAGAGATTTAGACCATCAGATGGAGATTTCTCATTTACTCTTTGCTGATGATACCCTGATTTTATGTGATGCTGATGTGTCTCAACTTCGATACTTGAGGTGTATCTTGACTTGCTTTCAGGCAGTTTCCGGGCTTAAGGTCAATGTGGCTAAGAGTGAGCTTGTCCCAGTAGGGAATGTTCAGGACATTTCCTCTTTAGCTGCAGTCCTTGGATGCAGAGTGAGTTCTTTCCCTATTCCTTATTTGGGCTTACCCCTAGGGGTTTCTGTAAGGTTAGTGGGGAGTTGGGATTCCGTGATTGATAGGTATGCGAAGAGATTGGCAGGCTGGAAGAAGCAATACTTGTCAAAGGGGGGTAAAGTTACTCTTATCAAAAGTACGTTATCGAGCCTTCCCACTTATTTTCTTTCTATGTTCTAAATTCCTTGTTCCGTTGTAGATAGGATTGAAAACATTCAAAGGAATTTCCTATGGGGAGGAAAGGGCGATGAATTCAAGTACCACCTTGTCAAATGGGAGGACGTTTGTAAGCCTGTGAAATTGGGTGGACTTGGAATAAGACGTTTAGTTCCTTTCAATCAAGCTCTCTTGGGTAAATGGTTATGGAGATATGGGAGGGAAAGACATCGTCCATGGCGCAGGCTAGTATCTTGTCGATTTGGGGACGATCTTTGGTGTGGGGATCAGCCATTTTCTCGTACATTTCCTAGATTATTCTGTATTGCTGTTGATAAACACGCCTACGTAGTTGATTGTTATCGGCTTGATAGCAGTGGGATTACGTGGGATGTGCATTTTCGGTGCTCTCTTCAGGACTGGGAGATGGACGAGGTATGTGTTTTTCTGGATCTCTTGTATCGGCAGGAGGGCGTTGGTAGAGATAATGATGTTTTGATTTGGGTTCCTTCTTCCCACGGTCGTTTTGAAGTTAAATCCTTGTTCTTATGTTTGTCTAATTTTGTTAATCGAGAATTCCCATGGAAAACCATTTGGCGGTCTATGGCTCCAACTAGAATGGCTTTCTTTGTTTGGACTGCTATGAGGGGAAAGATTTTGACAGTTGATAACTTGAGAAAAAGGGGTAATTATATTGTTAATTGGTGTTGCATATGCAAGGATACTGAAGAGTCCGTTGATCACCTCCTTTTGCATTGCCCTCTAGCGACTGATTGTTGGAATCTTATTGTTGGGTTGTTTAGCATGTGTTGGGTTATGCCACAATCTACTAAGGAATTAATCCATGTTTGGAGAGGATGTCGGGTGAGAAGAGATGTCCGCGATTTCTGGATAATTGTACCTCATTGTGTATGGTGGTGCATCTGGAAGGAGAGAAATAGCAGAATGTTCGAAGGGAAAGAGTCGCCTACAGCAATGGTCAAACTTTACATTCTTCGCTCTCTTTTCAATTATGTGAAGAGAAGTTTTTGTTCTTCTTCGGATGATTTAATTACTTTCTTGGATTCTTTGTTAGTCCTGGTCCCACTCTTGTAATTGGGACGCGTTCCCCTTTTGAACGCCTTTTCTTATATTATTTTTATTTATCAAAAAAAAAAAATATCAAGTTGATATATAGGCCAATAACAACAGGCTGCCAGAGAAAGAAGAAGCTGGATAGAGCTTAAGACAAGCTATAGGAGAAAAAGTCTCCGAGTAATCAACTCCATAGGTTCGAGTGTACTCTTTGGCAACTAAACTTTGCCTTAAGACTCTCAACAGAACCATCAACATGATACTTGACAGTGAAATTCCAACGATACCTGATAGTTCGTTTCCCAGAAGGGAGAGCAGCAAGATCCCATGTGTAATTCTTGTGAAGATCACTTATTTCCTCATCCATTGCGTTTATCCATCCAGACGTACACAAAGCCTACTGATAAGATAAAGGATAAAGTAAGTGCAAAAGATTGCGAGGAAGAACCACGATCATAAAACACAAAATTAGCAATGGGATGTGTAGTATAAATACGTTTACCTAGACATAATGCAATTGGTAAACCAAGGCACGACCACTACCGTGAGAACTATGGCCACCACGAATAGTACCACGGCCCCCACTGCTAGAAACTAAGGCAGAAGATTCTGTAGAAGTGACAGTGGAGCTTTGTCCCAAAGAGGACCTCAATAATCGAGAATATGCATTGGCAGCCATAGGTAACTTCTCGCTAGCAAGAATCTTTAAAGCCATGAAGATCGGAGTTTAAACCAGATAGCAATGAAGTAATCATAAACTCTTCCCAGTGACACTTCTGTTGCTCCAAATCAGCAGTAAATGGTTGATGTTGCAATAACTGATCCTAAAAATTTTTAAGAGTGCTGTTGTATTTAGACAATGGATCTCCGGACTGCTTAGTAGTGAAAATCTGCTCATACAACTAATAAACCTGAGAAAACATTGCTCTGGTGCAAGAATGACTCTGCAAGAGATTCCCAGATCTTCTTAGAAGACTCACCAAATGCAACTGTAGTGACAAATACGGGGTTCTATATTATGCCATAGCCATCCCATAACAATAGAATCTTCACGCATTCAATCTTCGTATAGCTTAGACTTCATGTCAATGGAGGTGGGGGTGGGGGTGGGGGTGGGTTGGGTGGGGTCCTCAGTAAAGTATTTCAATTTTCTATGCCCACATGAGCAAACCTGTATGGCATGAGCCCAAGGAAGATAATTAACCCCATTCAGCTTTGTCGAAGTAATCGACTTAGGTATATCATTATCCTTGAGTGGTTGTAGTTTATCCTTAAAAAAAAAAAAAAAAAAATTCAAAACTAAGATCCAAGGACAGAAGCAGAAGTTGGTCAGCAAGTTCAGATGAATCTGGAACCAGGGAAGTGCAAATTCTGAAAGCCCAAGCAACCAAAGACAGTTGTAGAAGCAGAAAATTCCAGAAAAAGCACATCAAATCTTTGCACAGAGACAGCCTCAGCCGAACCCCCTATACTATGTTTGGTTGGAGGGAAGGATTGAGGAGGAATGTATGAGAGAGGTGATAAAATAAATTTTCCGTGTTTGGTTGGAGGGAAGGGAAAGGAGGGAGGAAGCATCCCTCCTTCCTTTGTATTTTTCTATCCGCACAAATTTGGGAGAAAGAAGAGAGAGAGAAAAAAGTAATAATTAACATAAATATGTATTTTCTAATTCTAACCTTCCTAAAAATTTGGAATCAATATAGAATTTTAGAATTTTAAATAACAAGGGTATATTAGTAAAAATTATATAAAAATCATCTTTCCCTTTCTTCCAACCAAACAAAAAAAATGTGTCATCCCATCCATCCTTTCTATTATCCATTCCATCCAACCAAACAAAAAGTGAGGGAAACACTTTCCCTTTCCTAAGGATACCTCATCCATCTTCTTTTGCATTGCCCCATGGCCAAGGATTGTTGGGATTTGATGCTTGGCTTGTTTGGGTTCCAATGGGTCATGCCTCACTCCGCCAGAGAGTTGGTCGAGGCTTGGAGAGAGTGTTTTGTGGGGGGCCATGTTCGTGATGCTTGGAAGGCTACTCCTCTTTGTGTGTGGTGGTGTATTTGGCTTGAGAGGAATATGAGATATTTTGAGGGGAAGGAGAGGCCTATTTCTTTTCTTAAGTTCTCTATTGTTTTCACTCTTTTTTGTTGGATCTCAAGTAGAGATTATAGATCTTTTGATGAAATAGTTGATTTTTTGGCCTCTTTGAAAGTGTAATGGCTGTTTTGGCCTGTTGTTGTTCCCTTGGGATGCGCTTCCCTTTTGAGCGCTTTTTATAAATTTCTTACTTATCATAAAAAAGGATACCTCATCCATCCGTTCCCCTCTACCGTCCATCCTTTTTTCCATCCCTCCAACCAGAGTACTAGAGCCAAAGAAATCAATCCAAATGCAACAAATCAGCCAACAAGCAGCAATCAAAGTATCTCCAAGTCAAAAGCACATCATATAGTATTGATCTTGACCAACATAAACAACTGAAAACCCCCCAGAAACCAGATCGAAATCAACAGGGTTGAAATCCAGAAATTCTTTAGGAAAATGAAAAAAAAAAAAAAAAACCTATACAGCTTCAAAAAGAGTAAAAAATAACACCATAAATCCCAGAAAATTCAGGCTATCCAGGCTGTATAATTCTTGACCAGTTGATGCTGACATCAGCATGTCGTCATTGTGACATCAGCGTTCTCGGTGGCTGATTTGTTGTAGGGTTTAAAGAAGAGAAGAAGAGGAAAATGAGAAGAGAAATTAAGATGGTTGTAGGGTTTCTACACCACCTCTTCTATAGATTTAATGAGATATGCAAATTACAATTATGCCTCGAAGTAAACAAGTAAAACTCTAAACACTCTCTAACTCTTAACATTTTCAATCCTTTCAGGGAGAAGGTTTCATGGTTGGGGTGAAGATAAATCCTGTACCGGGTTTGCCTTCTGGATTCCCGGTAATATTCTCTAGTCTACTTCTTATAAGCATCCTTCTTGAGCTCACCTGTGTGAAAATTTTCTGAAATCTGATACCATCTACATTTGACAAATCCTTTGAAAAGGAATTGCTTCGATTTGTCCTAAAACATGTTGAAGATAAAAATGTGGAAGCCCTTCTCGAGGTATGTGGAATTTCTTGCAGCCTTCTGTTTTTCCTAGTTGCCAATACACCCTAACCTCACCATTAGATTATTATTATTATTTTTATCATCAAACTTTTGTATTCAGGGATTACTAGAGGTTCGTGAGGCGATTAGGCCATTGCTATCCAATTCCAATGACCGTCTTAAGGATCTTTTGTTCTTGGACATTGCACTTGATTCCACAGTTAGGACAGCCATTGAAAGGGGATACGAGGAGTTGAATAGTTCTCAACCACAGGTATATTCTCTTGTCAGCATGTCTGCATCTGTATAATTCTGTTAACTAGTTAATTTCTTTCTTTTTCTCTTAACTGGATTTTGTCTCAGTTCTTGCAACAGTTATGGGTGCTTTTAGTTTCATAATATGAAATATATTTTTGACTAGCAGATTTTTGTGTTTTGCAGAAAATTATGTACTTCATAGCTCTTGTTCTTGAAAACCTTGCACTTTCATCAGATGATAATGAGGATCTCATCTATTGCTTAAAGGTAATCACCAACTCATTTAAATGATTAAATCATTAAATTGCTAGCTCATTTCTAGATAGTACTCTAATTCAAAAAGATGTAATTTCACAAATATAAGGTGCAGAAATTTAGGTTAAAAGACACAATAACAGCTTTTTATCATATTTATCAATGGTGCTTTGACAGGTCTATAGGCAGTGCATAATGTAAACAGGGTGCACAAAATCTTCTACTTTCAAAATTGCTGTTTGTACCACTTAAATCCAGTATGAAAGATTTTCTATACCTGTACAAAGTACAAACACTCATAAACAATTTGATTTGTTTATCAGAAAAATGAACTATGTAGAATGCAGTATATAGTCTTTAAGAAGCAATAAGAAAATTAAGCAATATAAATACCCACTTTTTTTTTTTTTTTTTTTTGCCTTTTTGGGTAAGTAAGTCACACACATCCCTTTGTCCCACTGGGGACTCGACCACTCAACTTCCCATTTGGAAGGAGGAGGAGATACCACTTGGGCGAAGCCTTTGGTAAATGCTTGCTGTTCACGTGGCTTGCATTTTAGAATATAAGAAATAGAGAGCATAACTTTTCCTTCTTTCTTAATCATTGAGAAATTGACAACTGTACATGTCCTTTTGTTGCGGTTGAACTTTATATCTGATTTTGAGGAAGGCTTGGGTATTCCTGCTTTGTGGACAACATGGTTTCACCTAAGTTGGTGGAAATATTGAGTTACGATTCCAAATGAGTTCATCAATATATGTACTTTTGGCATGAATTTGTTGTTGTGCAAGTTCATTGTCTTTTGAAAATTCAAATCATCAGTCACCAGACATCACTCACCAGTCATTCCATGTGAGGGGGAAAAAGAAGAAAAAACTGATGCAGCGTTGCCATAGTAATCTAAAAATGTTCTCTTTTGTGCTTTTAAGGGATGGAATCAAGCTTTAAGCATGTCAAAGAGTGGAGATAATCACTGGGCACTATATGCAAAATCAGTCCTTGACAGAACCCGACTTTCACTTGCAAGCAAGGCAGAGCGGTACCTTCAAATATTGCAACCATCCGCTGAGTATCTCGGATCACAGCTTGGAGTGGACCAATGGGCTGTATGTTAATCCTGCTATAATCTAAAGATTCTAAATAAGAACTTCTGATTTTGTTAAATACAACTACCTTTATTCCATATGTATAATCACTTCATGCAGGTGAACATATTCACCGAGGAGATTATTCGTGCTGGTTCAGCTGCTTCATTGTCCTCACTTCTCAATCGACTCGATCCTATTCTTCGCAACACTGCCAATTTGGGAAGGTGGATTAAGCCTTATTGTTATAAACTCAACAATCAAGCAATTGTTTCTTTTGATTTTTTAACATAATTGGTTCATCAATTCTAGTTCCTAACTGTTCACTTGGTATTAGATAAAAGTTGGAGGAAGGGTGGGGAAGAGGGACAGGGATGGACCCATGATGAGACATGGCCCTCCAAATTTTTTGGAAATATGAATAGTTGAAATTAAAAATATTAAAATGATTTACTGATCAAAAAATATATATATATAATAAAGATTTTACAGTGGCCTCCCAAAAGCTCACTGGATTCCTCCAGGCCTTACTTTTTGAAGTCCACATTAAAAAAATTGATAAAAAAAGAAGAAGATGATGATGATGAGAATATAACCTGTAAACCTCTTTCTCATCATTTTACTATTTTTTCACTCTGGTTTTTTGGTCCATTTTTATGCATATATATGCCAAAACTAGATATGTTTTTTTATGCTTGGGTTACAATATGCTTTTTGTTTACTAATGATCTTATCTTGGCTTTTTTTATATTAAAAATATATAGTATGCCTTCTATTGTAAAGAAACCATATTATAGTATGTATGTTACTTAAATTTTTATTTATATACTACTAATTTGAGTCATTTGACTCCTCAAGTAGACGTTTCTGAGTCCGTCCATGAAAGTGGGAGGAAAAGAGATAAGATGGAGAGAGCTTTCCTTGCTTATTATTAAGAAAGGGAGAAGGGAAAGGAAAGGAGAGAGGAGACTTCCCTTCAAGCCCACTATTTTCTTCTTGCCCAAAAGTGGGTGGAAAGGAACAGGGAAACCAAGGTTTTTTCCCCATTTTTGTCCATCAAGTTATACCTTTTTGTTATTATGTAAGAGTATAACGGTAAAATTAAGCGACATCCATTTCCTTCCTACTCAACCAAACAAAAAGGAAGAAAATTTCTTTTTTCTTGGAAACTGTTGCATCCCTCATAATAGCTTCACTTCCAATTTTGCATCCCTCGTACCAAATGGAGCTTAAAAGTTTCAGCTTTCTGATCTTGAGTTATGATTTGAATGTCATTATATGGTATGGTGGTGTTATAATTTGAAGCCAAAGCTTGGGACTTTTATAGTAATATTAACCATCTTTGGATGGCCTGATACAGTTGGCAGCTTATCAGCCCGGTTGAAGCTGTTGGATATGTAGTTGTTGTAGATGAGTTGCTTACTGTTCAGAATAAATCCTATGGACAGCCAACAATTTTGGTGGCAAAATCTGTAAAAGGAGAGGAGGAAATTCCAGATGGTGTGGTTGCTGTGCTGACACCTGACATGCCAGATGTGCTATCTCATGTCTCTGTTCGAGCAAGAAACAGCAAGGTAATTCTCTGTCACTCTTCTTTTCTTTTTCTTGTCTGTACTCTCTTTCATACATGAGATGTCCCTTTTTTTTTTCCCTGTTCTACGTGGGTTTGAGTCTTATACTAGTCATTTTGTGCAAAGTATGTCATAAGTTATCTTTTCTTCCTAGCACCTGGTGTAGATGGGACATACATTGGGTAATATACCTTTTTTCTTTTCTTGTGGGCTCTTGTTGAAATGAAATAATGAATGATATTGACGACAGACATTGAGACCATTATTTTTCTCTTTACAGGTTTGCTTTGCTACTTGCTTTGATCCGAGTATTTTGGCTGATATCCAAGCCTATGAAGGAAAGTATTTGCATCTAAAACCTACATCTTCAGATGTAGCTTATAGGTAATAATATCCTGAATTATTGTTGGAGATTTCATATTGTTATCCGAGATATGATAGGCTAAAATCATGGATGTAACTTACCATATTAGCCAATATATGATAGGCTAGAATCATGAAATTTGACTTTATTTACGCATATGTCTAGGCATAGAATATCAATGATTTTATTTAGTTTCCCTTTTTGTAATAGTAACATGTGCTTTTTTAGTATATAAATACCAGAGCTGTGAAAGAGTGTTAAAAAGCCACATTCAAGCCTTTTACATATATCTCTTGTATTTTTTCTATCTTGTATTTCTTTTTGGTATTAGAGCCAGGGTGGTTCAACTGCAACAAGGGCATTGCGAGTGGCACCACCCATTCCCATTCAAGAATGGTCGGAGGAGACATTGTTGATGGTTTGTGGTACGAGGAGACATTGGTGATTCTTCCATCTACATATTTTTAAATGTGTGTATGAAGGGAAATGGTCTGAGGAGACAATGTTAATTATTTATGGTCTGAGGAGACATTGTTGATTCTTTCATTTACATATTCTAAACATGTGTATGAAAGGTAATGGTTTGAGAAGACATTATTGATTCTTCCATCTACAAATTTTAAACATATGTATGAAGGTAAATGGTCTGAGGAGACAGTATTGGTTGTTTTTGGTTTGAGAAGACATGGTTGGTTGCTTATGGTCTAAAGAGACATTGTTAATGGTTTATGGTCAAAGGAGACACTAGCTGAGTTAGATAAGACGTATCCATAATGGTTTGTCGAAAACATCATGATTATGTCTTGGCTAATCAATTTAATGTAGCCAAACAGAGTTGTTGGCTATATATTTATAAAGATCGTGTTTGAGGAAACCTTGTCCAAAGTGGACGTCTCGGATATTCACGCACCAACTTGAGGGGGAGTGTTAGTCGCAATATAATATGCTAGAATCATGAACGTAACTTACCATATTAGCTAAGATATGATAGGCTAGAATTCTGGGATTTGAATTATTTATGCATATTCCTAGGCATATTAGCATAAATATGCAATGATTTTATTTAGTTTCCTTTTTTGTGATATTAACATGTGTTCTTTTTAGTATAAAAAGAAGAAGTTTTGGGTTTTGGCTTACCTAAACTAAGAGCCAAGAGCTATATTTATATACAAGAATAGGGTAAAAAGAAAGGAAATCAAATCAAAGAAAAACAGGAAATATGCCAAAATCTACATGATCCCATGATTACGGGGATCTTATCTGTGTTGCTGAAAACAACTAATAATAAAATAATAATAATAATACAGATATTTCAGCACTCCCCCTCAAGCTGGAGTGAAGATATCAATCAAACCCAGCTTGGTAATCGAGGAATGAAGCAAAGATGGACCAACGGATTTGGTGAACACATCTGTGACTGATTAGAGGACCGAACAAAACACGGCTTGATAATTCCCGAACGAACCTTCTCTCTGATAAAATGAATGACCACCTCTATATGTTTAGTCCTCTCATAAAGAACAGAATTTGAAGCAAGCATGATGGCTGACTTATTATCACAAAACAAGTCTGAGGACTGGAGT
Source organism: Cornus florida (assembly GCF_030987335.1). NCBI lineage: Eukaryota > Viridiplantae > Streptophyta > Magnoliopsida > Cornales > Cornaceae > Cornus > Cornus florida. The sequence goes on along the minus strand of NW_026775580.1, from coordinate 99,772,552 downwards.
TCCTCCAAGAAAGATCGAAGCCAGAGAATCTCACAAGTACCCTGGGCTATGGCACGATACTCAGCCTCTGCTGAAGATCTCAAAACTATAGGTTGCTTCTTACTTTTCCAGGATATAAGATGATCTCCATAGAAAGTACAGAAGTCAGATGTAGAACGTGAAACGTGGCTCCACAATGTTGACAAATAACCTTTCCCTCTGGAAGTGTAGAATTAGCAGCAAGAGCCATCCGATAAATTGGAGTCTCTGGTAAAGCTACTGGCTGAGAGATCTGACATCTATGTTCCTCATGGTCAACAGTAGCGAATGCATCATATAAATCAGGCATAGGAGAGGTGTTTATGATCTGAGTTCTAAGAGCATCACACTCGGATAGTAAACCCATAAAAAACTGGTAGGTATGCTGGCGGTCCAGTTTCTTGACCAAAAAAGTTGCAGCAGCTTCAGAGAAATCGGAGAGAGGTTCATACTGTGCTAATTCTTCCCACCTATACTGGAGGTACCCAAAATACTCTGATATTGATAGCTTAAGTGTCTCCTGAGATGTATGAGCAATCTCCTGATAGAGTTCAAAGATACAAGCGTCATTGTGGGAATGGGCATACATCTTGTTAAGGGCTTGCCACACACGAAAAATGGAAGTGTGAAACATGAACATATTATAGATATGCTTCTCCATTGAGTTGAAGATCCAACCCAGAATGGTGCACCTGTCCATGTCCCATGCAATATATTTAGTGTCTGTCTTTTCTGATTCCTTAATTAGACCCAAAAGCCAACCAGTTTTCCCTTTCCCTCCAATATAGAGTTGAAGAGAACGGGAACGAGATACGAAGTTGCGCCCATTCAAGAGCACACTGGTAACTTGCTGTGCCGGAGTATGATGTGTCAAAGATAAAGTATGCTGGACTGATGATAAAGTGTCCGTTTGGCTACTAGAATCAGTCATAGTACCAAAATGAGGCTGGTCCACACGTCAAAGCAGGAGGAAAGAGAAGAAAAAAAATAAGGCCAGAAAAATTGGCGTTTTCGTCCAAATATGCTGCCGAACAAACACCGGTAGCCCACAAAAGGAAAAAAAAAAACCAGGACCCTTAGATCATAAAAAACCTAAGACTATGTTTGGTACGATGGGTTTGAAGGGAGAGGATAACATTAGTTACGAGGGAAATGGAAGGGAAGGGAAAGGAAGGATAATTTTAATCTCCCATCGTGTTTGGTTGATTAATGAATGGAAAAGAAATGGAAGAATAATAATCATGTTTGGGAAAGGAAAGGAAAGGAAAGAGAATTATTTTAATAAATTTACTATTATGCCCTTTTATATTTTAAAAGATAAATTTATATATATATATTTTGTCTCCTATATAAAGGCCCATGGATCGGCTACCAGAAAAGGAAAAATTTTTTTAGGGCAAATCATTTCAGCCTCCATCTCTATTCTCGTTCTCAACTCTGAACTTGCCCTCTCTCTCTCTGTTACTGCAAACTACTATAAGAATCAGAAGTTCAAAACCCATATAATTCAATTTATATATTTGTCTGCAAGAATCAAAAGTTCAAAACCCATATCGGCATCATTTCAGATTGTTTAAAAAATCAAAACCCATATCGATCTTTCAGTTTCCATCGCCTGCTATTCCAATTCGGGTTCGCCGTTCGCAAGATTCAGCCGCAGGCCCTCTTTCTCTCAACTCTCAAGCTTGCCCCCCTCTCTCTCTGCAACTGCTAACTTGTACGTATGGGTTTTGTTTTATTTTTATTTTTTCTAAATCAACTAATTAAGGTCTGTAATTCTTGTTTTGCAAACTAAATTCACATGTAATCAAGGGCAAAATTGGCATTAGAAATCACACACCAAGCCTCTCCTTCCCTTTCCTTCCATTATAGGAGGTTAAGAAATTTACTGTTTAGGCCTTGTGTTAACCCTCCAAAACCTTGCCTTGCCTTCCAACCATTTAAGCCAAACGCAAATTTTTAATCACCCTCCATCACCTTCCCTTTCCTTTCCTCCCTTTTCCATTGCACCTAACTGACCCTAAGGGAATTCTCCTAAAAAAAAGGAGTCAAAAACAGAGGGTCATCCGAGGGGTCCGGCGCAAGGGCTAGGAGGAGATGGAGGTGCGCCGGAGGTGAGGGAAAATAGAGAGAGAGAAGGTGGCGGCGTTGGGGAGGAAGATGGGGAGGTGAAGGTTTTTGTTTTGCTCTGATACCAAAAAGAAGAAGTTCTGGTTTTGGCTTACTCAAACCGAGAGCCAAGAGCTATATTTATATATAAGAATAGGGTACAAAGAAAGGAAACCAAATCAAAGAAAAATAGGAAATATGCTAAAATCTACGTGATCCCATGATTATGGGGATCTTATCTACATGATCCTATGATTACGGGGATTTTATCTACGTGATCCCATGATAATAGGGATCTTACATAAAACACCTAATAAAAGACTGAAAACAGCTAATAAAAATAAAAATAATAATAATACAGATATTTCAACAGTATATAAATACCATAGTTGTGAATGAGTGTTAAAAAGCCTCATTCAAGCCTTTACATATTATTATGAGTAGTGCTACACATCTTGAATAAAAATTCGAGATTTGATCTTAAATTAATGTCCTCTAATTTAATACATATTACATTGTAGTCTTTTATGCATATGTGTTTACTATTTTAGCTAAAAGAACTAAATGAATTGTCAATTGAAGGAAAAGGAAAGAATAAATAATTACACTAGGTTTTCTCTCTCTATCTTTAATTTACTTTCATCTACTAATCATTTACAATATATATTCAAGTGTGTGTCAGTGTGTGTGTGTGTGTCTATATATATATATATATTCTCTTATGCACTCTCTATGTTTTTCAGCAACTCTATATCTTTGTTGGGTATGTCTTTAAAATTTAATCTTAATTAAAAAAATACCAAATTAAAATATAATTATAAAAAGTGTTAAGTGAATTATGTAAATTTGGGTTCTTATTCACCAGGAAGAGATCACTCGTTCATGGTAAAAATTTGTAGTTTCTAGTTTTAATTATTTGCAAATTTAAGAGAAAGAGTCTCCCAAAAGAAGATATATACCGGTAAGATTGAATTCAAGTTATTAAGTTATATTAGGATTTGGATTCTATAATCATAAGTTTTGCCATTTTTTCTCTCTTTCCTATTTTAAGATCTTTTCTATATTAAAAAAATTATTTTAAAAATATACAAAGCAAATTATTTTTAAAACATACAAAGCATCCAAATAAGCTGACAACTAAGCAGCCACCTAATTCACGATAAAATCACAAATTAAAATTCGTGAAGTATAGCATTTTCCTATTATTATTCTCATTCAAGCCTTTACATATTTATCTTGTATTTCTTCTATTATAATGTGCATCATGAAATAATATTTCAGTTTTTCTCCAGTACAAAACCCACTTTTTATATTCTCGATAAGTAGGAAAATTCATTGCTTAGCTACAATTACATGATCTGCAAAAACTGATAGCTAATCTTTCTCCCACTCTTATATTTTATTTCAGCGAGGTGAAGGAGGGCCATCTAACAAGTGAAAGCTCATCTAATTCGGAAGAAGCTGGACTTTTTCCATCTATAACTTTAGCCAAAAAGCAGTTTGGTGGTAGATATGCCATATCCTCTGAGGAGTTCACAAGTGAAATGGTTTGAGTTGGCAGTGTGAACTTTGTTTTGTATTTGAGGAGTTATTTGATTATCTTCTTTTCTATTTAGTGCTGAGAGATATATATAATGACAATTATTTATATTAATTCCATGGAATGCTGTACAGCTTTCCATATCATTTCCATTTTGAGATTGTGCAACTTACAGGATTCTTATTTTTCTAGGTTGGAGCTAAATCACGTAATATTGCATATCTTAAAGGAAAAGTGCCATCTTGGGTTGGGATTCCTACCTCTGTTGCCCTACCATTTGGAGTTTTTGAGAAAGTTCTTTCATATGATTCAAATCAGGTTTTTCTCATTGCATGAGCCTACCTTTTCATGTATCCTTAAAGTAGTTTGCAATAACAGTTATTTACTATCATTTAATTCAGTAACTTCTAGCATTTTCATAATTTAAGTGTGTGTAGTGTTTTTTTATTTTTGTATACCTTGGAATAGAGACATCATTAACCTGGTAAATTTGACATTTGCATCAAAACTACAAAAAATATTGGTTAGTTGTAATTGGTGCAGTAGTATGCCCATTTAAGGGATTTTTCTCAGGGAGGGATTTCAGTTAGTAATCTAAAAGGATAGGTTAACACAGGTGAGACTAAATTTACAATTATAATGAAGCTACACTGTGAGTCTCCTTGGTTGACTCTATCAATCTTCAACAATTTGGAAATGAAAATAGAGAAAATGATCATGTTAAGAAACACCTTTATCACTAAACAATGGTTAGTAATGTCTTAGCTCAGGGTTAATTTTGCGTGTGGAAGGTTGCACAAAACAACGAGTATTTCTTGAAGCAGTCACAGTAATATTGTAAATTGCCACATGCTGGAGATGTAATTCCATTCCTAGAATCTGTTAAGCCAGCATTTCTGTCATGGTGCCTTCCATCACTTAAAGGTTGGCAGAGTTTCTGTTTGTGATGAATTCCGTTCCATCTGTAGAAATTGTAGAAGGAAACGCACATATTAATTTACTTTTGTTTGCATAGTATTTAGTTCCTGGAAAGTTCAATTCTGCAGCTCAAATCATGTAGATAATATCTTCTGTTCTCCTTTAATCTTTGGTGTGGTTTTTTTGTTCCTTTAATCCATTTCTTAATCCTGCCAGCTCATAACTGTCCTGAATTTAATTGGCAGGGAGTAGCAAAAAAGTTGCAGCTCCTGAAAACAAAGTTAGGGAAAGAAGATTTCAGTGCTCTTAAGGAGATCCGTAAGACAGTTTTAGAGCTTGCAGCACCACCCCAGTTGGTAAGCCATTCTACTGATGGACTTGAAAGATTTTATGTATTTTCTTGTCACATAAGTAAGATTCAGAAAATTGTGAGAGCACAAAAGCATATGTTTCTTACATTGTTTATGGACAACTTACCTACAAATAAAATACGTTAGCGAGGTGATATAATATTCAAAATGTTTTGGGTGCATTTGTATCTACCATTGACCTCTGCATCTATAGCCGGGCCATAGATTGGATACTGTTAGAGGATTTAAATATTAAAGTTACACCCTCTTTAAGAGCTCAAACTTGTAGAGTAGATGGTGGTTAACATATACTATTTGCTTACAAGGGGTTAAAACATAGGGTTTGTGTTCGTAACCCCTTGGATGCTTAAGATGAGGCTATCCATCAGCTAGATTTCACACCTGGAATGCATTTTTGCTTTTGAAGTTTATAATTTGTTTCTATAGTGTCAATAAAACATGAAAAGTGGTAATCTTATTAAGAAGCAACTCTGTAGGACTTACTTGCTTAACAAAAAGTCTGTAGTAAGGACTTCATGGGAAAACGATGTTAAACCATAGTTATTAATCCCGCTTCACATTGACTCAAACAGACCAAAACGTTCAACTCCAGTCATGAAACAATATCTTACCTCACTATATATTTCATTTTGTTCCGCATATGTTGTCACTATTGAAATGGGTTGTATGGATTATAATTCTCACAAAGTGGAAGATAGAGAATCACTGGAATTCAAAATTTTATTAGTAGGATACTAAATCTAAACAGTATCATGAGATAATTTAGTTCAGAATTTTGATTAATATACAAGGATATATGCATGTATCATCCATAAAGTTTGGGGTCAATTTATAAAATACCCACAAATATGATTTTGTTTGCAAATATGAAAATTTTCATAAACCAAACAGGTGTTATTATTATAATAAACAATTAGGGTGCAACTTGGGTGGGCCAACCCTACCCCAAAAAAACCATTTTTTTACGGGCTTGGGCAATCAGTTTTACAATAAGGGTTAGGTTTTGGGCAGAAAAATCTCAACATCAAACTTAATCTGAGTTTAATTGGGGTTGGGTGTCAATCTATGTTACATGGACTCAGGTACGTCTGTCAGGTGCGGGAATATATCTGGGAGTTAGATGTGTCAAATCCCCAAACAAAAAGACACATGAATAATACTGAATATTTATATTATTTAATAATATTTACCATTTATTTTATTTTTTAGGTAAAATAACGTCTTTATTTAACAGTGTGCAATATTGGCATTTCACTCATTTTGAAGCAATATATAACAAAATCGAATTGTTGGACGCGGTTTTTAGGTGCATGTCTCGAGCAAAAATGTCGGACGCATATCCCATACCCATTTATGAACAATGTATGTCGGACACATATACTTCACCTACTATTGATTTATAATTTTGATCGACCTTTCTTCAACAACCCAAACTTGAATTCTTGTTCTACCATTTTTTTTTTATTTTTTTTTATTTTAACATATTACATATTTATAATTTTAATCGACCTTTCTTTGATTTTTTTTAAATATTGATTTGTTATGTTTTAATCATGTATTAGGAAGCTTGGTTGAGGGTCGGGATCGGTTGGGGCTGGATTGAACCCTAAACTGGCTGAATTTCACCCTTTAAACAATCAACATATTTTAGTTGAATATTGATTTTTTTTTTTTTTTTTACTGAAAAAAAAGAAGAAAAAAAGAAAAGGATGTCAAATAAGTGACCGTTAGAATGATTTGGATTGTGCTTGTTGGTGGAGAAAAAACAATATGGATTGTGTTTCTTCCATGAAGAGCCCTAATTCACAGAGAGAGAATTGAAGATTTTCCATGATCACTGGTGTTGCCCATCCTGCTTTTACAGGTGTTATAAAGCATAAAATATATGTGACGAGAGAAATTAAACGAGTAAAACACACAACTATTACATGGTTCAGCCATTAGGGCCTACATCCACAGCACAAAGAGCCCCAAAGGGCCACCTATCTTTCATTATAATCTCTCTTTTCATACTCAATACACTGGTGGAGGCTCCTCTATATAGGAGAAGAAATTACGAGAATGGAAAGAAATAGAAAATAGGAAACAAGGAGGATTTTTCTCCACTGATTCAATCTTCAATAATAGGAAACATCAATTCCGTTAAATCAAATCCTCCCCTGGTTCCTCCATTAAATCTTCAATAACAGTTAGCAATAAAATCCTAAACTATTTCTCATGATCATCATATTCTTTTTTGCTCCTCTATGATCTCGGGATTTTTTTTCAAGAATTTGGATGTTATATGCTTATATAGGATACATTTGATCTTTGTGAAAAGCTGGACATTTGAAATCCAACAAAATTAGTATAAGAAGAATGATTGAACAGGTCCATGAATCTGAAATTTGAATATGTGAATTGAAAACAGTGTGGTTGTGGATTAGGGCTAGATTTTCTCTTAGAGCATCGATCTGCTCATAGCGTGAGAGCAGTACCCCCTTGTGGGCAGATCAAATGACTTGGCTCTCAACTCTGAAGCCTCAAATCCTGAATAAGATTAAAAAGTTTCGAGTTTAATCCAATCAAAGTTTGGGGGGAAGAAAAAAGAAAAAAGTACAAGTGAAGTTATCAATTTGAAGATGAAAGCACTCACAAACTACTGAGTGATTCCAAAGGGGTTTGAATTTCTATGAAGAGCAAGTATTTTCTTTGTTCTATGATTTTTTGTTTTTTCTTTAGTGTTAATTCAATCCTAGTGCTGGTTCCTTTATTGTATTCGTTCTTTCCTTTTTGGTCTGTTTACATTTTTATCTTTTCTTAATGATTTGTTGTCTATGAACAAGATGTTGATAATTTTGAAATTGACACTGCTGAACTAGATAATGGCACTTTTATGTTAGGCTTCCTCTTGAAGTTCTTTTTCCCTCTTCATTGTGGGTCTGTGGATGATATTTTCTTGGTAATATATTGTGTCTTCTAGGGTATTGGTGTAAACATATATATATATATATATAACTGATTAACTGTAGTATATATATATATATATATATATATATATACCTGATTAAGTGTCTATTGTCTACTACTTTACAGCATTATTTCTATCTGTCTTGGTATGTTCCTTTCCATGGAAAAACTGAAACAAATGGAATTCATAAATGTTCGAAATATAACCTGAGACCTTATGGCATGAGTTATTTCAGGTACAAGAGCTGCAAAAAACAATGCAAGGTTCTGGCATGCCTTGGCCTGGTGATGAAGGTCAGCAGCGATGGGAACAAGCATGGATGGCTATAAAAAAGGTAAGCTTGCATGATCCTGCGCAGAGAAATAGCATATGACCCACAGTTTAATGATGGCTTGCAGTCTGTCTTAATGCCAAAAGCAGTCACTCGTTATTCTCTAGAATTGACATCTCCTAAATACCCCTATTTATGACTTTTTCTCCTCTCGCTTCTCCTAGATATTAATGCTGATATTCTTCATTGCATATTTGAAGCAAGGCCATAGTTAGCTGGCTCCTTCACATATATCCATGTTTTACCTGAAAGATCTGTTCTGGATTAAATTTATCGACATATGCATGAATAATTTGCAATTGATGAATTTTTTATTTGATATCCCCAATACTTCTTTATCTACGAGTAATTGTGATATAAAGCTTGTTCTAAACTGCAACTTTTAGTATAACTTTCTTACTTTTAATTTAAAATTCTTTACATGTCAATTTTCCCATTTAGAACCTTGATATCTTGAGGCATTTCATTTACAGGTTTGGGCTTCAAAGTGGAACGAGAGAGCATACTTCAGCACAAGAAAAGTTAAATTAGATCATGATTATCTTTGCATGGCTGTCCTGGTTCAGGAAATAATAGCTGCTGACTATGCATTTGTCATCCACACCACTAATCCATCTTCAGGAGACTCGTCAGAGATATATGCTGAGGTAACATGTTTTTACTTCTTTGTTGTTGAATTACTCCCTGGTTGCATGACTTCAAATCATATGATCAATCTGGTTTGTATTCATCCCAGCCCAACAACTGGTGTTCACATCAGGTTTATAACTGATTGTAAGATGGTCTCAAACCATGGGGAATCATTATTTAATTTATAAAGCAAACTCCAGATACTGGTGATTAAAGGAGTGCTAATTTCTAGTTGTAATTTCTTTTTTTGTTCATATCTATAATTATTCAAGTGACTAGCCAAAGAAAAAGATGTTTATGGAAGTCTCCCTTCTGGCACAGGTAGTGAAGGGGCTTGGAGAAACTCTAGTAGGAGCTTATCCTGGCCGTGCTTTGAGCTTTGTCTGCAAGAAAAATGATCTTAACTCTCCTCAGGTAAATAACCTAGTTTCTTTTGGTTTCTAATTAGAGAATGGCCCGTATATACATGAATCGTGATGGATGTCAGTAGAACTGTAATCGTGATGGATGTCAGTAGAACTGTTAATTATTTTAGTAGTTATGAAAGTGTAGTGCCAAAATGGCAGCCATGTGGATGCCAAGGTAGCCTAATGGAAGACCAAGAGTTGTCTTGAAAATTGGTTTGGATTTTTATTTAAACTACCCATTTTTTTATTTGTCTAGTATTTCCTGTCCATTAAGTTGTGTTTTATTTAACTTTATATTGTTGTCATCTTTGCGTTTTGTGCCGGAGTTGGAGGTTGTGTCCGAATCTAATGATTTAGTGGAAAAACTACTATATCTAGGTGGATGGAGGATGGAGTTGTAGCTTCTGAATTATACTTGATATTTAGTAATATTATAGTGTAGCTCTTGTTATCGAACTCCTCTTTCCTTTTCTTGGTTGAACTTTTTGTTCTAAATTCTTCCTCCTCATTCTTGTCCACCCGTGTCAGAAAGTCAACTGTGAAAAGTTTTTCTAATGTTAATTTATATAATAATATTTTGTTGCATTTTGTGAACCAATGTTGTTGTGATTTTCATTAAGAAAGAGACCATTTATAATGTTTCTTCATAGTAAGATCGTTATTCTTTTGTGAATTTGGAGTTGTCTGTGCTCACGAATTTGAATATGTTCAGGTATTAGGTTACCCAAGCAAACCCATTGGCCTTTTTATCAGACGATCTATTATCTTCAGATCTGATTCTAATGGGGAGGATTTAGAAGGTTATGCTGGTGCGGGCCTTTACGATAGGTAACATTTTTAAAGCTCTTCTCAGCTGAGAAGCTAATTTTTAAATAGTGGATGGCATTTGTCGTTATTGTTTTGCCTTTACTTTATCCCAACTTCATGTTATGAGTTATGCATGCTGTTATTCTCCATGTCAAAAGCAATTTTATATGTTAAATATTTATTTATTCTCGCCAATTATCTAGCTATCTGTTCTTGAATTTACATAGTTGAAAATCGTGTCAGGCTTAACTCCACTAATTATGAAATTTAACTTGTGCGAAGCTGTGAAGTTGATATCTTATTTTAGTTTGTAGAATGGTGTGGTTCATTTGGAATTCATTTTGTTCTTTGAAAAGATCAGTCTAAGTACATATGCATAGAATAAATAAATAAAACTCAATACTAGAACCCAAGTACAGCCCGTAACAGTCCGCAATCTCTCTAAGTTGCCATGATTTGATAACTTCAATTCAGCCACACTGGAGGCAGCATATTCTGGCACCAGTATTGCAACCAATTCCTGTTCTTAAATGCTTTATAATAATCATATATTGCAATTATGTTTCATCTTTGAATGCTATATAACCACATATGCATACCCAAAAAAAAAAAAAAAAAAAACCTACCTCAATAGAAAAACCTAAAAGCAGCCCATAGCAGTCCGAACTATCTATAAGTTGCATTGCAATCAATTCTTGTCCTCAAAATGCTATATAAAAATCACATATTGCAAACACTTTTTCATCTTTAATTAAGGGACATTACATAGTGTTGGTCCTGCTACAGCATGGACTTGGGGTGGGAGGACTTGAGATAGACCTAAACTTTGGTAGTTCACAAAGTGGCTGCTTTGAGACTCAAACTTCTACCAGTGGCACTGATATTCAAGCGTTAAACCGTTGAACTATGCAATGACTCTCATTTTCTGTCCTTAAATGCTATTTAAAAATTTATACACTTGACATCAATAATTTGATGTGTTAATTAAATGTCAACTTCAAATGCATTTTTGCTGATTCACAATTCTTTTTTTCTGTAGTGTGCCGATGGATGAAGAAGAGAAGGTTGTGGTTGACTACTCATCTGACCCCTTGATGATTGATGGTAATTTCCGCCAATCGATCCTCTCCAGCATTGCACGTGCAGGAAATGCAATTGAGGAGCTTTATGGATCTCCTCAAGACATCGAAGGTGTGGTCAGAGATGGGAAAATCTATGTCGTCCAGACAAGACCTCAAATGTAATCCCGATACTTTCAGAGGTGATTTTATAAGAGTTGGTCGGAAGTGGGAGAATCTACATTATCCGGACCACGAATATTGTTATGCTGATTATTTATATAGTGTTTTTATGAGGGTATAATTATCTAAAAATGAGAGAAAATAAAAGGCTAGAGAATAACAAGATTACGAATAGAGAGTAGTGAAAAGATGAAGTTAACATTCGAACCGCAACATGGACATTGGACTTTGTACGTAAATTTCTCTTTTAAGGACTACTTGTTTACTAGTAAGACTGATAACCACTGGTGTGTCGGTGTGTGTCAGCTTTTTACCATTTGGTTCTTTTCTTTTCAGTGACTGCTTACTACGCATTACACAATGTGTGCTCTAAATGTACTATCTGCGAACGCAGAGAAGACATAGCTCAGCAAAAATGATTTGGTTCTCTCAATCTCAGCAAGATTCACCCACTCTAGTGAAATCTTGTGCGCATATGAATTGATTCAGAGAGGTTTTCTTGATGATGATGATAAAAGTTTAGGAAAGTTCGAGTAATGGATTTGGCGGAAAAACTTTGGGCTAATTACTGGCCTGTTGGACCAAGATGGGTCAATGTGTGGGCTGCACCGGTGGATTAGGATCCACATAAGTAGTGGACCTCCCATATGAAAAACCTGCCCATAGTCCATCCAGGTATGAACTGAAGTGGCACGCACCTAGACCTCCGTAACTGACAAAATTGCCCCTCTTGGTGAAAGCATTGCTTGAAGTCCATCCATTTGGGATACCACTGTCTTAATCATTGACAACATAACATGTGTCTCCGAGTCATTTCCACTGGTCTATCCGAGTGCGCACACCACTTTTGTCAATTTGTCCAAAGTCAATTTCTAGTATTCAAAATCTTCTCTCCTCTTTTCTTCATAAAATTCATTCTCAGAAAAATGTTGATGATGCCGACCAGATCTCAGAAAATCTTGATTTTCTAATCGTGTTCCATGCATGCCTAATTGAAAACCGTGCTAAGTTTGTTCTTTATGTGTGATACATAGATAATTTCACTTAATGTTTAAGCTACTTATCAAGGATGGACTAAGTGGTGGTGAGAAAAGCTTTTTAAATGAAATGAAGGTCACTGAAATAACTTTTCATGAACTCTTTCCAGATATCGTAACTGCAAATTGCACCAATGGGGTCATAGAAGTATTAATAAGAAGGGATGACTAATAACCTAACTAAGCACTTTCTCTAAAAGGGCTTTTAAGACATGATCAACAATATGATGAATTACATGTATGCACACAGACAACATCAAAATGGTGAGTTGGTTCACCATGGCAAGCAATTATGAGAAGAACATTGGGTTCTTAATGTGTGCATGGTATGAGGAACATCATGATGATGCACATGATGATGTAATGAGGATGGCCCATGAAGATGATATCCCCAGCATGTGGGTAATGAGAGAGAGAACAATATTCATTCTTTCCAACAATTCTCCACCTTCCAAAATCATGGGTTTGGAAAATCTCCACTTTGGACGTGGTGGGTATGTGATGAGAGACATGTCACAATTGCTATGCCCCCTTGCATGGCCCTTTTGGGATTTAATTACTTCAACTCATATAGTATTATATATATATATATATATATATATAGCTAATAAAGAAAGCTGGTCATGCCTCTTTGGACACAATCATTGCTTAACATCACCATTCTATGGTCCAAAGCCTTTAATCTCTTTCTTTCTCCCTATCAATAGAGCCTTTTTGAAATTTAATATTACATATATAGGATAATTACAAATAAACCATAGTATATTTTATAGAATGAAAGTAGAGAGAGAGAGAGAGAGAGTCTAGTTATATATTCTCAATGGGACCATTTTCATTTTGTGTTACTTCAAGAAATTTTGTCCATTGGTTCTGGAACCATGACCCAAGTTCTTCTAAATTAATTAGTACCATTCTTTCTCATGATTCTATTCTCTTCTTTTCATGTGGTTCTAAGTGGAATTGTCTGTTTGCTTTTTAACTAATATTCCAAATTAATTTAGATGCTCTGATATTACTCTAACGAGGAATGAAATATAGAAACATCTGATCAAAAAACAGCTTCTTCATTTACTTTTGTTTCTCACTTTATGTGTTGATTGTTTGGTTGTCACGAAGCCCATGGAATTGGAGAAGTATTTAGAATTATAGAGATTTAGGACCAGTTTGTTGAGTTACTCTGACAACAGATTTCAATTATATGAAAACATAATTTTTTTTTTTTTTTTTAATAAAAATTGATCGCTTTTTAATTTTCAGTTATCAGACAACGCACAATTATTTTTAAAAAATTAAACCAAACAAATACATAACATTCAGTATTTCCACTTCAATACTTTAAATATAATAATTAATACTCTTTTTACTTCTTTTATAGCAATCAAATCATGTGTAGCTTCATGATTAATTAAAGTTTATACATATTCTTCATACAATTCAAACATTCTTTTAAGGTGAACGTTCCTTTAGCTTTATGTGGGATCAGATAATTATGGTAAAGTTAGCGAAGCGATTAGACTTTGAATTCAATCCGGTTAAAAAGATTGACTAAATTAGTGACTACCTCTAACATTAAGTCAATGAATTACCCGTCTCATCATCACAAATGCACACTTCTTCCATTTTTTGGACTGCTTTTGAATTTAACCCACTAAATGTGGGTTGTACATATATATGTGTGTATATCGACAAAGTCATGCTCTATATATATATATATATATATCTATTTGTTCTCAACCTCTATTTCTCATCATTTTCAAGGGTTGTAAGGAATTATTTGATGAGTCTTAAAAGGCTCAACTTTCGTTATTCATTTTAACTAAAAAAAAAAAAAAAACTTTCGTTATTCATGTGGGGCTCTCAACCCATTAGGAGAAATGGGTCTTGGTCAATTTGTCTCTAAACAGTGGGATGGAGGCATTTTGGTCAACTGAGATTTAAGAAGTGGATTCTTTTTAATGGGTTTAGGCTTGGGGCTAGACTGGACCTACTAATGGGCCTGGCCTACACTATTTCCATCTTCATGTTGTCAAATGAACACTACTAGGGCTCCATCAAGTGATCTTCATTACAAATTTTTATTTATTTATTTATTTTTAAATAAATAAATAAATAAGCAACGCCTCTCACTCATTTTGTCCCACTCAGACTGTCCAACTCTTTTTTAATAAGGTAGAGATCATATTACTAAGTCTGAAATCGGTGCCATCTACGTAACACTATTCAATTACTATTCAATTCAATCAATAACTGAGTCAGAAATCGGTGACATCTTCGTAACATTATTCAATCAATAATAACTTATAAGACAACTTCATGTTTGTTTTCAAAACTTCAACTTTTAGATAACATAAGTTTAGATTGTTTAATGCACTATATTTCTTTTAAATTTCAATCCAAATTCTCTATTTATATGGTCAAATTTCAATACTAATTCTCTATTTATATGGTCAAATTTCAATACTAATTCTCTATATTATTCCCAAATTTTTTTCATTGACTTTACACCCTTTAAAAAAAAAACGGATATTCAAAAGAAAAAGAAAAAACTTAACGTCTTTTCAATGGGAAAGCAAATAGAACATTATGTGACCAAATGTATATGCTCTGTTCACAAATCAGACTTACAATGTTGGTTTGAATAGCTTTACTAAAAATAAGTACAGATATTATTTTGACAGAAAATCCTTTGAAGTTAAAGTGACCTTACATTTCTTTCAACTCATCTCTTATGGAGTCAATGCAAACCCATACACCATTGACATGTCAAAAAGAGGACTTTTGGCTCTCATTCTGAACTGTGCTTGTACTTTTTTTTGTACCCAAATTTTTTAAAAAATATATATTTAAATGTCCATTAATTACGCAAATGTGGCATCACTTTTTTATTTTTCATTTATTCTCAATACTTGAAACTCTAATATGCTCAACTTGGAGACACACTCATTATCCCTGGGGTTAAAGTCTAATAACAAATGGGTACCAGGAAATAATTGGTCTGAGGCCAAATCTTATAATTTATTATACCGAATGGACATGGATGGCATGAAAAATATAGGTCCCATGTAAAATATAGGTTAAATTACACCGACCTCTCATTAGATTTAGATAAATTATATACGAATAAATCGTTTATAGTTTATTATTTTGATCTCTTTTGAAATTTCGTACGCAAGTATCTTAAACGACACCCTAATATTTTCTTTCTGACAGACTTGTTGATAAATTGTATAAAATGAAAGATTTAATATTTCTTTATACAATTTTATTATAATTATTGTCTTTTCACATTCAAAATCACTCTCCGGCAACCGGTGAATGAGTTTAGAAGAGGTCGAAGTAATAAACGCTGAATGATCAGAGTAATTTACCCTAATATACATAAACATATACAGTAAGGTCAGACCCTTGTAACATGTAGTATATACACATATACACACATCAAATGTTCACACACTGGATGGTCCAAAATGGAGTAGGCACATTGCTTCGATAATTATTGGGTTGGAGGGGACCATCACCATCCATGAATGAAGTGAGACTCAAAACACAGCAACAGTGACCTGTGCTTAAACTTCATGTTTCAGAGTACCATATAAAAACATGCCCTACATTGTGTTTTCTTTATGTCATCTACTTTTAGACATATTACAGTAAGTTCACCAGCTTTTTTTCTCTCAATATAACCAAAAGTGAAACATTGAATGTTTTATGAAAACAAAATCACATGCTTATTTCAAACAAGGTCACTTCTACCACTTTACCTCAAAAGAGAATCATATATGGTACTCATCTAGCTTAGCCCCTTTTTTTTTCATCCTATATATACCCCCCAAATAATATATAGAGAGAGAGAGAGAGACGGGTTGTTTAGAGCATTTTAATCGATAATTAAATGATTGGACCCACTGTTATTAAATAAATTTTGATTGATTATTTTACTTTATTTTTCTATGAAATTTAGCTTTTGAATGAATTTAGTCTGAATTATTTTTCCAGCAAGTACCCAGAATCTCTATCTGGCACATAATCTAATTTAATTATTTATTTATTGGTATATAAATACAGTATGTACACACGCATGGGGTGGTTTACTTGATGACTGCTAGATTTTATACTATCTTTTTTAGGTTGTTTGAATAATGATATGGTCTTGTAATTATAAAGCCCTAGCTTTTTCTTTCGCAAATCTCTATACGTTGTCCCCCTCCGGAAAGCAACCATGGCTTTAGCAGCCTTTTGGGGAATTTTAGCGTAGTTTAATTACTACTACTTTCATAATTATGGAAGAAACCGATAAGAATGAATCTTGTTCCATATTGAATGTGGAAAAAAACTGTATATCTATATCTATATTTATATTAAATGTGCAAAGTGGTGTTTCGTATTTCAATATTTATTATCTAATAAAATCAATGACAATAAAATATTTATTAATTGATATACAAAGAATAGTTATTTTTTTATTGATAATTATCACAATATAACCGGTCTGACTAGTTATGATTATGTCATTATCAGGTGTCATTATCCTATTAATCCAAGAAGCATATAAATAGAGATATAGAGAAAAAGAAGAAGTGGTACAGAAATTGAGAATTTTAGAAATATACAGAAACTCTGCCAAAGAGTTTCAGTATTTATTTATTTATTTAGATAAAAAAATATTTATTAATTGATATAAAAAGAGTTTTTATAAAATAATAAAAAAAACTCTAAAATCTACCTAATAAAATTCAAATTAACCTATTTATCTATTTATTATTATGAATTTTTCAACAAAAGAAAATATAATTAAACAAAATAATTAATATATAAAATATTTATTAATTGATATATAAAATAAAATAATTTTTCAAAAACTCAACCACAAATTAGCTTTTATTATAAGTTTCTTAGGAAAATGAAATCTAATTAGACAATGATATATTTAAAGAAAATAAAATAATTTCTATAAAACTCTATCACAAATTACTAATTTTATTTTCAATAAAATTCTATCACATTAGACAAAAATATATTTAAAGAGGTTTTATAAAACTCTAATACAAATTACATATTTATCTATTTATTATGAGTTTTTTTTAATAAAATGAAATCTAATTAGACAACTATTATTAATATAAATATAAAACTCTATCACAAATTACCTATTTTATTTTCAATAAAACATCACATTAGACAAAGATATATTTAAAGAGTTTCTATAAAACTCTAACACAAATTACTTATTTATCTATTTATTATAATTTTTTTAATAAAACAAAATCTAATTAAACAAGTATTATTAATATAAAAAAATATTTATTAATTCATATAGAAAGGAAGTTTTAAAAGAATTTCCATAAAAACTAACACAAATTACCTATTTATATATTTATTATGAGTTTTTTTTATTAAAAGTAAATCTAATTAGACAAGAGTTATTAATATAAAAAATATTTATTAATTGATATAAAAAGAGTTTTTAAAAGAGTTTCTATTAAACTCTAACACAAATTACCCATCTATTATGAGTTTTTTTAATACAAGAGAATCTAATTAGACAATACTTATTAATATAAAAAATATTTTTTAATTGATAATAAAATAAAATAATTTTTCTAAAACTCTACCACAAATTACCTTTTATTATGATTTTTTTTTTTTAATAAAAGGTAATCTAATTAAACAAGAATTATTAATATATAAAAATATTTATTAATTCATATAAAAGAGTTTTTAAAATATTTTTTATAAAACTCTAACACATATTACTTATTTATTTATTTGTATTTCAGTATTTATTTATTTATATATATTAAAAAAAAAAAAAAAACATTACCACAAAATAGTATTTCTTATGAGTTTCTTAGTAAAATGAAATCTAATTAGACAACTATATATTTAAAGAAAATAAAATAATTTCTATAAAACTCTATCACAAATTACCTATTTTATTTTCAATAAAACTTTATCACATTAGATAAAGATATATTTTGTCTATTTATCTATTTATTATGAGTTTTTTAATAAAAAGAAATTTAATTAGACAAGTATTATTAATATAAATATAAAACTTTTTTACAACTTACTTATTTTATTTTCAATAAAACTATATCACATTAGACAAGATATATTTAAAGAGTTTTTATAAAACTCTTACACAAATTATCTATTTATCTATTTATAATGAGTTTTTTAATAAAAAAAAATTTTAATCAGACAAGTATTATTAATATAAAAAATTATTTGTTAATTGATATAAAAAAAGGTTTTAAAAGAATTTCAATAAAAACTCTAACACAAATTAACTATTTATCTATTTATTATGTGTTTTTTAATAAAAAGAAATCTAATTAGACAATAATTATTATATAAAATATTTATTAATTGATATAAAAAGAGTTTTAAAAGAGTTTATATTAAACTCTAACACAAATTATCTATTTATTTATTTATTATGTGTTTTTTAATAAAAGAAAATCTAATTAGATAATAACTATTAATATAAAAAATATTTTTTAATTGATATCAAAAGTAAAATTATTTTTCTAAAACTCTACCACAAATTACCTTTTATTATGAGGTTTTTTAATAAAAGGTAATCTAATTAGGCAAGAATTATTAATATATAAAAATATTTAATAATTCATAAAAAGGGTTTCTTAAAGTTTTTTTTTTATAAAACTCTAACACATATTACCTATTTATCTATTTGTATTTTTTATAAAAGGAAATCTAATTAGACAATAATTATTAATATAAAAAATATTTATTAATTGATATAAAAAAGGTTTTTAAAATAGTTTCTATTAAACTCTAACACAAATTATCTATTTATTTGTTATGAGTTTTTTAATAAAAAAAATCTAATTAGACAATAATTATTAATATAAAAAATATTTTTTAATTGATATAGAAAGTAAAATAATTTTTCTAAAACTCTACCACAAATTAACTTTTATTATGAGTTTTTAATAAAAGGTAATCTAATTAGTCAATAATTATTAAAATATAAAGATACTTATTAATTCATAAAATAAAAGAGTTTCTAAAATATTTTTTATAAAATTCTAACACATATTACCTACTTATCTATTTGTATTTCAGTATTTATTTATTTACATAATAAAATTTTATTAATAGATATAAAAATAGTTTTTATAAAACTCTAAAAATTACCTAATAAAATTAATCACAATAAAATATTTATTAATTGATATAAAATGGTTTTTATAAAAATAGTTTATATAAAACTCTAAAAATTACCTAATAAATTCAATCACAATAAAATATTTATTAATTGATATAAAAAAATAGTTATATTTTAGGGATAATTATCAAAATATAACCGGCCCGGCCCGGCCCAGCCCAGTTATGATTATGTCATTGTTAGGAGAGGATACATGTCATCATCCAATTAATCCAAGAATTATATAAATAAAGGTATGCAGGAAGAAGGAGTAAGTGGTACAGAAATTGAGAATTCTAAAAATTCAAAATTACAAAGAGAAATACAGAAGTTATACCAAAAAGTTTCAATATTTATTTATTTGTATAAAAAAACATTTATTAATTGATATAAAAAGTGTTTTTATCTATACTATTATTAGATGTGCAAAGAGTTTCAGCAGGGCTTCAGTATTTTTTTATTTATATAAAAAATATATTTATTAATTGATATGAAAAGAGTTTTTATAAAGTAAAATAAAATAACTCTATAAAACTCTAAAATTTACCTAATAAAATTCAAATTAACCTATTTATCTATTTATTATTACAATTTTTTTAATAAAAGAAAATCTAATTAGACAAGAATTTTTAATATAAAAAACATTTATTAATAGATATATAAAATAAAATAATTTTTTTAAAACTCAACCACAAATTAGCTTTTATTATTACTTTCTTAATAAAATGAAATCTAATTAGACAATGATATATTTAAAGAAAATAAAATGATTTATATAAAACTCTATAACATTTATTTATATACATAAAAAAATATTTATTAATTTATATAAAAATAGTTTCTATAAAACTCTGAAAATTGCATATTAAAATCAATCACAATAAAATATTTATTAATTGATATAAAAAGAATAGTTATTTTTTATGGATAATTATCACAATATAACGGCCCATCTCAGTTATGATTATATCATTATCAGGAGATGACACATGTCATCATTCTATTAATCCAAGAAGTATATAAATAGTGGCATGGAGGAAGAAGGAAGAGGTATAGAAATTGGGAATTATAGAATTATAGAGTAAAATATAGAAACTCTGCCAAAGAGTTTCAGTATTTATTTATTTATATAAAAAAAATATTTATTAATTGATATAAAAAGAGTTTTTATTTATAGTGTTATTAAATGTGCAAAGAGTTTCAGTATTTATTTATTTATATAAAAAAAAATATTTATTAATTGATATGAAAAGAGTTTTTTCAAAAAAACAAAAAAAAAAGCCTCTATTAAACTCTAAAATCTGCCTAATAAAATTCAAATTAACCTATTTATCTATTTAATATTATGAATTTTTAATTAAAAAAATCCAAATAGACAAGAATTATTATTATAAAAATATTTATTAGTTGATTTATAAAATAAAATAAATTTTCTAAAACTTTAACACAAATTAACTTTTATTATGAGTTTCTTAATAAAATGAAATCTAATTAGACAAGGATATTTTTAAGGAAAATAAAATAATTTCTATTAAACTCTATCACAAATTACCTATTTTATTTTCAATAAAACTTTATGATATTAGACAAAGATATATTAAAAGAGTTTATATAAAATTCTAACACAAATTACCTATTTATCTCTTTATTATGAGTTTTTTTAATAAAATGAAATCTAATTTGACAAGTATTATTAATATAAATATAAAACTCTATCACAAATTATCTATTTTATTTTCAATTAAACTATATCACATTAAACAAAGATATATTTAAAGAGTTTCTATAAAAGTCTAACAAAAATTACCTATTTATCTATTTATTATGAGTTTTTTAAGAAAAGGAAATCTAATTAAACAAGTATTATTAAAATAAAAAATTATTTATTAATTGATATAAAAAGAGGTTTTAAAAGAATTTCTATAAAAATACTCTAATACAAATTTCCTATTTATCTATCTATTATTAGTTTTTTTGTAAAAGAAAATCAAATTAGACAATAATTATTAATATAAAAAAATATTTATTAATTGATATGAAAATTGTATAATATTTATTAATTGATATAAAAAGAGTTTTTATCTATGCTATTATTAAATGTGGAAAGAGTTTCATTAGTGTTTCAGTATTTATTTATTTATCTAAAAAATATTTATTAATTGATATGAAGAGAGTTTTTATAATATAAAAAAAAAACTCTATAAAACTCTAAAATTTAGCTAATAAAGTTCATTTTAACATATTTATCTATTTATTATTATTAATTTTTTAATAAAAGAAAATCTAATTCGACAAGAGTTATTAATATAAAAAATATTTATTAGTATATATATATATATATATATATATATATATATTTATATATATAATAAAATAAGTTTTTAAAAACTCTACCACAAATTAGCTTTTATTATGAGTTTTTTAATAAAATGAAAGTTAATTAGACAAGGATATATTTAAAGAAAATAAAATAATTTATATAAAAACCTATCACAAATTACCTATTTTATTTTCAATAAAACTCTTTCACATTAGACAAAGATACATTTAAGGTGTTTCTATAAAACTCTTACTTAAATTACCTATTTATCTATTTATTATGAGTTTTTTAATAAAAGAAAATCTAATTAGACAAGTATTATTAATATAAAAAATTATTTATTAATTGATATTAAAAGAGGTTTTAAAAGAGTTTCTATAAACTCTAACACAAATTAACTATTTATCTATTTATTATGAATTTTTTAATGAAAGGAAATATAATTAGACAAGAATTATTAATATGAAAAATACAAGAATTATTAATATGAAAAATATTTATTAATTCATATAAAAAGAGTTTTTAAAAAAGTTTCTATAAAACTATAACACATATTACTTATTTATCTATTTATTATGAATTTTTTAATAAAAGAAAATATAATTAAACAAGAATATATTTAAGGAAAATAAAAAATTTCTGTAAAATCTGCCACAAATTAGCTTCTTTTTATTTTTTATTTTCTTTTCTATAAAACTCTATCATATTATCTATTTATTATGGGTTTTTTAATAAAATAAAATCTTATTAGACAAGAATATATTTAAACAAAATAAACAAGCTTCAAATCAATAATTAAAAAAATATATATGAAAACAAAAATTTTATAAGTTAGAAAACATTCACCACGTGCATTGCCTTTTCTTAGTGTATATATATGAGTTAAGTGTCAACTTCACATAATAACTTAAATTTTAGATCAGATCGTAGAACACCCTGTCACAACACTACTTTAGTGCAAAAGCTAAACTAATTAACACTATATATATATATATATTTTTTTTTCCTAATTTTTTTCTTTTGCCACTTTCACATACACTCTCTTATGGTAGTTCCGACTTTGAACTTTCACTTTGAAAGAAGAGAGGCTTACTAGTCAAATTTTGTGTTTGTTGCTAACCATGAATGTCTCAGAAGCAAAGAGTGAGAAACTGTAAAATTGGAAGAAGAAAAGGGACAAGGTAAGTGGGAAGCATCATTGG
Source organism: Cornus florida (assembly GCF_030987335.1). Lineage (NCBI taxonomy): Eukaryota > Viridiplantae > Streptophyta > Magnoliopsida > Cornales > Cornaceae > Cornus > Cornus florida. The sequence continues at coordinate 99,749,500 of NW_026775580.1, read as the reverse complement.
CAGAGCCCTAAAGGAGAACTGAAGAATGTTGGGAAAGGTAGCCCTCGGACTGGTGCTCTAATAATTAAAAATAACATACTAATATTGTATCTAATTTACTACACATACACAATCTTATTATCAAACAAGATGGCAATAATAACACATTAAGAAATACATTAAAGGGTAAAGTGAATATATATATATATATATATATATATATATATATATATATATATATATACAGAATGTATAAATACTTTGCGATGTAAAAAAAAAACCCCTATATTTTTTAAAGGATAATGCTTAGCTACTCACCGGTGAATAGCTTCACCCTACTCACCCCTTGTGTATTCCAATAATAATTTACAACATCAGTTTTAATAATAAAATAATTCAGATCCTCCTGTATTTTTTTGGATCAACTATTGAATAAACTTGGATTATTTTTTTTATTAAAACTGATGTGGTAAATTATTATTGGAACACAAGAGTGAGTAGGGTGAAGCTACTCACCGGTGAGTAGCTAAACTTTATCCTTTTTTAAATTGAGCAAATAAGTATAATTCTTCAATTTGAATATTGAAATGCCTAAAAGACCCCCAAGACAAAATAAAAATAAAAAACACTGATATCAAAATTTTTGGGATTTTTTTTTGGCTATTTTGGGGTTATTTACAAAAAAAAAATGGAATTTTTATAAAGAAAAATAAAGAATGAAATATCTAAAATACCCTTACAGGTATTTTGAGATTTTTCCAAAAAAGATTGGTCAAAATTGATTATCAGGGGCAATTGTCCTTGTAGGGACTCGAACCTCACCTTTTCCTATGGGAGGTTGAAGAAATATTATTAGATTACACAACCTTTAGTATCTTTTTGTGTATTTGTAGTACTTTTTTTTTGGGTATACAAATATTTTTTTTAGAGTCACTGTTATTCATTGCAAAAGTTGGGCTAACCTCTGAGATGTAAATTTTGTAATTGGCAGATTTAGGTGTCAAAATGTGTACAATCGACTTGTAATTTTTTGTTTTACTTTGAGTTTCGATGTCAAAAGCGGAACTACAAGGGTTACAATGTGCGTGCAAACTTCGATCCGATGAGAATATTATTTAGAAAAAGTATGTTAATAGAGTACATTTTATATTTCAAGTTTAGTTAGGACTTAAGGAAAACATGTTTTTATTGAGAAATTCTAAGTCTAAAAAAGTACAACAAATTGCAATTTTAGTCAAACAGGTTGCACTTTCTGATATAAACTCTTTTTCTCTCCTAAATTTTTAGGGCTTGAAGTCAATAATTTTCTAATTGAAATAATTATTTGAAAGTATATATATATTTTTTTTGCAGAAAATCACCTTGATTGTTCTGTATATTTTTATATACTTGAGAGAACACACTATTGCATGAGTAAGCCTGAAGTCGAGAGCTGTTGGACAAAAGAGTCGCAAGGTCAATGATTGTCAGTAACTGATTTTTTGGCAGAACGACAGGGTATGAACTTGAGTCAGAGTCGATTGTACTTTGTTTCAAACATAGTGAATCGTTTCGCTTGGGACTGTGAAAGTCTCTATGATTTTCATCTCGGTTGGTCGGATTTCTTCTTACTAGGGTTTTCATGCACAAAAACCCTAGTGTCATGTCTCAAATACTTTATTTTTTACTTTGTGGGTTTTATTTTAGTTTTATTTCAATACAATTAAAATAAATAAAAATTAGATAAGAGAGTAAGTAAAACCAATTCACCCCTTCTAAATTATTTTTAATATTAACTTTCACATCCATTCCGTGTAGCGCAACTCACATCACTGACCATTCCTGCATGGACTCCATTATATGAAAATGCCACGCAAGCCTTTTGAGTAATCGATTATACCAACTGTCGCAAGGAATATAATTAGTCTTTTTCTTAATGAAGTTTAAGCAAATAAACTATTCTTAATGAAAGGGGTACTAGCCGATTAGATAAAATCATATACAATTCAACTCAAATTGTAATGAACTGATCATAGTTGATTCCCCTAATTCTGGAATCGGGACGGAATGGTTGCCCTGTAAAATCAATTCAAACATCAGAATGGAGCATGATTTGAACTGTTTCACTGTGTAGCTCTACCAAAAATGGATCAGATGAAAGGTCCTCATCATAAAGGCTCACGCCAGAGTATGTTAATATAATATTTCAATTTAATGTCAGACTGCATATATAGAGCTTGAAGGACAAAATCAGTTTCTCAACAACCAAACACTCCTCTCCTCTCCTACCTCCACTCTCTTCCTCGTACCATACTTTTCTCCCATGAGAAAAAAGTAAAACAAGAAAAAATGATGAATGGTTGCTCACGCCAACTGAAAAAAGTTCAATTTTCTTACTCTTGGATTTTACATTTAATATATATATATATATATATTTTTTTTTTGAGAAAATTTTTATGCTATATTTTCAACTGTGATTTTCTTATTACAACAGAAAATGACCCCCTAACACACTAATGAGCTCAGATTAAATCATAACCTTAATTCTAATTGTTTAATTCCAACTATTTCAATAAAACTTCATTAGAAATTGGTTTTACGAGGACAACTTATGTTAAGTTCAGGCTAACTTTTTATATAATAATTTACACTTCAGCACAAAATTATCATCAAACCTCTGGATTATGTTAAGTTATATTTTAAAACATTGAATAGGTGTCTTGAAATTAAAATTAAAAAAAAAAATTATTTTAAGGTGAATCGCCACTAAAATTGGGACCGGAAGACTTTTAATTTCGATTTTAAAATGCAGATTCAAAATTTCCAAACCCTGACTAGCAATCTATAACGCGCGCATGCACATGCACTAATGTTTGCATAAGCACGAAATGGCAAAGTCCACATAACCAGGTGCGCATGCCAGCACAGCAGCTCCAACACCATTAACAAACTTGGCTTTGCTCACAGATAACGACACCCTTTAAGAGGCCCTACCTTACTATTACGGAGTACCGTGCAACTTAAAACATTACTAAAATTCCATCACATACCCTTCTTATTAAACTGCCTTTATCATCTTAGATCTATTGTTTCCATTTGACTAATCTAAGTGATGGCCCACTAGATGGACAACTCTCCATCCATCCCACTCAATACTTACTGTAGTATTGACCGCAGCATATCACTCATTTGTCAGATTATCCAAATTCAAAATTATTATTATAATGTAAACAGAACATTTTTAGAAATACTATCAAAGTGGGATACCTTTGTTTTGTGGAGCAATTTTATTAACCAAATTGGTTTGTATGTGAAAAATAAAAGAAAAGAAAAGAAAAAGGAAATAAAGAAAATGGTCAGCTGACACAAAGAACATCTAGGGAAGTGAGAAAGGGAACACCCAAAGCAAAGAACTTTGGAAAACCAGAATCAAGTGTAATTCCCATCTGTCTTCACACCCAAAGTAAAGAATAACAGAAATCACTAGTAAACCCATTACATTCTGTTATATGCCCTATAAATTTCACACACAATGTTTATAATAAATTCTAACTTTAAATAAGATTATCACACACACACACATATATATATATATATACACGATTTTAATTTTGTATAAAATTATTATATATATATATATATAGTTATCATATACATACATGATTTACTTATTCATCATACATAAACTCTCCTGTATAAATCATATATATAGTCTAACTTTATATAGGATTATCATGTATAAGATTCTAATCTTGTATAGGATTACTATATATATAATTACCATATATAAATATAATTTATTTGTTCATCACACATAACTTCTTATATATAAACTATATATATAGTTACCATATATATATATATAAGGTTTACTTGTTTATCACACATAAATTCTCCTCTTATATAAACCCCTTTGTATACATATAGCACACATCAAGGACAATATACAGACTGCTTTCTTTTATATTTCTAACCCACAAAAAAAGAAACTAAAGCTTCAGTCCTTGTATCGAAGACTGGAAACACAAACCCACATATTCTCTCTCTCTCTCTCTCTCTACTCAATTTATTCTTCCAAAAGTTTTAAAATTTGCATGTTTTGATCACAACCCAGTATTTATTTCTCACACCCACATGGGTTAAACTCTAAAGGCGCAACCCCATTTGTGTGTTTTTTTATTAGCTCATGCCTGGAAGTTGTAGGAGAAGAACATAACCCAAGAAGGTATTAGAAGCTTAGAGAGAGAGAAAGTCTAGAGAGAGAAGTGTGGTTTTTAGTTATTCCGGGGTTTGGAGCTTTGGAAATGGTGAGAGAGTGAATTGGGTTTCTTAGAATGGTTACTTTGTGTTGGATGGATTCAGTGGGAGGTGTGCTTCCATGGACAAAAACTAAGAATAATTGGTGTTATTTTTTTGATCACAGAAGAAGACAACACCAATGTACACAACAAACACAAACAGTTTTAGTAGAACAAACAACGCATACAAATCACTCAAACATGGCTTCTAGCTGTTGCCGAACCTCACCAATCATTCCTATTTTTGTTTGCTTTCTTCTTTTTACTTCCTTTGTTTGTCCGGTCCTATCTTCTGAATCCGGCGACTACCATCGAGCCAACCAGACTTTCCGGCCAGGCGAAGAGTCGACGAAGTTGAAAATGATCAGAACCCATCTCAACAAGATCAATAAACCTGCTGTCAAGACAATTCAGGCACTTTCTTTTCCTTTGAATGACATGTTTTTGTTATGAACACTTCAAATTATTCTCTTTCCCCTGTTTTTGTTCTGTTTTTGTTGTCTGCTTGTTGGGGTGTTATATTTTTAACTTATTGCTTTTTGGTACAGAGTCCTGATGGTGATCTGATAGATTGTGTGGTATCTCATCGACAACCAGCTTTTGATCATCCACAATTGAGAGGACAAAAGCCATTGGTAGCTAAATTTCACTACACATTAGTTTGAATTGTTTTAGGGGTGTTTTGAGCTTCTTCTTTTGGAGTTTGGCAAGTAAATCAAAGGTAATGAAAATTTGGAGATTTTTGGTGAATTTGTAGGATCCACCGGAGAGGCCAAAAGGCCATAATCCGAGAGGCATGGTATCGGAAAATTTCCAGTTATGGAGTCTGTCTGGTGAATCATGTCCAGAAGGAACAATTCCAGTTAGAAGAACAAGTGAGCAAGATATTCTCCGAGCCAGTTCCATCCGAAGATTCGGAAGAAAACTGCGAAGACCTCTCCGGCGTGATTCTTCTAGCAATGGCCATGAGGTCAGTTGGTGCTTCAAACAAAACTGCAAATTAAATGGGAAGACTCAAACTTGGTCATATTGAAAAAAAAAATCAAACCTCTAGAGAAACTAGGAAAATAAAAATTGGATATCTTTTTTATGTTCTTGTTTTTGTTTCAGTGAAATTTAAATCTGTCACATTTATTGATGATCAACTTCTGATTGTCATTAGTTCAGTCATTGAATGTATGTGACAGATTTCTATTTCCAGAAATTACAGACTCTCATGGTTTTCTGTACTAATACTTTCACTAATTTCCAAGGGAAAGGTCTTGTCGATGACTAACATATTGTAAAAAAACTTTCTAAATACTAGAACTTTAACAAACTTATATTAATTGAAAACAATATAGTAGGAATTAGTCTGTGCTCAATGTCACTGTTCTATTTAGAAATTACAAAAAAAAAAATCCAATTAAAACCATTGAATGTTGAAGTTAAATGAATAAATAGGCTAACAGATATTTCTTTCTATATTTTTGGGTAACAGCATGCAGTTGGGTATGTAGCTGGAGATCAGTATTATGGAGCTAAAGCCAGTATCAATGTGTGGGCACCCCGTGTCGCGAACCAATATGAATTCAGCTTATCACAAATGTGGGTGATCTCTGGTTCATTTGGCGACGATCTTAACACCATTGAAGCCGGTTGGCAGGCATGTTCTTAGCTTTCTGATTTTTTATTTTTAATTTTCCCGAAATTCAAACAAACGACTAACAGGGCTCAAAGAAGAGATCATACTATCTAAGCTAATGCTCGTTATTGAAATTTGTAACTGAACTGCAATAATAAATGTCACAACTTCTGCATCAAACCTTAAATCCAGTTACTATTATAAGCAGATTGAGAGCAGTTCAATTCAACCTATTGGTAAAATCAGAAAGAGATGGATTTGAGTATGAACTGCCATAAATGTGTATTGTGTTATTCAAAGTGATTATTACGTTTCAACTACCTCTCAAATTCATTGAATCCATGTAATGTAGTCATAGATGCTAATTCAATTATGTTTTACAGGTGAGCCCAGAGCTGTATGGAGACAACTATCCTAGGTTCTTTACTTACTGGACAGTAAGTTTTACACTGGCCTTGGGTTTTTTAAGGACAATATGATTTATAAGTTGATTTCGAAAAAATAACTGATCATGGATTAATTTTACAGTCGGATGCATATCAAGCAACTGGATGCTACAATTTGCTATGCTCGGGTTTCGTTCAGACTAACAACAAGATTGCGATTGGGGCTGCAATCTCTCCAACCTCATCGTACGGTGGTGGACAATTCGATATCAGCTTGTTGATTTGGAAGGTAAGCACTTCAAATTTTGTTTGGTTGTTGAGAAAATTGAAGTGTGTTAAAGTTCTTTTTTTCACTTATGGGAAATGAGATGAAGCATCTTATGCTTCAATGGGAAAAGAAAAAGAAAGAAAACTCCTTCTGTTTCATACCTTTGAGAAGTAACTCCCGGGAAAACATGAACCAACTTCTGAAATAGGGATTGTGTTTCACAGTTGGTAAAGTTCAGGTTGCATTATTGGGGAAGAAAAATGGTAGTCTCTCCAAAATACTTTCCAATACCACTTTTCTCCACACTTAGCTCTCAAGCAAAGCAAAATATTAGAAGTACACTATTTTGGTTGCAAAAATATCAATTTCCATCTGTATGTATATACACACACACACACACACAATTGGGTACTAACTCAAGAATTTGAATTTAATGGTTTGTGGACTCAAAATAGTAACTCCTATCTTAATTAGTTAATCAATTTAGTTTAAATAGAAATGTGTAAACCAATTGATGTCTTTTATAGCTATAAAATTTGTGGAGGCCATTGTCACATTACATGTTATTTTTACATTACTTACATAATATATGTATGTATGTATGTATGTATGTATGTATGGAGAACCATAGGATCATAATAGTTCTCCAAAATGGAATATTTGATGCATGGGAAAAGACCTCAAGAAACCTTGAAATAAGATGTACTTGGTGGGCCCTCCTCGATGTAGATGTTCCGTAAGTGCCAGTGTGGTCTTACACAACAAATGTCTGAAAAACAAATTCAGCCAAACTTACACTATACACCATTCAGCTAAAATGCACCCGGTCAGTGATGGACCAGAAAATTTGGTGAGGGGGGGCGAATTTTTAATTTGTGGGTACAAAATTATATGATGGGTTTATTTTTGTAATTTTAGTAGGGTTTTTTTCATAAATTTTAAAAAAATTTAAGTATAAAATGAAAAAAAAAATCAGTGGGGCAAATTATAATTATAGTGGGGCTTCTTCATAAATTATCAAAATTTGAAGTATAAAATGCTAAAAAAAAAAAGAATCCAATGGGGGCGAATTGTAATTTTAGGGGAGGCATTTTCATAAATTTTAAAAACATTAAGGTATAAAATGAAAATATTAAAAATTCAGGGGGGGCATCTGCCCCCCCTAGTCCCCTGTTGGGTCCGTCCCTGCACCCAGTTTAGTAGATTGCACGCGTGCATTGCCAAATTCTTCTTAGAATCAGTATAGTTTTCTTATGTTTTCTACTTTATAAGATTCTCTATTCTTTTCCCGGGAAAAAAATGTCATAACCATAATCGTGAACACAAAAAATTTAAAAAACAGACCGTATTTAGACGTAGTTGTAAATAATATCTCTGCAAATTTCACTTACCATTCCTTGGGTCAGAAATTCATTTATGATTTAGAAATTCGAGAAGGAAATAGTCGTTGCACTTGCTTAAATTTAATTTTTTGTTTACTAGTCCCTATAAGTTCTTGCTACTAAGCACATGCATTGTAATTAATGTGTGATCTAATATGTAATTAAAAATAAAATTTAAAAATGTTTGTTTTGAAGGATCCGAAACACGGAAATTGGTGGCTGGAATTCGGATCAGGAGTTCTCGTGGGTTACTGGCCATCATTTTTGTTCACGCACTTGCGAGATCATGCAACCATGGTACAATTTGGTGGAGAAGTTGTTAATAGTAGGCCATCTGGGTCTCACACATCGACCCAAATGGGAAGTGGGCATTTTGCTGGAGAGGGTTTTGGAAAAGCTTCCTATTTTCGAAATTTGGAGGTTGTGGATTGGGATAATAGCTTAATTCCACTATCGAATCTTCGGGTTTTGGCGGATCACCCGAATTGCTATGACATACAGGGAGGAATTAACACTGTTTGGGGGAATTATTTCTATTATGGAGGGCCTGGAAGAAATGCAAGGTGTCCCTAAAACACAGGGATTAAATTGTACATGGCTTGGAAATTTTCCTCTCTCCTCCCATTTTTCCTTTCTTTTCTCTTCTTTGGGTGATTTGGGTTCCTTTCAAAATCTTTCTTATTGGGTTTGGGTTATTCTTATATATTTTTTTCCTTTCTTAATCCATTTTTCTAACAGGCGATCCATTAATTAATTGTAATGTAAATTTCGAAAAAGAAATAGTGAATATACTATGGTTTGTGATTTAATTCCATCCATCTTTTGTAGAAGTATTGATTTTCGTTTCTTTTCTTCTTTTCCCTCCGGGAAAGGTAATGATGTTTATATTTGATTATTACTTAATTTTCAAGGGAAAAAGAATTATGAAATTCGATTAGGTAACACTTTGTCGAACAATGATCATATGATATAATAAAATTAATCATAACATATATATATCCCACTTTTGAAAGTTTTAAAGAAGAAATTATCACTCACATGAACCCCCGAATTTATGGACAATTGATATAATAATAATAATGTATTCAAATCTTTCACATGAATTTGTCTCAAAAAGTGCGCGTATTCGTATGATGCCAACTAAGTTTATCTTATAGTCTACGTTATTGCTTATATATGCATCTTAAATTGGTCCAAAGGGCAAAGGCTATCATATTATTATATTATACAAACTGTAGTGTAGATACCTAATTTTTTTTTTATAATAACCTATGAATAATTATATAGTACTTCCTTCATCCCACAAAAAATGTCATGTTTGGTGAGTCACGGTTCCCCAAACATGATATTTTTTGTGGGACGGAAGTTGTGAGCACGATTCCCCAACTATGACATTTTTTATAGGAGTCACGATTCTCCAAACATGACATTTTTAGTAAGATGGAGGGAGTAATTTATACATCAAACTGAGATTTTGTTAAATACTTAAAAGAAGACTACACTTCTAGGTTGTTGAGCTTTTAAATAGCTATGCATATATTGTAAGGAGTAAAGCACGTATACGGAGACACAGACATACACTATATATATATACACACACACGCACACAGAAGGGGACGGCAAGTCGGCAACTTGTTATCATATATAAAGGAGACGAGTATGCTACGTCGTGTGTGTATATATATATGTGCGTGTATATATATATATATAGAGAGAGAGAGAGTTTTGACTTGGAAGGCAAGATGGTGGCTTAAGTAAAACGTCCGTAAGCAGTCAAATATATCTTTACTTGATCCACAAGGATTTTGTGGGAAATGGATGAAATTGAACAATGAGGACCCACATCGGTTATTAACTTATTTTAATTGAGAAATTCATGAGTTTGAAATTGACATATATATATATATATATATATATATATATTCTGCATTTCAATGTTATCAACGTTTTAATTATAAAGTACTAAACTTAGGAGACATCAGCATAAATTTTTGAACATCTACATATTTTTGAATTTTGGTTGTGATATTTTTCTCTTTAAACATCTACAAATTCAAATGGAATGGTTACATACAATATTATCATTTGTAAATGTACCACATATGTTATGTTTTCATATATGTTTTTAATTATTGAGTTAAATTGTATGTAATTGAAATGTTTGATGGATGCTAGGAACCGTTCTCTCTCCCTCTTAATGGAATCCACCAACCCTGTCACTTTCAACACGTGGCAACGTGATCTGTTGACACGTCTGCAAGGGCATTAAAACTGAGAAATGGGTCCTACTGCTATGGTAGGTACGATCATAATCAATGGGGTATGCATAGATGATACTTTGATTTTTTTTTTTTTTTTTTCCAACTTACTTTGATGATGATGGGTTATGATTGATCACGATCTGGCAGTTGGAGAATACTATGACAAGCCCCAACACTAGCACTTGCAGTAATGGGTTGATTTTGAATCTCAATTTTGGTCACAAGTCGTAACTCTAACAGCTATACCAGTATTTCATTTCTCATGGTCAGAGTCAGACTTGATTTGCTCCGTACCATTCCACCACATGGGACTGCCAAACAACCCAAATCTCTTTAATATCGGAGTCCGGGCTTGTTCTGACTACAACCAGGTGTCTCCCATACAATACAGATTGGATTAAGGTGGAGGGTGTGACACCTAAAAAATTATAGGAATAAAAAAGAACCTACAAAGATTTCAACTCTACTTCACATTAGAATGCAAGCTCATTAATTTGTAAATATTGACCATCTATCTCTATTCAGGAATAAATATGAGGAGGAACTTGCAGCTGAATTCAGACTTTCTGGCCTGAATCAATATGTGCCCTAGAAACACAACCTCCATGGCCCATTGGTCCAAGGCATGAGCCCGTACTTGCATGACTACGACTCCTTCCTATGGTCCAATTCATAATATCTTTATCATAGCATTTATGAATCCGTAAATGGATGGTGCAGAGAGTGTGACATATATGGATATCTTTCAAATTCAATGTTCAAATCATTGTGTATATTCAAATGGAGTGCATGCTTTCAATGTTTTCCCTTTACACTGTCTCTTCCTTTCTGTGAATCTAAAAGAGCCTACAAAGATTTCAACTCTAATGGACATGAGAATGCAAACTCATTAAAAGCTACAGCAGGGTGCTCAGAACGGATAGTCAATCATATGGACCCCATACACACCTGTAAACATCGACCAACTAGATGGTAGAAGCACAGCCTCCACGGCCTATTGGGCCTGGACATGAGCCCATATTTACATGACTACGACTCCTGTCAACAACATCCCCTACTCCAAGCTGTCTTATAATCCATTAAACGCCCTCAAAATCTAAGCCATGACCCAGCTAATATTGGGCCAGTAATGAACGAGACCAATGTATCCGGAGGCCCAAAATTTTAATAAAACGGCCTGGAGAATTGTAGTATTATGAGTCAAATTCAAACTCTTTTGTTTGTCAATTCATCAAACATTTACGCCCCACCACCACATCCAATAGTTGGGAGCTTTGTGGGTGGGATATTGTAAAATTTTAGAATTGCGTGGGAAAGTCTTAACATAGCCATTTTATTTTGCTGCAATTGTCAAAAGAAGGAATTACAGAGTCTAATAATTTAGCCATTTTGAGCAGTCAATTGAACCTAAGTCGAATTGAGATGATTAGATAACCATTTTGCAGGCAGTGTAATAAATTTTTTAACAGCAACAATATATATATATATATATATATATATCAATGGTACATATTGTCTCACTGCTATGAATAAAATAAGGTAATAAAAGGTAGGGTTTGTCATGAATTTGTTCATTATAGTTGGATCTGTGGGTTTCCACACTTGATGCTTACCCGTTGACCTCGCAGAAGAATAGAATTATACTACCTTAATTAAGCCATGATATCACATGGAGCACATGCATTATGATTAGGAGTCATGCAAATCACGTGACAATCAAATCTTTAGGTGCATCCCCAAATCACGTGACAATCAAATGGTCAAATCATTTGTGTGTGTTTAATTTTTAGGTGCATCCCCAAATCACGTGTATAGGGCTAATTCCATTTCCTCAACACCAACAACCGAAATTAATTAATAAATAAATTAATAATGAAAAACGTAATAATTATTAGTAGTTCATTTGTTTCCGCTAAACTTACCATGATAGATATTATTATATTTATATATAATTTATCTGTTTTGAGCCAGAATTTGCATGAAGATAATTAATTCCGTCATTGATTATAGGCAACACATGAATGTCATGCAAAAAAGAGTAGCTTTTTTTTTTTTTCTTTTAAACCCACAAAGAGTTAAATCATTTGTGTGTTTTAGGTACAATTGAAATCATGTGTCTAATTAAGGCTAATTTATTTTCTAAACAGCCACAATGGAAAAAACGAAAGAAAAAAAGAGTAAAAAACTGAAAATGGAAGTGTTACCAGTTACCACCAAACATGGCCAGCTTGTGTTTGAACCAAATTTAGTGCAAGTGATATTATTAATTTGATTAAAATTAACTCATTCACTTTCTATTGCTAACTAATTGCTCTAACAAATGTCTAATGCTTTTTGGAACATTAAACACGCTGACCAAATGTGCAGCTACATGCCACGGTCGGTTGATACCTTCTTCGTCTAAGTTTTTGTTTTCAATTTTGCTTGAGGTCAAAGAAACAAAAATAAAGAACCCACGAAATTGAAGCTGATCTGCTGAAGATATTGATGTATGTATGTGTTTATAAAAACATAAAATTCCATCAATTATTATATTTATATTCCGCTAAAAAAATAAAAAATAAAAATTCTTTAGCCCTAGCATTAAGTGTAAGAAAGTGGATCTTCTCAGATGTTTCTCGCACATTGAAAATACATTTTAAATCAAAATCTGAAAGTGTCTCACGTGAGTCACAAAAGTTGATTTAGAATAATTTTAAATATTTTATTAAGCTCTATTTGAATGACTGGCCCTGAGATTCCAAAAATTTTGAAAGACTGTATCCGAATTTTTAAATGTGATGCCCTTTATAGTTTATACATAAAGTTTCACACGGGCAAAAAATTTATATGAGTACGAAATTTACATTAAAATCAGACGATAAGCACATAAAATATACTCATTAAGGTTGAAAACACACAAAGCAAAAATCGGTCTTGGTGCTTTATAAAAAGCACAATCCAATTTATATTAAAAATTTTAAAAATATTCAACAAGCCAAGTGAGCATAGCCAATCACATTGTCATCATTCTAGTAAAAAATTGTAACCAAGTTTCACAGCCATTTCTTTTCTCCTGAGCTAGTATCTTCTTTTTGGTGGAAAATCTGCCAGAGACTTTTACAAGAACTTAGTCAAAAAAATCAAAATTCACCTTCATATCAAAGTAAATACGACCATCTTACATTTTGAGATACAAAATTATAAATTAAAGTACTCCAATTATCACTGCCATTATTTTGTTGTTTGAACTAGGTTGAATTAAAAATTTGACAGTTGATTGATTGCATCCATGAGTTAAAAATTTGGTTGTTTGAATTGGGCTTAACTATCATACATCCATGTGAGTCCAAAACTAATTAATATAATAATAAAATAAATTAGTTTTTTGTTTAAATATATAAAAATATTTTATAAATTTGAAGGAAAGGGATAGAAACAAATTATTTTTATCATACAAATTATTGTATTACAATTAATATTTTAAGTACGTATTTATTGTCATAATATTTTTTTTTTAAAGTTATTTATTGCCATAAATTTATATGATATATGATGGTGTATTGTCTTTTATTTATGAAAATTATGACTTAAAATGGATGTCTTTTAATTGATTAAAAGGGTAGTTATGTTCAATTATAAAAAATAGTAATATTTCAGACATATATTACTATATTAGATTATGATACTAAATTTGAGGCACTTCCAAATTAAAGGCTCTAGACCACGGCTTTTGCAACCATAAATCTGCCTAAAAGGATATTTTTTCATCTTCTAACATTTCAATTTATAATAAAATACTCCATTACAAGACACATGCAACTTAACAATAGGGGACAAAAAAATGATCGAGTGCCTGATACCTATTTTATGAAATTATTGATGTGCGTATTTGCATTATTATGACAATTTGCAAAACAATCCCTCTACTCTTATCATTACATAGATAAAGCACTTGAACTATCCTTTTAGAGAGGAATTGGTAACGTATAACAAAAATATGTTTGTACTTGTCTTGGGTTTTTTCCTTTCTAAATTATTTTGTTGGAAGTTACTATAGGTGTGGCTCATAACTAGGTCAGGTGTCAAAATTAGTGAAAGGTAAACAATTGCCGTATCACTCCTTATTAGTAACATATTAAATCATTAAAAGTCTTGAAAGGCCTCGCCATCAAGCAAACAAACCCTAACACTGCATTAGGTCATTTAAAGCTTCAAATAGTTTTCACCAACGAGCAATCAAACCCTGACATTGCGCTAGGCTCCTCAAAGTCTCGAATGGTTCACACCAACAAAGCAATCAAACCTTAGCGTTGCGCTAGGTCACTTAAAGTCTCGAATGGTTCTCACCAACAAGCAAACGAGCCATAGCACTGCACTAGGTCACTCAAAGCCTCGAATGGTTCTCACTAACTAGCAATCAAACCCTAGCGCTGCGTTAGGTCACTCAAGGCCTCGAGTGGTTCTCACCAACAAGCAATCAAGCCCTAGCATTGCGCTAGGTCACTCAAGGCCTTGAGTGGTTCTCACCAATGTGCAATCAAGCCCTAGCACTGTGCTAGGACACCCAATGCCTTGAATGCTGCCATCATCAAGTTGAGCAAACAATGACACTATCCTACACCCCCAGGGACGTCAAGAGTCCTCGGTGACCAGAGTACCAAATCACGCAGTACTATGAATTAAAAGCAAGTTGTAAAAACTCATAATCAAGCAACTCGAGATATTGATAGAGTCTTCTTGATATTTGGAGCTTTTCCTCATTGGGATTTATAGATATAAAGGATTTGGTTTGGTAGATGAGAAACTAGAACATGCTCCTTAGACGAGCCTGGTTCGTGAGACGGTGGATGCACGTTGCACGTTGTAAAGCAGAGATTTAGTATCACATTTAATGCTCTGACATAATCATAATCAATTTGGCTATTGCCAGGTATAAAGATGACAAAAATGCATTTAATGCAATGGATGGAAATAGTCAGCAGGTTCCAGGGCGCGATAAGAGAAAGTGACCTCTTAGAGCCAAAGGGTCATCATGACTACTTCAGTAGCCATGATTCTTGACAAGGACCACTAGGTATTATCCAGGGTGTTTTAAGGCTATAAATAGAGGCCGCGAGACAAGCATTAAAGGGAGAGTATCAAAAAGGGTATTAATGTGAGCATGGTAGCGCATGCCCTATCTCCATCAATGTACTTGTTAGCCAGTTTACTTTCTCCTCCTTCTCCATCCTCCTTCTTGGATCCCTCACATTCGTGTTCACATATATCACCATTTATTTATTATTTAGTTGTGTTAAAAAAGTACCCTCCTACAGTTACTAAATCAAACTTTATTAGGCCATGTTAAGAAAATCTTGGTGATACACCGTGATGGACATATAAATTCTTATGAGTGGGGGGCCATTGAAGAAATAAAAAAAAATGAAGATAATTAATATTTAAATAATGATAAATATAAAAAATGTAATTTTAATTGATAATATTTTTATTTATTACATTTACAATAGAAGGGGGGATTGATGGATGAGGTATTACTATGAGTGAAAAAACGAGAGACATGATTACTTTACTATTTTCTTGATCTTAAAAGAAAATAATAATAAAATAAAATAAAATAAAATCATTGAAGGCAAGAATATACAGGGGAGACATTTTAAAATCTTTTACAACAATCATAGGAAGTAATGTAGTAATATAAATTACAAAGGGCCTTGATGAGTAAAGGGCACTAGGTCGAGACATTTTAAAGCCTTTTACAAAAATAATAGAAAGTAATGTAGTAATATAAATAAAGGACCTTGATGAGTCGAGGGCACTACTCTTGGGGACATTTTAATTTTTTAACAAAAATCATAGGGTAGTAATGTAAATAACCTAGGGTCCAATGGGTTGGTAGGTCCGTCCGTACATGGTGACACATAAGCCTTTTTTCACCATGAACTCGCAAAGCCCTCATTGTAGTCGGACCACCATGTCTACCCAGATGTGTACACTTGGACACCTTCGGGTCGGGTGCCAACTCTAAATAGCAATTACAAGACCTTCTGTCAAGTACCTAAAGGCAGATGACGAAGACCGGTTGGCTAGAGATTTCTTGTAAAAACACTAGCCCTAGCTTGTACCTCAATTGTAATAATAACAGAGAGTTTTTGATTCAATGGTATATCTTTTACATCCTAAACAAAAAATTAAAAATTAAAAAATAAAATGTTTGTCGGCTAGTGTATACTCAAGTTGAATTCAATGTGTCATGAGTTTCAAGGGAATGTAGGAATGGATTGTCTTTAATTCAGAAATTGAGTAAGAAGATTTTCCGCGCATGATAACTGTTAAAATATAATTGGTATATATATATATATAATTACCTTTTCTTAGCCTTATATCATATTCAACTGTCATAACAATTGGTGATTGGTAATTTTATTTTATTTTTATTTTTTTTTAGTATTTACTTTTTTTAATTTTAGACTTATATTATATCCCACTGTCATGTGAGCAAGTTTTTTACTCATTGATAAGTAAGAAATTATTTTTAAATTATAAATAAATCTATTCTCATATTTCAAATTCAAAATTTTAATTAAATTTTTGTCAAATTCAAATAGCAATAGTGATTTCAATATTTCATAAATGATAAATATCAATGGTAATACGAATACTTTGTCTCCCACTGTCAGCATAATTGGTGTGAAAAAGTTTTTTACTCAAGATAAATAAGATACTATTTTTAAAGGGATAATATCACTTACCTCTTTGGAGATTAAGCCTAATTATCGACACTACTCTTAATGTTTCAAAAATTATAAAAATTTCCCTCAAAGTTAGCCAGGTTGTAACACTTTCTCCTTTCTGATAATAGTCAATGCCGATTTTTAATGACATCAATCATTTTTTAGCTTGAAATAAAATGATAAATATCAGTGGTAATAGAAATACTTTGTCTCCTACTCACCATAATTGGTATGAGAAATTTTTTTACTTACGGTAAATAAGATACTATTTTTAAAAGAATAATATCACTTATCACTTTCGAGATTAGGCCTAATTACAAGTAATACCTTTAAAGTTTCAAAATTTTCAAAAATCTCCCTCAAAGTTAGCTTGGTTGTAACATTTTTCCCCTTCCGATAATAGTCAATGCTAGTTTTTTTTAATGACATCACTTATTTTCAAAGACATCACTTATTTTTTAATGACATCACTTACTTTCGAGATTAGGCCTAATTACAAGTAATACCTTTAAAGTTTCAAAATTTTCAAAAATCTCCCTCAAAGTTAGCTTGGTTGTAACATTTTTCCCCTTCCGATAATAGTCAATGCTAGTTTTTTTTAATACCTTTAAAATTATATTTTTGATTTCTTAAACTAAAATAGAATGGGAAATGATGTTGAATAATTTTATTTTTACTTTCAATTTAGTAAAAATATTTTGAAAGCAAAATATAAAAAATAAGTTTAATAATTTTAATTTTAATTTTGCTTTCCTGGTCTTGAGTGTAAGAGATGGGTAACAAAGTCGCATGGGTTTCCCGAGTCCGATATCAATATACACACAAACACAAATGATTACAACCTCCGTATCTCCATTGGTCTACAGAAAAAGTACAGAGAGAGATTGACGAGGCTGATATTCACCCAACCAAAAATCCATCCAACAATCAAAACAAAATCCATTACTTCCTGTTAGCGAATCATCTCTCTTCCAATGCCAGAATCGTGGACCTCAGCCTCGGCAATCTCTCTCTATATACTGTGTGCCGATACCGGAATCCATGGAAACCAGAGCCTCAAATTTGGGTCTCCCTCTCCGATGCATGAATTCATGGACAAAATGACCGGGAATAAAACTTTTGCAGTGTGAATTTCTTGTAGATGGGAATTTGGGTCTCCCTCTCCGATGCCTAATTGCCGGATTCCTTGCTCATATCGTCACATCCTCATCGCCGTTTAATCCGCCGATAAGTTCAGTCCGGCCTCAGCTTGGAGACACTGCTCGCCACCGCCATTCATCTGCTTTCAGCTAAGTGGGCTTAGGTTAAACCAGTAGAGAGAGAAAGTGTTTATGTCTTCTCACTCCTATCATCGGATGCAACTTGAACTCCATCGGTGGCGGCGGCATTTGAGACCACCAGGGTCTCTGATTTGGCAGAGAATTCCGTCAATTTTAACTTCTTTGAGGAGGAATTTCATACGCAACTTGCTCTTTCAAAACGGGTTTCAGTTTTCAATGGCTGATCAATGGTGGGGAGGAGGTGGGCGGAGGAGATGGGTGATACGGCGGATGACCCCTGTTAAGAATATATATATATATATATATTTAAATAATACTATAGTAGTACAAAAAAGAATTCCTACGAACATGGTAGAAAGTAAAGAAAGTGGAGATTTCTCACTTTCTTTTCTTTTTATAAAATTAGAAAGTATTTTTTTAAAATAAAAAAATAAAAATATTTTATTAAACATATTTTTTACTTCTACTTTTCAATTTTATAAATTGACGGTAGAGATCATGAATTATTCCTGTTAATAAGGTTTGGGCGGGTGTATCCTCCCGGGTCCTAGCGTCCCGCAATAGTTTAAAAATTTTACTTCCATTCCTGCTCAAAACTGTAAAAACCGCCACCGTTTAACATCTTTATCCTCGTGGGTATCCGCCTCGCCCAGTTTAAGACCATAAAATTCTTATCCTTTTTTTTTTTTTATCAACTAAAATTATATAATTATTGAAAAGATTCATAAAAAAAAATAGACAATAAATAGTTTAACATAAAATTCAACATTAAAAACATTCTAAATGGTTCCAGATTTTCAGATTTTGTTGTAAAACAAACTGTCTCAATATATATACTAACGAAATAAGGGTACTAATGCGAAATATATATACTAATGAAATAATGAAATTTAAGTAATCTAGCCATCTAAACAGGGTGGGGTGGGGCGACCTCCCCCGTCCCTGTACCGACCTCACGTAGGTTTTCATTACATCAAACCATTTCCGCCAAAATAAACTAAACTGTTCTCCAAAACTGTCAAAAATGGGCATGGGGTAGGGCAGGTACCCACGGGGACGAAGCAAATTGCCATCCGTACTCATGTCAAGGTTATTTTCTTTATTTTAATGTCAAGGTTATTTTCTTTATTTTAATATACATATATATATATAATTTCAAATAAATACTTAACAATCATAGTAGGAATTTTCTTTTGTACAAATTTTTTCGTTTTTGTTATTATATTTGTTCATTACTTCTATCCCATAGGGTAGAAGGGTTTGTTTATTTTGATTTTGTCTAAATATATATATATATTTGTTACTAATTGGAAGAGAGTTAGGTTTCCAACTCTTTTCCTACTCGTCCCTAATTTAATTAGAATGAATCCAAGCCTATTTCATTTGAGAAGAGGCATTACTTAGCGTGAGCGACTAAAATTGACATTATTGACAGCAAGAGCTCCCTCGGTGCATTTATCAAGACATTTTAATTTGTTCTGGTCTTTAACTTTATTGTCGAATAATCTTTAATCACCATTCATTCAAATCAGCTCCATCAAATCTTTAAATCCAAACATCCAAAAGGCAGACGGAATTATTTATCCTTTAAGTATACTTTGAAAAAAAAAAATTCGCAAATTATATATTACATTGTTAATGTTAATATAGCAATATGAGACCATCGTGCAAATTTTTATTTTTTATTTTTTATAAAAAAAATTCAGAAAATATTGACTAATTCATGTGGTTTACTAAATAAAATTTAATATGAAATTTTAATTATATAATTATATTTCAAATTGTTAGATTATCGTCTTAATATTTATACACATAAAAAAAAATAACGAACTAGTGAGAAAAATTATGACATAGCCTCATGATAGTATAACTCTATATGAAATCACAAAATAAATAAGACTTGTTGATTGACTTATATAAACACGGCAAATTGTGAAAATAGCAATATTACCTTCTTTTGTTTATTTTTCTTAATAAATTACGAAAAACTTTAATTATGAATAGACTATGCAAATTACAACGATATAAAAATCAAAATAAACGAGCAATTTTTTTATTTTAAAATATAGGAGTTTGTATTGATTTAATTGTATATATTTTTTACTAATATGATGAGTAATCTTTTAGACCAAGGCCTGTAGCCTTGTCTTGTGTTATTCTCTTTCTTTTATTTTAGTCAAAAGTTTGATAAGTAAGAAATTATTTTTAAATTATAAATAAATCTATTCTCATATTTCAAATTCAAAATTTTAATTAAATTTTTGTCAAATTCAAATAGCAATAGTGATTTCAATATTTCATAAATGATAAATATCAATGGTAATACGAATACTTTTGTAACACCCCCACATTTTCCACGCATAAGTTGATCAGGCTTATACACGAAAAACGAGGGATATCAAAAACAATTGGCAATATACAAGCATGGAATACAAAATGATGGAAATAAAAGAATTTAGACAGGAAAGAAACATTAAATAATACAACATCCATCCATCCTTTATTTAATACAGTACTTCATTACAACTTGGAAATCCTACGTCAGGGATCCCTAAATATAACCCTGAGAGTTCAACGTCAAAAGTAAATAAAAACTGAAACTGAAATACTACATAAAACTTCTACCCTGCACTGGATCGTAGGAGTAGATGAGTTCGGATGATGGTCCCACACTGCTAACCTCAGCCTTGAAACGGATACTGACCGTATCCTGAAATAACAACAATGGTGGGTCAACCCCACGAGCAAGTCCTCTCTACTATGACCCAAATCAGAGAATCAAATAAATTAATCATTATGAATCGGATGAGTACTATATCTGTATACATCCTACGGGAACTATCCGATGTATAACATGACCTCAACCAGAATAGACGGTGATCACTTAGACTCACACTAGGTGGTTAAGTGTCGCCTTTCCCTACCCGGGAAATCAGCTATTATACATGGTGCACGGTACTGACAACACAGACTATAACGAACTACACAGTGATAACACCTCGCAAAGTACTGATGAATATACTGAGCATATAAATTAGGCAACACTTGCCAACAATATTAAGAAATATACCGAGTATGTCAATTAGGCAACACATGCCAATAATATTAATAAATATACCGAGTATGTCAATTAGGCAACACATGCCAATAATATTAATAAATATACCGAGTATGTCAATTAGGCAACACATGCCAATAATATTAATAAATATACCGAGTATGTCAATTAGGCAACACATGCCAATAATATTAAACCACATACCCCGACAGCCACACATCTGTCTATCGCAACGAATGCATAAGGTATAAATGAGTCTAAACTTATTAGTCAGCTCACATGGTTCTATATGGCAACACATCCATATAATATAAATGCGACATAATAAACAGTCCATTTATTCCCTGAAATGCACACAGCATAATAATCATGGTTTATATACGATTAACAGTATAAATATTCCATAATATATAATGGGTTATTTATATGAAGAAAACCAAGCACTAATTAATTTAACATTAGCGGTTATTACAGTTTAATAAAATAATACCATTAATAGTCGTTAAATCAATTACATATGTTTACTAGCGATTCGCACTTTAACTGATACAATTAATATTTAGAAATATTAATCGGACAATTATAATAATTAACGAGAAATAAAATAATAATATAATGTCCCGTTAATTCCAAAAATGCCAACCCGAGGCCCCAAAATGTATAGTGAAGGTCCTGGTAATGACAAAACAGTCCCTAGGGGTATTCTGGACTTTTCCAGCAGCCGCAGAGGCCCTTCACGCGCCCCCACGCGCCTCCCAGAGCTCCCCACACGCGCCGCCAAGCTTTCCCACTCTCCCACGCGCGTCTGGCGTCAGCCACGCGCGCACACGCGCTCCCACGCGCGTTTGGAGAGTCCCACGCGCGCGCACGCGCTGCCACGCGCGTACTAAGGGTGCCTTGCTGACGTGTCACTTCCTGGTTGGTTGGCTGCATCCGGACTCCGTACTCGCGTCACACCGGATCATCTCACCCTATCTTCCCTCCATCCAACGCCCACAGATCCGGGTGTACCGCGGTATCATGGACCGCGATGCACCGGATCAATCAGACTCCACTAATGGCCAGGATGCGCGCGTACACCCTCCTATGGTGCGCCGCGTTGCACCGGATCACTCCGGTCGTCTCCCCCACTGCCGGCGACCGGAAAACTCGCCGGAAGGTCGCCGGAAATTGCAGAAAATGCCCGGAAAAATCTAGAAAATTCTAGAAAAATCCCTAAAGTCTTATTTAATTATTTTTAGCCATTATTAATTTCATAGGACATTAAATAAATATATACCATCCTATATAATTAAAATTCCATTAATTTGAATAAAATAAAATTAATAATTTATTAACCTCTAAACCTTGGCTCTATGCATAAAACTAAACTAAACAATTAATTTATTAATTCAAAGGGGAAAAGTAGATAATAACTTGCCTTTTTGGATTTAAAATAAATCCGCCGGTCTGCGCGTAGTCGGGAAAAATTGCCTACACCGGTCCAAGCTTCTTTCTCTTTCTCCTTTCCTTTCACTCTTATAAAATAGCTCTCTAGAATTTATACTTTGCTTCTAACTCCCTTTTATTTTTTTCTAAGGCAAGCTAGTTAATTTATAGACAAAATATATAATATAAATATTACAAATATCTAATTTATAATAACTTCTCACCCATTTCTCATATTCCTACCTATATGGCTTTAATTCCAACCATAACCATTGATGCAATCCTATCCTAATCTCTAATTTCATCATGACTTTGGTTTAATACTATTATTCTTATTATAAATATTATTATTATTATTACTA
Organism: Cornus florida; assembly: GCF_030987335.1. Lineage (NCBI taxonomy): Eukaryota > Viridiplantae > Streptophyta > Magnoliopsida > Cornales > Cornaceae > Cornus > Cornus florida. The sequence continues at coordinate 99,726,482 of NW_026775580.1, read as the reverse complement.
ATATTATTATTAATAAACTTTTATAATAATTATTATTATTATTATATTATTATTATTATTATTATTATTAAACTAATATAATTATTATTATTACAAAATAATACATTATATCATCATAATACTATATAACACAAATATAATACTTTAATTAACTAATAATGATTAATATAAGCATAACCAACAAATAAAATTATTATTAATAATACATGCATAATTAAATGAATAAATTTACTATTTTAACATACACAATCACTTTACATGCACAATTAAATGAACATAATATAATAATGTAGTATGCACAAATAAATAAAATTAATTAACCTAACACAAAATTAATTTAAATACATTTTAAAATTACGGGGTATTACATTCTCCCCCCCTAATAAAGGAATTTCGTCCCCGAAATTCACTACATACCTGTATTAAAAAGTCCTGGATACTTGGCACGGATAATATCTTCCCGTTCCCAAGTAGACTCTGTAGCATTATGATGACTCCACTGTACACGTACTAATGGAATAGTCTTCGTGCGCAGTATCTGATTCCTACGATCAAGAATACAGTAAGGTTGTTCCAAATAGGTTGCATCGGGTTGCAACTCAATCTCACCCACATCAATGTGTTGGTATCGATCTTCGTCCCGTAGAAATTTTCGCAGCGTAGATACATGAAAAACATTATGTACCCTATGAAGATTATCTGGTAGAGCCAGACGATAAGCTACTGCCCCAATCCGATCTGTAATCATAAAAGGACCCACAAAACGAGGCGATAACTTACCCTTTGACCCAAACCGCATTACTCCCTTCATAGGAGAAACCTTAAGCAAAACCTGATCACCAACCTTAAACTCCAAAGCACGAGTTCGACGGTCAGCATAACTTTTCTGTCTGCTTTGAGCTGTACGCATCCGATCCCTAATGATAGCGATCTTTTCTGACGTGTCCTTAATAAATTCAGGACCCAAAAAGCTGTTCTCACCAACTCCAAGCCAACAGACAGGAGACCTACACGGTCTGCCGTACAAAGCCTCAAATGGTGCCATACCAATAGTTTTCTGATAACTATTGTTATAAGCAAACTCTGAAAGCGGCAAATATTCCTCCCAATTGCCCTTAAAATCAAGAACACATGCCCGCAACATGTCTTCTAAAATCTGATTAACTCGCTCAGTCTGTCCATCTGTTTGAGGATGATAAGCAGTGCTAAGATATAGTTCTGTACCCAAAGCCTGCTGAAAGCTCCTCCAAAATCCTGATACAAACTTCGGATCTCTATCTGATACGATGGACAATGGTACACCATGAAGTTTCACCATTTCTGCAATATACAGCTTAGCATACTGTTCTGACGTAAAGTTTGAACGAACAGGCAGAAAGTGAGCGGACTTGGTCAATCTATCAACAATGACCCAAATAGAGTTGTGATTATGCTGTGAAGTAGGTAATCCCTCTATGAAGTCCATGGAAATACTCTCCCATTTCCACTCTGGTATGGGAAGTGGCTGTAACGATCCTGGCGGTCTCTGATGATCAATCTTAATCATCTGACAGGTGCTACATTTAGAGACAAAGATAGCTATATCTCTTTTCATGCCGGCCCACCAAAACTGGCGTTTCATGTCCTGATACATCTTGTCTCCCCCTGGATGTACAGAGAACTGAGAAGTGTGTGTCTCTCTCATCACAACATTTCTCAAATTATCAGCTGAAGGCACAATTAAACGTCCCTTGTACCTCAATCCTCCATCAGTCCCTATAGAATAAAAAGGAACATCTCCGGAGGCTAACTCCGAAACCCGATCAATACACTGTTGATCTGAGAGTTGCGCTTGAATGACCTGATGAATGATAGAAGGAGTTACTACCACACATGCCATAAAAGCGTCTGCTAACTCATCAACAGTCTTCAAAGCATCCCACTCTGTTGTAAACAAAGCTGAAAGGCTGACATAGGGTCGGCGGCTGAGTGCGTCTGCTACAACATTCGCTTTCCCTGGATGATACTGAATAGAGAAATGATAGTCTTTCACGAACTCCAACCATCTGCGCTGTCTCATATTCAGTTCTCTCTGTGTGAACAAATACTGTAGACTTTTATGATCGCTAAACAATCGAAAAGTCTCCCCCAAAAGATAATGTCTCCAAATACGCAAGGCAAAAACCACTGCTGCGAGCTCTAGATCGTGAGTCGGGTAATTAAGCTCATGAGGCTTAAGCTTCCTAGACCCATAAGAAACTGGTCGCTCTTCTTGCATCAACACACAACCCAAACCCTTCAGAGAAGCGTCGGTAAATACTAAATACTCGATTCCACTCTGAGGTGTGGCTAAGACAGGTGCAGAAGTTAACTTACTCTTTAATTCAGCAAAAGCAGTCTTACAAGAATCATCCCATACAAATGGTACATTCTTCTTAGTTAGATGAGTAAGTGGACCCGCAATTTTGGAAAATCCCTGGATGAACCGGCGATAATACCCCGCTAATCCCAGAAAACTGCGAATCTCTGTCGGTGAGGTAGGCTGTCCCCACTCCATAACGGCCGCAACCTTGGCTGGATCTACTGCTAATCCTTCTTCTGACACTACATGTCCCAGAAATTTGACCTCTTTCTGCCAAAATTCACACTTCTCAAACTTCGCAAACATCTGATGTTCTCGAAGTGTCTGCAATACTGTGCGTAAATGTCTGGCATGGTCCTTCTCCGACTTAGAGTAAACCAGAATATCATCAATGAAAACAATGACAAACTGATCTAAGTATTCTCTGAATACTCTATTCATCAAGTCCATAAAGACAGCTGGAGCGTTCGTCAAACCGAAAGGCATAACACGAAACTCATAAGATCCGTACCTCGTGAGAAATGCTGTCTTTGGAACATCTTGTTCTCTGACTCGTAGCTGATGATAACCAGACCTCAAATCGATCTTTGAAAAGTAAGTAGCTCCCTTCAACTGATCAAACAGGTCATCAATTCTGGGCAACGGGTACTTGTTGCGAATAGTGACCTTGTTCAGTTCTCTGTAATCAATACAAAGACGAAGAGATCCATCCTTCTTCTTTACAAACAGTACTGGTGCTCCCCATGGTGAAGTACTCCTGCGAATAAATCCCTGGCTGAGCAACTGTTGAATTTGATCTTTCAACTCTCGCATCTCCACTGGTGCCATTCGGTACGGCGCCTTAGCAATAGGCGTAGTGCCTGGAGCTAAATCAATAACGAAATCTATCTCTCGACTCGGTGGCAAGCCTGGAATTTCCTGGAATACATCCTGGAATTCCTGTACTACCGGGATGCTGTCAAGAGATACCGCAGTCGCTTCCTGTGAGTCCTCCTCAAGAACGAATAAATAAGTGCTAGGCCCTCTATCAGGTTGTGGTACAACAAGAAGATACATCTCCTGTCCTGGTATGGAAAATACAATAGACTTTTCGTAACAGTTAACCTGAGCATGGTACTGAGATAACCAGTCCATCCCAAGTATAACATCATACGAATGCATATCTAACACTAACAAATTTGCAAGAAATCGAAGCCGGCCCATATCTATACGGATATCACCGCTATACTCTCGTAAAATTGCGCCAACTCCCAATGGTGTATAAATATTAAGAGGTTGGTCACATAACTGAGTCGTCATACCAGATAAGATAACAAAAGATCTAGACACAAAAGAATGTGATGCACCAGTGTCAAACAGTATACGAGCAGTTCTACCATGTATAGAAAACATACCCTCAATAGCCTGAGGAGCCTGCGCATTATGTGGCATGAAGTTATAAACTCTGCCATGATGCAACTGCTGTGGAGGTTGTCCCGGAGGAAATGGTGGTGCTGGAAGTGCCGGAAAATTCTGAACTTGCCCACGTGGCATCGGTGGGGCCGGTAGAGGTAATGGCTGATTAGGTCTCGGCTGCCCATACTGTCCCTGCTTAGCTTTGGGACACATCTTGGCCGGATGCCCAATCTCTCTACAGTGATAACAACGTCCCGTAAAAGGACCTGCCTGCCTTCTCTGTTGATTTCCCGACCACTGTTCCTGTCCGGTCTGAGGTATCCCACCTTGTCTACCCTGATTAGGGACTCCATCCCTCTGCACATCTGGGTTTCCTTTGTTTTTCTTCCAAGGTTGATGTCCTTGAAATCTGCCCCGATCATTGGACTTGGCACCACTGCTGCTTCCTTTCTCCACTGTCTGGTAGTCTCGGTTAGTCCGCTTATCTCCCTTGGACTTCCGGTAATCACTCCTCATCTGGCAGTGCTGTAAGGCGGCATTAACCACCTGGATATAAGTAGTATATGCCGGACTACCTAAGATCACCACTTTAATCGGCCATATCAACCCCTTCACAAAGCGGTCTCGCTTCTTTTCTTCCGTATTGACCTCCTCTGGTGCAAATAATGACAAATTAATGAACTTCTGTTCATACTCAGCCACAGTCATATCTTCCTGTTGCAGATCCAGAAATTCGGTCTTCATCGCTGATCTTACTGACATAGGAAAATACTTGTCGTCAAAGCGAGTCTGAAATTCAGCATACGTCAATCTGGTCCTCTCATCGACAGTAGTAATAGACTCCCACCACTGTAATGCATTGCCTATCAGCATAAACGTAGCCAGCATCTGTTTCTGCACTTCGGTACAGATTACCATCCGAAGATGACGCTCGCTCTCCTGTTTCCACTGATATGCTAACAGGACATCTGTGGACCCCGCAAACGTTGGTGGATTTCCCCGGATGAACGAGTGACGAACTTTGTCCCATGACATTGGCTGTGCCACTGGTTCAGGAACAGGTACTATCGGAGGAGGTTGCTGGTTTCGTAGAGCAGATGCTACTCCTGCTGCCACAGCTCGTGCAATGATGTCAGCAACTTGAGGAGAAAATTCCTGATTCTCATTTTGAGTTGGGGAAATACTGCGATGACGGTTCGCATTCCTTGTCCCATGCCGAGACATCCTTCTTTTAAATTCAGAAAAATCTAACGTCAGTACATTATAATGGACCGACTAAAAGAATACAAAGAACCCTAATACTTAGGCTCTAATTATCAGAATACACAACGCGGAAGTATAGTAATCACAGATCCCTAAGACACTCGAACCTGGAATGCTCTGATACCAACTGTAACACCCCCACATTTTCCACGCATAAGTTGATCAGGCTTATACACGAAAAACGAGGGATATCAAAAACAATTGGCAATATACAAGCATGGAATACAAAATGATGGAAATAAAAGAATTTAGACAGGAAAGAAACATTAAATAATACAACATCCATCCATCCTTTATTTAATACAGTACTTCATTACAACTTGGAAATCCTACGTCAGGGATCCCTAAATATAACCCTGAGAGTTCAACGTCAAAAGTAAATAAAAACTGAAACTGAAATACTACATAAAACTTCTACCCTGCACTGGATCGTAGGAGTAGATGAGTTCGGATGATGGTCCCACACTGCTAACCTCAGCCTTGAAACGGATACTGACCGTATCCTGAAATAACAACAATGGTGGGTCAACCCCACGAGCAAGTCCTCTCTACTATGACCCAAATCAGAGAATCAAATAAATTAATCATTATGAATCGGATGAGTACTATATCTGTATACATCCTACGGGAACTATCCGATGTATAACATGACCTCAACCAGAATAGACGGTGATCACTTAGACTCACACTAGGTGGTTAAGTGTCGCCTTTCCCTACCCGGGAAATCAGCTATTATACATGGTGCACGGTACTGACAACACAGACTATAACGAACTACACAGTGATAACACCTCGCAAAGTACTGATGAATATACTGAGCATATAAATTAGGCAACACTTGCCAACAATATTAAGAAATATACCGAGTATGTCAATTAGGCAACACATGCCAATAATATTAATAAATATACCGAGTATGTCAATTAGGCAACACATGCCAATAATATTAATAAATATACCGAGTATGTCAATTAGGCAACACATGCCAATAATATTAATAAATATACCGAGTATGTCAATTAGGCAACACATGCCAATAATATTAAACCACATACCCCGACAGCCACACATCTGTCTATCGCAACGAATGCATAAGGTATAAATGAGTCTAAACTTATTAGTCAGCTCACATGGTTCTATATGGCAACACATCCATATAATATAAATGCGACATAATAAACAGTCCATTTATTCCCTGAAATGCACACAGCATAATAATCATGGTTTATATACGATTAACAGTATAAATATTCCATAATATATAATGGGTTATTTATATGAAGAAAACCAAGCACTAATTAATTTAACATTAGCGGTTATTACAGTTTAATAAAATAATACCATTAATAGTCGTTAAATCAATTACATATGTTTACTAGCGATTCGCACTTTAACTGATACAATTAATATTTAGAAATATTAATCGGACAATTATAATAATTAACGAGAAATAAAATAATAATATAATGTCCCGTTAATTCCAAAAATGCCAACCCGAGGCCCCAAAATGTATAGTGAAGGTCCTGGTAATGACAAAACAGTCCCTAGGGGTATTCTGGACTTTTCCAGCAGCCGCAGAGGCCCTTCACGCGCCCCCACGCGCCTCCCAGAGCTCCCCACACGCGCCGCCAAGCTTTCCCACTCTCCCACGCGCGTCTGGCGTCAGCCACGCGCGCACACGCGCTCCCACGCGCGTTTGGAGAGTCCCACGCGCGCGCACGCGCTGCCACGCGCGTACTAAGGGTGCCTTGCTGACGTGTCACTTCCTGGTTGGTTGGCTGCATCCGGACTCCGTACTCGCGTCACACCGGATCATCTCACCCTATCTTCCCTCCATCCAACGCCCACAGATCCGGGTGTACCGCGGTATCATGGACCGCGATGCACCGGATCAATCAGACTCCACTAATGGCCAGGATGCGCGCGTACACCCTCCTATGGTGCGCCGCGTTGCACCGGATCACTCCGGTCGTCTCCCCCACTGCCGGCGACCGGAAAACTCGCCGGAAGGTCGCCGGAAATTGCAGAAAATGCCCGGAAAAATCTAGAAAATTCTAGAAAAATCCCTAAAGTCTTATTTAATTATTTTTAGCCATTATTAATTTCATAGGACATTAAATAAATATATACCATCCTATATAATTAAAATTCCATTAATTTGAATAAAATAAAATTAATAATTTATTAACCTCTAAACCTTGGCTCTATGCATAAAACTAAACTAAACAATTAATTTATTAATTCAAAGGGGAAAAGTAGATAATAACTTGCCTTTTTGGATTTAAAATAAATCCGCCGGTCTGCGCGTAGTCGGGAAAAATTGCCTACACCGGTCCAAGCTTCTTTCTCTTTCTCCTTTCCTTTCACTCTTATAAAATAGCTCTCTAGAATTTATACTTTGCTTCTAACTCCCTTTTATTTTTTTCTAAGGCAAGCTAGTTAATTTATAGACAAAATATATAATATAAATATTACAAATATCTAATTTATAATAACTTCTCACCCATTTCTCATATTCCTACCTATATGGCTTTAATTCCAACCATAACCATTGATGCAATCCTATCCTAATCTCTAATTTCATCATGACTTTGGTTTAATACTATTATTCTTATTATAAATATTATTATTATTATTACTAATATTATTATTAATAAACTTTTATAATAATTATTATTATTATTATATTATTATTATTATTATTATTATTAAACTAATATAATTATTATTATTACAAAATAATACATTATATCATCATAATACTATATAACACAAATATAATACTTTAATTAACTAATAATGATTAATATAAGCATAACCAACAAATAAAATTATTATTAATAATACATGCATAATTAAATGAATAAATTTACTATTTTAACATACACAATCACTTTACATGCACAATTAAATGAACATAATATAATAATGTAGTATGCACAAATAAATAAAATTAATTAACCTAACACAAAATTAATTTAAATACATTTTAAAATTACGGGGTATTACAACTTTGTCTCCCACTGTCAGCATAATTGGTGTGAAAAAGTTTTTTACTCAAGATAAATAAGATACTATTTTTAAAGGGATAATATCACTTACCTCTTTGGAGATTAAGCCTAATTATCGACACTACTCTTAATGTTTCAAAAATTATAAAAATTTCCCTCAAAGTTAGCCAGGTTGTAACACTTTCTCCTATCACTTATCACTTTCGAGATTAGGCCTAATTACAAGTAATACCTTTAAAGTTTCAAAATTTTCAAAAATCTCCCTCAAAGTTAGCTTGGTTGTAACATTTTTCCCCTTCCGATAATAGTCAATGCTAGTTTTTTTTAATGACATCACTTATTTTTTAGCATGAAATATCACATTTATCCTAAGAAAAATTACAAAGGCATATACATCCTTATTTTTTATTTAAAATTACTTATATACCCTCCTCCTTCACCCCCCACCTCAATCTAGCCTCAGATTTATCCTCCTCAACAAACCCATCAACTGCCGAAGTCTTCTCACCTAACTGGTAAAATGTCTCCTGTTGGTTCTTGTAATGCATGAGTTCCAGTCTTGTCACCAACTAACTCCTAACATTTACCCTTAAAAAAAAATAAAATAAAAAAACCTAGAACGAACATCAACCAAGGAACAATTTTAGAGTAGCTCCGCGGCCCGCCGGTAAATCCAGTCCTCGCTGACAACTCGTAATCGCCGTCAACAATCCTTGCATCGCCATCGCCTGCTCACCGCCCAACAGTTCATCACCGGTGTGTTTCAGTCATCTTTTCATCGCCACGCGAGAACGAGTTGTAACCCAACTATCGCACTGTGCAACCACGGCTAATTTACCCATCCATCTAACGAGTCAACAAACACGAAATCGTTCCTCAACTCTGCTGAGTCGTAACCCGTTCCCAGACTCGTTAGCTCAACTATCTCGCTCAGTTCATTCAGTGTCGAAAGTTCCGACATAAATGACGACGATGTCGATGACGGTGGTGGCGGAGGGTTGACGTGGTCCGTTGATGCCACATTGGACATCACGTGGAGATCACTCGGTGGGCCGGAGAAGCAACTCGGTGAGTTCGGGCCTCGATTTTAGGGGTGGCAAAAGTTCCAAGCCAAATCCGTGACTTCTTTCGGGGCTCACGGATCTCAAATTTCCATTTGCCCCATGTCCACATTCGGACCCCTGTGTATAAACCGTGTTTGCTCTCTCTCCCTTCATGCTTCGTTTCTGATTCGGGCTCTTTTGGATCTAAGTTTTGGTTGGATTTAGATAGCCATGAAGAATGTGAGTTTGGTGGTGGTGGCAAGAACGAGTTGGTACTAGAATCGGTCTTTGGTAGATCACCTATTGCGAATGGTGAGATCTGAACCCAGTTGGTGATGAGTCTGACCTGACTAAATCAGTCATATTAGAAGTTTCAAATTAGTATAAAGGAGATAAGTGTTGAATAAAGAGAAAAGAGAAGATCAGATGAGGGTTTATGAATGATTCAGTTATGTATTATGTGTGTGTGTATATATATATATTGTGAGTTATACAGTTGAAAAGTTTGATATTCTCCATCTGGGGTGGTAGAGTTCTGAAAATTTAATTCCATATAAGGATAAAATCATTTCTCTGAAAAGTTATGCCAAAGGTTCTATGTGTTCAACAGTTCAAGTGGACCTTGCACCTAAATTCTTTCAAATGAATTGATAAACGCTGATTGTGGTGAGAGGGAAGAAAGATGGTGTAGGTATAGAGTTTGGTGGGTAATTTTGTAATTTTGTATTTTTAATTTTATAAAATAAGAGTATTTTAGTCATTTAACAAACATTTCACTAGAATCTAACTCCGGTCACATTAAAGGGAGGTTTTTGTAAATTTTGAAACGTCAGGAATACTGATTATAATTAGGCCTAATGTAACAAGGGTCATTTTGTCCCACATCGGAATCGAATGGGAAAAAGATTGGGTATAAATGGGTGGGTATGCAGCCTTACCTAACAGTTCGAGCTTTTGGGTAAATGGGCAAGCGCCCACCCGTTACAGTTGGTATCAGAACCAAACCCAATTCTTGATCCCGTGCCACGCCAAGAGCCCGGCCCGGAAGGCGTCCGGGTGAGTCCACCCAGGTAGGCAGGGTGGCCCAACTGCAACGAGGGCGTTGCGAGTTTGGGTGGGGGAGAATGTAACAAGGGTCATTTTGTCCCGCATCGGAATCGGATGGGAAAGAGATTGGGTATAAATGAGTGGGTATGCGGCCTTACCTAACAGTTCGAACTTTTGGATAAATGGGCAAGTGCCCACCCGTTACACCTAACCTCAAGAAAGGTAAGTGATATTATCTCATTTTTAAATTATAAATAAACTATTCACAAATTTTAAATTCAAATTTTAATTAAATTTTTTCCAAACTCAAATGACGAGTGATTTCATAAATGATAAAACATTATTTTCTGAATTTTCATGACTTTTTCTAGATTATGTGCATCTGACTTTAATTAAACCCAAAAATTTATTAGAGATTTATATTTCATTTGATGTTTATCATTTATGAAATCACTGTCATTTGAGTTTGGAAAAAAATTAATTAAAATTTCATAAATATAATTGTCTTTAACATTTATTGTTTTTCCTATCTCGCCGATTTCTCTCCTCATTTTCTGGATTTTCACGACTTTTTCTAGATTGTGTGCATCTCTCTTTAATTAATTATGAAATTTTAAAAATAATAACCACTTTTTCTAGATTGTGTGCATCTCTCTTTAATTAATTATGAAATTTTAAAAATAATAACCACTTTTTCTAGATTGTGTGCATCTCTCTTTAATTAATTATAAAAAATTTAAAATAATAACCACTTTTTCTAGATTGTGTGTATCTTTCTTTAATTAATTATGAAATTTTAAAAATAATAACCATTCATTGAACCATCGCGACTCCATATAATGAAATATAAATCTCATCTAATAAATGGAATTGAAAAGTCGTAACAATTCAGAGGATTTCTCAAATAACATTTTATCCCATACATTTATTTCCCATCCTTATCACCGAGATTCCTAATCTGCAGTAAGTCTTTGACCTTTTTCTAATTAATAAATAACCGTTAATCCTTCTCCACCTTATTTTTATACATCCACAAATAATATTATAATAAACCCTTCTGATTAAAATAATGATAATAAATAACCGTTTGTACTTTCATCATTTAATACCCTCAAAATATCTATATTCGATATTTTGAAAAATAAAAAAGAAAGGGTCACGACCCTCCTATTTTAGGGTCATGACCCTCCAATCATTTGGTATTTATACAGTAGCATACATGACCAGAAATGTGTCTCACAAAACCATCACTTTTCCTTAACAAGAATAAGAATACCTAGAGAGAGAGAGAGAGAGAGAATGTGTGGCACAGAGAAGGCTCGTGTGGTGAAAAGCTCCTCGTCATCTGCTGGTCTTGATCACTCGGAAACAAGAGAGAATGGCACAACCCTCTCATCCCATTCTGTCATTAACCTTGACCAGTAAGTCCATCTCTCAATCCATCTTCACCATTTTGATCAGTTGAAAATGGTGGTATTTAAATTAGATAACATAGAAATTACTTACTTGTGTAAAAAAATTGTTCACTCATGTCATACATTTGGTTTCAACATACAAATGTTGCAATCACAGTAAATTGATATATGTGTAATTTGGAAATTACACTTGCTTTATTAGTTTTATATGAAACAAAGATCCTTGCATGGTTAGATTCATGCGGGTCCCTATGGATTTTTTCTATTTAAAGGCGTATACATACGATCGGTCCCAAAACCAAATTTGTTTGTTCTATTTATACGAACTTTAGTCATTTGTGGAGAGATATATAGATGTGTATCATCTCTCATTTATAAAAGGTAAAACATAGTTCTTCTAGGCTTCCAACAATGCAGGTACAAATCAAATTTCATTTTGAACCAATGAAAAAAGAAATAAAATTCTAATTTTTAAGAGTTTTGCTTTCAATGACATTCTTTTTATGGTATACTGCATCAAATTAATTAATTTTACTTTATTTAATTTAACTCCTGGTATGTGATTAATTAATAGTGCTATTGTTATTTTATTATTATTATTTTGTGACAGTGGTGATCCAACCATGTTTGAGGCCTACTGGCAGCGAATGGGTGACAAGTGCACTGTGGTGATCCCCGGCTCTCAGTCATTGAGCTATTTTTCCAATATGAAGAACTTATGCTGGTTTTTGGAGCCAGAATTGGAGGAATCGATCAAGCGAGTGCATCATGTAGTGGGCAATGCAGTGACCAAAGATCATCATGTGGTGGTCGGAACGGGTTCAACCCAACTCTTTCAAGCTGCATTGTATGCACTCTCCCCTTCTGATGCACTGGAACCCATCAGTGTGGTCTGTGCCATTCCTTACTACTCGGTGAGCCTCAATCGCTAATGCTTCATGCATGTAATTGAAGAAGTTGATTTATACATTATCATATATAGTTCCTTGACTTTTTAATTTGGATTTAACAAGAGTCTCTTAAAACAAGGACGTAATGTTTCATGTTGTGTAACAGATCGTGTCTCTAGGTGATATATACTTTGTTAGTTATGCACATTGTAGTGCACTTTACATGTTATAACATGTTATAAGGAACAAGCATGCGTAAGAAAATAAATTTAGAATTCGATCTGTTTGTATAGGAAGAATAAGAAAGGCAACAAACACATGCTGATTCGTGTATCTGTATATACAAACACTATATTGTGGCCGTCTGGACATTAAAAAACACATAGTAACATGGACATGTATGCATTAATAGCCAGACTGAATGTTCAAGCTAGATTGCATATGCCCACGTTTATTAAAATTTGAAAAATCCTGGGCTCGCATTGCAATTACACAAGTATGCAGCACATGTAATTATGATGCTGCACAAATATTATGGCCGAGTGGACATGAAATTATTAATTATGACGTATAGTACATAATCACATGTAATTTTGTCGAATATTAGTTGCTAGTCAAAATGATTACCGCATGTCAGTTTGGACTTTGGATTCATGTACTACATTAATTACACTTTTAAAGAACCGTGAGTCAGAACAATTAAAAGTGTGTCAGCATGCCAATTTAGATACAGAGTTCAATATTCAATAATACATTAATTACTCTTTGAAACACTAACGTCACACAACACAAGTGCATGAAAGTATTTTGAGAAGAGTTTAATTGAATAATTTTCTCTTTCTTTCTAATTTTATAATTATTTATTTGTTTTGGTTTGGTTGTTTACAGTCCTATGCAGCTGTGACGGACTTTTTGCGCTCAGGGCTTTACAAGTGGGGAGGTGATGCACATGCCTTCGATAAGGATGGTGCTTACATTGAGTTGATCACTTCCCCAAACAACCCTGACGGCAATACTAGAGACGCCATTGTCAAGAGAGGAGGCGGCAAGCTTGTCCATGACCTTGCCTACTATTGGCCCCAATTTACTCCCATTACCAAACCAGCTGATCATGATATTATGCTCTTTACTGTCTCCAAATCTACCGGACATGCCGGATCACGCATTGGGTAATTTTCTAATTTTAAATGTTTGCCTACCAAGAAACATTTATACATGATGTGATATAATCTATCTTGTTATTTTGTAAAGATGGGCTCTCGTGAAGGATAAAGATGTGGCAAAAAAGATGACAAAGTTCATAGAGCTCAACACAATTGGTGTGTCAAAGGAATCCCAACTTCGAGCTGCAAAGGTCCTAGGTGTCATTGCAGATAGCTGCCAATCCTGTGACACTCCGGACTCAGATAATGTGTTTGAATATGGTAAACTTATAATGTCTGAGAGATGGAACAAGTTAAGGGACGTGGTGGGACAAAGCGACATGTTCAGTCTGCCTGAGTACGCGAAAGAATACTGTAATTTCATGGGGAAGTTCACTGAATCATATCCCGGTAATATCCCCATTCTTTCCGATTGGGATTTTAATTAGTTTTAAAATATTTAGATAAAATATACGATGGTGCAAAATAACTGGCTTTTTCTTTTCCTTTCTTATAGCCTTTGCATGGATGAAGTGCAATAGGAATATAGAGGACTGTGCAGAGCTACTTCGAGGACAGAAGATTATAACCAGAAGCGGAGAGCGATTTGGGGCTGATTCAAAGCATGTTAGGGTTAGTATGGTAAGCAAGGATGAAGAATTTAACCTCTTTATAGAGAGGTTGCTGGCTATTCAAGAGACCAGTAATGAGTATCATATTTGATGAGTTGATATTGAAATCTGAGAGAGATGATGATGAAATTACCTTTGCCGGTTAGGTTAAGATATTATATTTATAGAAAATGTAGGTTTTCATATGTTGTTCTAGTTTTATCAACAGTTGTTCTAGTTATTATCAACAGTTATGCTAAATCTATAAAATTAAATCTATAAAATGACTTTTAAATTACTGTTAAATTTCTATCGTACGGTGTTTGCACAATGTTACTTCATCATGGAGTATTTAATTAATTTATGTATTTAAGGCCAAAATTAATATGATGAAATAATTCTGTTATAGTATCGGTTCACATTGTATACACTCGATACATCAAACATGCCGAGTGCCGACCAAACAATTTTTTTTTGTCAAAGTTTTTGTTCCTCTTCAATTTGGCTATTTGAATTCCAAAAATGGGCTTGTTGGGCTTATGTACGTCTTCGGATTGGTTTGTGCTTAGCCTTGTTGGGGTAGACTCTTCTCTTTTAGCAAGAGGCTCAAGTGGCCCAAATCCATTTATGGATTACCGCCACATGTCACATATTTTATAGTAGTACAATTTAAATAAAAAATAAATATAAAATAAAATGTTGCAACTAGGGTATTTTCAATCAACTTAGTCACAGATAAAAGCGGAACAAAATGATAGGGAGAGAAACTATTGGTAGTTGCACTTGCACCATTTGGGGACATCTCTCGAAAGAAAAAAAAAAGGCTTGAAACATTTGATGACAGAATGTTTTAATCGATTCATTTATCATTTGATGGCGTAGTTTTAATCGATTCATTTATCTCTGAAATCGCTAATGTAGCCTCTTTGTTGACCAAAATGCTTTTGAATTTAAAGAATCGGTAACTCTTTAGTAAAGAAGATGTTTACTCTATTTGGAATATTTGTAACATTTGTAACGGGTTTGGTTTCGTGATCTCAACTCATATAATATGTAATTATTTTTTTATTCGGATAGAAGTGGGATAATGCCTCTCCAACATTCTTTTTCATTCAAACTCGGAACACTCTCTGTTCAAACCCCGACACCTTTCGGGTGAACACACCCCGGTAGGCTCGAACCCTCCCCCTCCTCTTTAAAGATCAATGGGATGTTAAACCATTGACTAGATGACCTTTAGTAACATCAAAGGTACCTTGTCTATAACATTTATTGCCTAAGATAAAGTTTACAATACCCAGGACATGACTTTGTATTGAATGGGGATACCATGTGTAAAATATTACTGAAGTATTATATACTTTCTCATGGTCTAAATGATACGGAGTATAAGCTCTCACTGAGAAATTATTAGATAATTCGAGAACATTTGCCATGGGCCAATCACACGCAATCAAATGTGTCAACTTTATTTAATTTTTTTGATTGCGTGACCCGTTTGTAATTAGTTGGGATCGTTCCAAATAATCTAATAATTATTTCTTTCCTCTTTGTTTGGAGGTTGAGTGCTGGAGCTCCAGTGGGACAAAAATATAGTGGGTAAATAAATAAATAAATAAAATAAAATGTGTATTGCCGAGTTCTTACCTTACTTATTTACTTTCTCCATCCCAAAATAAATGTCCTGTTTGGAGAATCGTGACTCACATGTGAATCACGATAACATTATCAACAGCCAACTATATTTCATCTTTAAAGTTTACACATATGGGTATTTCATCTTTAAAGTTTACAATACCCAAGACATAACATGTGTAAAATATTTTTGGAGTATTATATACTTTCTCATTGTCTAAATGATATAAGTAGAGATGGCAAGGGAGCGGGGTGGAGTGGGGATTCCATTCCCCATCCCCATCCCCGATATATTTTTCATTCCCCATCCTCGCTTAAAATTTTGTCAGAATTTTCATACCCGGCCCCGCCCCCGACACCATATCCCCGTCCCCGCCCCGGCCTCGGCCTCATAATTTTTTTTATTAAAGAAAAACGCATTTTTTCTTATTTTCACGTATATAATAATTATAATTTATTTATATTAATAACTTCACACTTAATCGGGGCGGGACGAGTTTATCCAATCCCCGGCCCCGACAGGGATTCAAAATTTGCCCCGATTCGCATCCCCGTTTAGCTAAAAGGATCCCAGTAGGAATGGAAAATTTGTCATCGCTGGATATAAGCTCTCACTGAGAAATTGAATAATGCTAATTTTGACGACTACCATTCACCCCCAAAAAAACCGATAGTGCGTGTCAATACTAGATTGGTCCAACTGGCGTACAGGTACCCTTCCCCTTCTTCGTCTCAGCTTTACTCTCTTATCTATCTCTTTCAATCGACGATGGTCTTCACCGGTGCGATTCACCAGATTCACCGTCCGGCCAGACTCTCCTCGATCACTGGATTCACCAACGTCAATAGCGATTTCGACGGGCAGTAATTCGCGTTCATGTCCGACGCGTCGGCGATTGTGGTGGATTGGTCTTGGTTGCTGGAGACGTCGGTGAAGACGTTCATCTTGATGTTCTCAAATCTCTCTATCAATAACCAATTTCTCAGTTCTGGCTCGGCATCGTGGGTTTATCTGACTCGGCATCGTGGGTTTCATCATCAGTTCTGGATCGTCACCGGCGACTGCGCAATACCTCTCCGGTCTTACCGGTTCCACCCATCGGCTGTAACCACCATTACTAAGCGACCACCCATCAAGTCACTGAACACCACCGTCGCCACCACCTACCCCATTGGCAAACCACCACCACCATCAATGTTTTGTCTGTATCATGAATGTGACCTTGAAAATCAAATCAGAACCCAAAAGACCCATCAGCAATATTACCAAACCTATCTCTCTCTCTCTCTCTCTCTCTCTCTCTCTATATATATATGCTTGCCTTAATGGATTTTTAGGCCGCCAGAGTTTTATATTTTAGTTTAATTTGGATAGTCATTTGAACACGTGACCAGCCATGTAGGTATGTCGGTGTTTTCAAGTAGGGCAAAATAACATTACTCCCCAAAAATTATTAGATGATTCAAGAACATTTGATATCGGCGGATCACACGCAATAAAATGTGTCAACTTTATTTAATTTTTTGATTGCGTGGCTCGTTTGTAATTAGTTAGGGCCGTCCCAAATATTTTAATAATTATTTGTTTTCTTGAATCACGATTTCCCAAACAAAATATTTTTTATGGGACATAGGTAGTATAAAAGAGTACCCCCATCTTTGAAGAAGAGCGGAAGGATTAGGGCTGAGAGTGGGCGAGTTACCTGCAAAAACAAAAACAAAAAATGGTAATATCCTATAAATTGAAATCAACTATATTTTAAAAAGCATCTTAATGATTTAAATATAGTAATATACTTTAAAATGTAACTATAAATGGAAATCAATGGTGGTCTGCAACATGGTTCGTCACCGGTGACATTGGGTTTGGCCAGTTAAATGAGTAAGGCTATCTGCTTCCAATCTTGCCCCTACCACTCCAGTGTCACCTACCAAGCCCACGTTGATTTCACCTATGATCAATGGCCTCGATTTTATCACCAAACACAAGCAAAAACGGAGGCAAAGACTCACATATCCTCCTTGTCCTCTGCAATTCCATCCTCCAAATTTTCGTGTACAAATTGTTAGGAGGGCAAATTAATTTGAAGGAATTAAAAATCAGTGGGTTTTCTTAAATTATTAAGATTGAGAAATTATTGTTTGGAGGGTTAAAATAGTTCTTATTTCTTAATGCATATGTTATGTTATTATTTTACTTAAATAAAGTTAAAATGATTTAAGACTCTTAACTTTATTTAAGCGTGATTTTCAGTTATTCTTTTATACACTTCAAACTGAATTATTTTATCACCTTTAATAATTTGGTTCTCAATTACATAAATTAGTATTAAATTACTTTTTAATTTTTCGATAAATCAATTCATTAAAAAAATAATAATAATAAAGGAACAGGACAAGAGAAGAGCCTCAGCACAGATAACAGACAGAAAGTCCAGAAACCCAAGAGCACCAGGCCCAAGAGACCAATACAATAACAAACAACCCATATTTTGTCTTTGGACAGTCAAACCATTTTAAGAACATGACTAGCTACTTTTATGAATCCTTACATAATTTTTTCGTCATCATTATTCTTGTTTTAAATCTGTTTGATCCTACAAGAGGTCGGCCGTTCAGATTCTTCGTCAACCCATCAAATATGATACCCATTACTAATCTCCTGAATAGCCTGCAACCTCTCTATAAAGAGGTCAAATTCTTCATCGTTGCTCACCATACTAACCCTAACATGCTTTGAATCAACCCCAAATCGCACCCCGCTTCTTGTTAGAATCTTGTGTCCTCGGAGAAACTCTGCACAGTCCTCTACAAGCCTATTGCACTTCATCCATGCAAAGGCTGCAAGAAGAAACAGAAAACCAAGATATTAACTAGTTATATTTGCACCATATATAAAACTTTAGATCAAAGTCATAATCTATAAGCATCATTACCGGGATTCGATGTTGTGAACTTCCCCATGAAATTACAGTATTCTTTTGGGTACACAGGCAGACTGAACAGGTCACTTTGTCCCACCACATCTCTTAACTTCTTCCATCTCTCAGACATTATAAGTTTACCATATTTAAACACATCATCTGAGTCAAGAGAGTCACAGTATTGGCAACCATCTGCAATAACACCGAGAACCTTTGCAGCTCGAAGTTGGGATTCTTTGGACACACCAATTGTGTTGAGCTCTATGAACTTTGACATCTTTTTTGCCACATCTTCATCCTTAACAAGAGCCCAACTTTTTTTTTTTTTTTCAATTTAAATTGGTATAAGATTAAGTAAACCATAATGTCGGTGTTTGTCACAAAATGTATAAATATTTATTGATGAAAATTTAAAAAATTACCCAATGCGTGATCCTGCATGGCCGGAACATTTGGAGGCGGTAAACAGCATAATATCATGATCAGCTGGTTTGGTAATGGGAGTAAAATTTGGCCAATAGTAAGCAAGGTCATGGATAAGCTTCCCTTCACCTCCTCCTGGCTCGACAATGGCTTCTCTAGTGGTGCCATCCGGGTTGTTCGGGGAAGTGACTAACTCAATGTAGGCACCATCCTTATCGAAGCCATGCGCATCACCTTCCCACTTGTATAGCCCTGACCGCAAGAAGTCCGTCACGTCGGCATATAACTGCATACAACCAAAACAAATACATTGATTTACCCAAAAAAAAATAATAATAAATGCTAAGAAATGGAAGCAGAGAACATAATTGGAGGCCTTGCGTGTGTGTGAAGGGCATTGGTGTTTGTTTCGAAGTGTAATTTGATTGTCGAATCCAAATTAGGTGTGACTATGTACCTGCCATAATAATGGGTTTTCGCAATGTAAGACCAGGATTTTTCAAATTTTAATAAATGCAGGCATATGCAATCGATCTTGACAATGTATCTGGCTACGAATGTATACGATGTCTGTATGTGGCTATGAATGTATACGATGTCTGTATACGATGCCTGTATGTGGCTATGAATGTATACGATGTCTGTATGTGGCTATGTTTTTGTAATGTCCAGAAGGCCACAATACAGTAATGTTTGTATGCATAAACACACGAAAATTGATAAAAATGAATTTATGAGTTGGAGAAGAATTTGGTCTAACAATACCCAGTCACACAGAAAACGAGAGAGTGATAACACTTAGAAAGATTTTGTGTGTGATTTAGACACAAATGGACAAAATTATTAACATAGCGTCACCTAGAGATACATGAAACGCCATGTCCTTGTTTTAAGTGACTTAATGACATAAATGACCATTTATTTTTTAAACTTGTTTTTGTTCAAATCCAAAAGTCAACATGTATAACACAATTAAATGAACTTCCTCAATCTTATGAAGTGTTAGCAATTTAGGCTCACCGAGTAGTAAGGAACGGCACAAACCACACTGGCGGGTTCTGGTGCATCAGAAGGGCTGATTGCGTACAATGCAGCCTGAAAGAGCTGGGTGGAACCCGTCCCAACCACCACATGATAATCTTTTGTCACTGCATTTCCAACCACACGATGCAATCGCTTGATCGATTCCTCTAATTCTGGCTGCAAAAACCAACATAAGTTCTTCATATTGACAAAATAGCTCAGTGACTGACTGCCCGTGATCACCACCGTACACTTGTCACCCATCCGCTGCCAATAAGTCTCATACATGGTTGGATCACCACTGTCACAAAAAAAAATAATAATAAATTAACATTAGCACTTTTAATTAATCACCATACCAGGAGTTAAATTAAATAAAGTAAAATGAATTAATTTGCTGCCGTGTATCATAACAAATAGATTTTTCTTTCTTTTTTCATTGGTTCAAAATGAAATTTGATCCGTTGTCTTCCGGCTTTTATAAATGGGAGATTCTACAGATATCTACAAGTTATGATGCATATTTTTAATGAAGTAATAATTAGGCTTATTTGTTCGCAGTCTCACAAAATTAATTACTACTTTAAGATGTTTTAAAGTGGGTCATACCAAAAACCTATCTGAAGATTATAAATAATTATGTAGGACAATTAGGCATTATTATTCACTTTGAAAATCAATTTTTTTTTTTAATCATACCATCAATGACTTTAGTTTATATAAATAGAACTTATGCTATGTCGGGCTAATTATGAAATTTGTGTCTTGAACAATAGAATTGAAAAAAATTCTTTCAAATTACAAACTAGATATTCTGCAATTGTAATTCCATGCAGCACTAACAAATTTGATTTTGGTACCAACAGTAGAACTAACATTCAAACAGGGTTTCAAGTTTAAACGATAAACATATGTTGGTTATCTAATTGAATTCATACCAAAAAAATGGATAGATATACACTGAGAGATGAACTCACTGGTCAAGGTTAATGACAGAATGAGATGAGAGGGTTGTGCCATTTTCTCTTGGTTCCGATTGAACAAGACCAGGAGATGACGAGGAGCTTTTCACCACACGAGCCTTCTCTGTGCCAAACATTTTCTCTCTCTTCTCTCTCTCTCTCTCTCTCTCTCTAGGTATTTTTGTTAAGGAAAAGCAAACCTCTTGGTTTTCTGTGTCACATTTCTGCACACCTATGCTTCTATATAAATACCAGAAGATGGGAGGATCGTAACTCGGGATTCTTTCTTTTTTATTTGTCTATAATATCTACATGCATATTTTTAGGGTATTAAATGATGAAACAACAACGGGTATTAAATGGGTCAAGCTTTTGTTTGCACTCAACTTTTTTTTCATTTCTTATTATTATTTATATATCCACTCCATTTTAACTTGTACGGGGTTTATTATCTTACTATGTGATGTGGAGGCATAAAAAAGTAGAGCTAGATTATGGTTATATGTTAATTAGAGAAAGTCAGTAAATGTTGGGGATAAAATATTATTTGAGAAATTTTCTAAGACCTTTCAATCTGATTCATTAGAATTTAGATGAGAATCTTCACTTCAATCTGATTCATTAGAATTTAGATGAGAATCTTCACTTCATAGGAGGATGGGGTTGGAATAGCGGTAGATTTGTGACGGTTCATAAGTTCGGTTACTTATTAATTTTTTATATTTATTTTTTAATGAAAGAGAGCTCCATGGTAATTGGAAAAATTCAAGAAAATAAAATGAAGAGAGAAAATCAGTAGTATACAACACTTGATTTTACATGGAAGGTTTTAACATTTAGATAGAGCAAATCTTTCTTTTCGCGTAGAATACCTTGTTTGATGCTATTAATAATTTAATAGATTGCTGTATACTACTGATTTTCTCTCTTCATTTTAAGGATTTTCTTGAATTTTTCCAATTACCATGGAAGGTTTTAACATTTAGATAAAGCAAATCTTTCTTTTCGCGTAGAATACCTTGTTTGATGCTATTAATAATTTAATATATTGCTCTTGCTTGCCTTGGTAATAAATAAATAAAAATACCTACCACTTACCTTATTTACAAAAAATTCGAAATCAGTAGGATAAGAATATTAAGTACAATTAATATTAGAGACAATATTATTTTTTAAAATTATGAATTAATTAAAGAGAGATGTTAATTAGAAGTGGACGACAATACTTATTAATTTTTTATATTTATTTTTAAATTTATCAATTAATGAAAGAGAGCTCCATGGTAATTGGAAAAATTCAAGAAAATCCTTAAAATGAAGAGAGAAAATCAGTAGTATACAACACTTACCTTGTTTGATGCTATTAATAATTTGATATATTGCTCTTGCTTGCCTTGGTAATAAATAAATAAAAATACCTACCACTTACCTTATTTACAAAAAATTCGAAATCAGTAGGATAAGAATATTAAGTACAATTAATGTTAGAGACAATATTATTTTTTAAAATGATGAATTAATTAAAGAGAGATGTTAATTAGAAGTGGACAACACTTCAGTCTTCACTATGATATGCACTGTCCTCACCTCTAATGTGGACCAATAATAAATGAATATGTCATTTTTAATTACCAAATCAAATGTGGTGCGATTATATACTCACCTACAAAATCAAATGGTGGGGTACATACATCATCTCTGGTATAATAATGAAAGAAGATGTGTACATTTATTATTGGTCCACATCAATTGTCAGGATGGAGTAAATCCTCACGTAAAAGTCTTAAAAATTCTGAAAACATGGAAAAGTCAGTAGGCAACGACCACTTACCTTATTTACCAAAATAATAATTAAAAAAAAAAATAGTAGAATAAGAAAGACAATAAATGTTAGAGACATAGCAATTATTTTTTAAATTTATTTAAATGTTAGAGACGGAGTAATTATTTTTAAAATTTTGTCTTTCAAATTTATTTATGAAATCACTTTTGAGTTTTATTTATTTGTTTATGCGTTAAAATCATCAAAAAAATAAAAATAAAACCTAGGTTATTATCCCAAAATAAACCCCTATACTAAAAAAAATAAAAAATATCTAAAAACTTTGTTAGTTTTCAAAAATCTATCAAATTACCGCATTCAGTTTAGTTGCCATAATAAAGAAACACGCATGTGCCAACTTATTAATTTTTATACGACCAAAATGCCTTTGTCACCACTTAATAATCATTATATCCTTTTAAACCCCAAAGGAAGTCCATTGTTGTTGTGATACTCCTCAATTTTTAAATACGGATTGATCATTTTCGCACCTAAAAATCAGATGATATCAAAACAATTAGTAATAAACGAATATAGAATACAAGGGGATAAATAAAAATAAATAAATATATCCTGAAAGGAAGACTAAATAATGATCAATAAATAATAACTCTTCAGCTAATAATCTTCATAGATATCCATTAATAAAATTCTCCATAATACTATTGGGAAACATGCAAGTTTTAAAAAAAATTCGGGAGATTTTGATTCAAAGATCTTTATTCATCATATAGAAACAAGTTTTATGCAAAAATAAAATATGATGTATCATTCAATTAATGGATTGAATACTTACAACAAAATTTGAATAAACCTTAAATCTCTCCTCTAAAGTGAATGTCACTTATTGTAGATCACTTTGCTAGATGCCTTCTCCTTGGATCTCTATCTTCTAGGTAATAGTTTTGCCTTTAGGAATCACACATAAGCCTCCATGATAACCTTGGAAAACTAAACTTGTGGGAGCCTCCATTAAATGAGAAAGCAAACCCTAAAATCTAGAGAGAGAAAAAAATATTCCTTTTTCTTTTCCAAAGTCACTCCTAAAATATACATAAACCCATGTATATATAGGCAACATAAAAATCAGAAAAGGAAACCATAAATCATTCTCCATCTCTAATTCACATATCTCAAATCTAATAAGATTCCAATATCAAGTTGGGCTATGAGTGAGAATCATATTGGGCTTATTATTTTCTTGGCTACAATGAATTAATAATTTATCCAGTCCATGGACCCAATTAAATTAATTCATTAATTAATTTCTACTCCACTAAAAGAAATTAATTGAACTTCAATTAAATAATAAATAACCTCTAAGTCAATGTTGCACTTTGACCCCTCTATGCATAATTAGTTATCGGATAAATAAAACCATTAATCCGACTACTTAATTAATATATTTATTTTGGTACCTTTGATTATTTCTGACTCGATCATAATAAAACATTTGTTTGACAAAAATAATAATTTAAATAAATAAATATATAATAAATCATTTTGTCTAAAAATACACGAAGGCCTTCGAATTTACTTTGTGATCAATCATAATCAATACAAAATAAATACAAGTAGCAATGATGCAAATATTGAAAATATAATCCTCTAACTATTAATTGCATAATTATCTAAAGTGCCGGTCTAAGGATTCCGAAAATTTCGCCGAATAAATCAAAGTAATTACTAATTAATAAAAGAGTCTATATTTCTCTCATACTTAAGAGTCAAATGATATGACAATGATAAGGAGCAATTGCATACGACGGCTTTCGCAATATATCTCAACCTAACGCGGATCCAGTTCAAGTCTTAATTAATTATGAGTCTATCCATAATTACCGATTATAAACAATTTATGATTACTATTTATATTCATGTATTGATCGTCATTACATACATATATAAATATCTCTTGTAATCAAGTGGAAACTATCAATTCCATGATGAATCGAAACATAATACATTAAATTCACCAATTGTATAAAGCATAAATATTTCAGATACGTCAGAAACATATATCACTTTAATCCAAATAGGAATTTGCTTTATCAAAGCATATAAATCCCAACAAATACAACTCAGGAATCCATAAATACAGGACCCCTAAATAAATTCCAAAACTAAAATACTAATAAAGTCTAAACAATAAATAAAATCTAAAGTAATGTCCTACATCGATAATCCAGATGAGTAAAAATGAATGTTCTCTGATCAACACGAATGAAGGGAATTAATTATATGATAAATGATATTTAACATAATCGGATTTAAAGGGATTTATGATATTAATTATGTTACTTATGATGATTAATCATAATGAGATTATAGTTGTGTTTATAATACTAATCATATTAGAGTACTATTAGATATTGTAATAGATGATGTTAATCACATCTTTCTATTCTTAAATAATGATTGCCATATTAATGATTTATACAATGCACAAGGACGAACTTATTTAATTAACTTATAAGTTTTAAATGATAATAATCATTCATATATGAGTTTTGTGCATTATGGAAAACATGTGGGTTGATTAATAAGCAAAAACTCGCTTTTATTATCTGGTTTGATTGATTTTTCTATTGGAGCCATTGTCACGATATGTATATGTTACATTGATTAGTATAGGTGGACTAGCTAATAAGTTAGATCCATTTTATTGTATTCCATTGTCAGGATATAGCTGTGTGATATGTATTGTGTGGGTGAACTGGTTAACAAGTTTAGAGTCACTCTGTGTCATGCCATTGTCATGATATGGCGATGATATTTTATTATGCCATTGCCAGTATATGACTATGATATTTTACATGATCGTCATGCTATTGTCAGAATTTAGCTACGATATTTTATATGTTTGGTGTGTCATTATTCGGATATGGTTATACTATATATTTGTATAAATGTCCTGATACGAGCTTGAGATCTCGAGATTAGTGGTTCGGATTGTGGCATATATTGGCATGAAATCATTTGCAGTGGAAGGATTTGGTTTTTTGGACACAAGAGCTATATATGCACAATTGATTTCAGTAAGTAATTAACCTTCCAATTACAAAAAAATCCTTGACAGCAGCAGTGATATCATGCCTAATAATAGACTAAGCATGCTTAAAGAAGCATGCATTGAACCCATCAGGCCCTGGACTCTTGAAAGGGTGAAAGGATAATATACAGCTTTGGATTTCTAGGTCAGTGGGAATAGAGATAAGATCAATTAAGAGATGTGTGGGCACTATCTTGGAAATGAGGTTGGAAAAGAAGCTCATACCTGGATAGTCCAAGTAGCATTGGCCAAGTAAGGACTGAAAATGATTAATCAGTGCACTCTGTAGCTCCTTTCCTTGCAAAATATTCCCAAGTGGATCCTCAAGTGACTGCACCTTCCTCATGTTAGCCTTAGAGGAAAAACATTTCAAAAAGTAAGCTGTATTCTGATCCCCTTCCTTGAGCCAATGAATTTATGCTTTTTACTTGTAGAACAGTTCCTCTGCAAGACAAAGCTCAGAGAATTTGGCTGCCAACTCTTTTTCATTCACTTTTAATTGGTCATCCACAGGGTTAAGGTCGAGACATTTTTAGCAGTGATAAAGCTCCTCCCTACAGGCCTCCACCTTAGAAGAGATGGCTCTAAAATCATTAGTGTTCAATTGTTTTAGTGGTTGCTTTAGTGCCCTCAGCTTCTTAACAACACAATACATGTTAGTGCCAGTAACTTCCATTTTCCATCCTTGGGCCACAATATCCATAAACTTTGCATTGAGAGTCTAGAAATTTAAAAATCTAAATGGGATGTTCCTCCTAAGGGAGATGCTACCAAGCCTTACCACCATTGGCAAGTGATCAGAGATGCCATGAGGAAAAAAACAACATTCACTTTGAGTAAATTGATTAATCCAAGCATGATTGACAAGAACCCTATCAAGCTTCCTTGATATGTTAGCACATCCAAAGCTGCCATTAGACCAAGTGAAGAAAGTACCAGTGAACTTGAGGTCCTCTAATTCATTTCTGTGGAGGCATTCCTTGAACTCTTGCATACCAGTAGTCCACCTCATTGCATTTCCAAATGATTCATTGACATTCAACAGCACATTGAAATCCCCCATAATAATCCAAGGCTTAGTCATGTCCCTCTGCATATTGATGCTCCTCCACAATGATCTCCTCTCCACAGCAGTGTTGAAGGCATAGACAAAGGAGGCCATACACTTGATTTTTACATCCATGAGTTCAATGGCACAGCGTATAACTTGACTACTTTCAGAGACTGAAACCAATGAGACTGTGGCAGGGTTCCACAAAATCCAAACCCTGCCCATTACAGAGGAACCATAGTTACAAGAAATTGACCAGGATGGAGCAATGGCCTTATGAACTTCCTACATATTCTCAGGGGCAATCTTAGTTTCCAAGAGAGCAACTAAACATTACTCACACTTGTTGGTTGTTATGTTTGCTATGTTGCCTTGTGAGCTGATTGTTTGTTTGCTCCAAGTGCTCCCACCAGTACATTCTTTTTTTCTCTTTATAAAGCTTACCATTTAACAAAAAAAAAAAAAAAAAAGGCTCGACCCATTTAATACCCTTTATTGTTTCATCATTTAATACCCTAAAAATATCTAATTTAGATATTATTTGAAAAATAAAAAAGAAAGAGTCAGAGTCGACTCACGACCCTCCCATCTTCTTGTAATTTATATAGAAGCATAGGTGTGCCTACCAAGAAACATTTATACATGTTGTGATGTTAATCTAATCTTGTTATTTTTTAAAGATGGGCTCCTGTGAAGGATAAAGATGTGGCAAAAAGATGACAAAGTTCATAGAGCTCAACACAATTGGTGTGTCCAAGGAATTCCAACTTCAAGCTGCAAAGGTTCTAGGTGTCATTGCAGATAACTGTCAATACTATGACAATGCAGACTCAGATACCGTGCTTGAATATGGTAAACTTATAGTTTCTGAGAGATGGAACAAGTTAAGAAACGTGATGGGACAAAGCGACATGTTCAGTCTACTATAATTTCATGGGAAAGTTATAATATTTATGTTCATCTTATCTTTTTAATTGTAACTTGTCGTTTTTTCTCTATATTTGCTTTTCTAATATCAATTTTTCGCCTATTATTAAGTTGTATTTTTTTCAATTTTGAATTTTCTCAAAGTATATACACTATGACTAGTAATTATAAAAAAATCATATTACAATTGATTTATAAAATATTCAAACTTTAGTTACATAGTACAAATTTGGCCCCCCAACCTGGTTCCGCCCCTGCTCTCGTTACGATTGAACCACCCGGCACCTTTCGGGTGGACACACCCAAGCATACTCCGACCCTCCCCCTCCTTAAAATGGAGATGTTATACCATTAAACTAGATGTTCTTTGGTAACATCAATGAAACTTTGTCTATAATATTTATTTTCTAGTATAAAGTTTACAATGCCCGGGAGTATTCCCCCCGCCTAATGAACAATCATAAAAAGCTCTCAATTTGCCTTGATACTAAAGAAATGAAAAGTTTTCAAGAAAAAAATAAAATAAATAAATAATGACTTTGTGTCGAGTGGGAATACCGTGTGTAAAATACTTTTGGAGTATTGTATACTTTGTTGCAGTCATACAAAAAAAATCCTACTGATTTTCTCTCCTCATTTTTAGGATTTTGACGACTTATTTAAAAAATAAATTCTCTGTCTCTAACATTTATTTCCCTTCTTAGCCTACTGATTTTCTCTTCTCATCTTCAGGATTTTTCTAATTATCATGCATCTTTCTTTAATTAATTGATAAATTTTCAAATTATAAATTTCAAATCACTAGTTACTGGACATTGAACCGTCGCGACTCCATGACCATTCAACCTCATCTCTTAGATGTAATATAAATCTAATATAATGGATGAGATTGAAAAGCCTTAATATAATTTTTTTTTTTTTTAAAAAAAAAACTCATTTATTATCATTTTTATCACGAAGATCTTCCTAAAATCTAGGAATCCCTTTGCTCTTTCATCATCTACTAATACCCTCGAGATATCTAATGTAGATATTTGAAAGAAAAAAAGAAAAAAGAAAAAAGAAAAAAGAAAGAGTCACGGCCCTCCTATCATAGAGTCACGATCCTCCAATCTTCTGGTATTTTATATAGCGCTAATCCATAACCAGAAATGTGTGTCTCAGAAAACGACCAAGAAGTTTAGGTTTCCTTAACAAAAATACCGAGAGAGAGAGAAGAGAGAGAAAATGTGTGGAACAGAGAACGCTCATGTGGTGAAAATTTCTTTGTCATCTGCTGGTCTTGATCACTCGGAAGCAAGAGAGAATGGCACAACCCTCTCATCCCATTCTCTCACTAACCTTGATCAGTAAGTCTCTTAATTAATGCATTTTTTTTTTTTTTTTTGGTAATGTTTAAATTAGATAACCACCATTTTGATCAGTTGAAAATGGTGGTGTTTAAATTAGATAACATGCAAACTTGCTTCCCCAAGAAGAAAAAAAAATGTTGGGTTGAAATGTTTATCCACTTATTTCATATATTTAATTGGTTTCAACATACAAGTGTTGCAATCACAGTTGATTAATATGTTTGGAAATAACTCTTGCTATATAAGTTTTAAAGGGACAGATTCTAATGAATATAAGATTCTTGCATGGTTAGAATTAGAATGGAGGGGTCCCTAAGGAAATTTTCTAGTTAAAGGTGTATACAGAAGCTTAATTAGTCCCAAAACTTTTAATTATTGAGTTCTATTTATATGAACTTTAGTCATTGATGGTATGATTTAAAAACAAAATGCATCATAATTTGTGGATATGCATGTGTTTCATGTCTCACTTGTAAAAGGTACGGTGATTAATATTACCTGCAAATGTGAAATTGCTTTTTTTTTTTTTTTTGGTGTGTGACACTGGTGATCCAACCATGTTTGAGGCTTATTGGCTGCGGATGGGTGACAAGTGCACAGTGGTGATCTAAGGCTATCACTCACTGAGCTATTTTGCTAATATGAAGAACTTATGCTGGTTTATGGAGCCAGAATTGGAGGAATCGATCAAGCAATTGCATCGTGTGGTTGGCAATGCAGTGACTGAAGATTATCATGTGGTTGTGGGGACGGGTTCCACCCAACTCTATCAGGCTGCATTGTATGCACTCTCCCCTTCTGATACACCCGAACCCATCAGTGTGGTCTGTGCGGTTCCTTACTACTCGGTGAGCCTCAATCGTAATTCGTTGATTTCTTATTTTGAACTAAACGTGTTAACTGATGGACAGTGATTAGAATCTCAAGTCTCTTAAAATAAAATAAAGAACGTAAAGTTTCATGTTTTTGTCCATCATGGTCATGTCTCTAGGTGATACTTTAGAAAAACAGACACATATTCTGTTTGAAAAGGACGAACAAGAAATACTGCAAACACATGAAGGTTCGTCTAATTTTGAGGACTTCTAGACATTACAAAAACATAGTAACATGGATATTAAAAATTCTGAAAATCCTGGTTTTGCATTGCAAGAACACAAAATTGTTATGGCAGGTACATATATAGCACATGTAATTATGGCGCCCATGCAACTAGTATTTCAAGTAACATGTAATTTTTATCATTTTCAATTGAATACGAGTGAACCAATCAATACTACATTAGTTAACACTCTCTGTTCCTAATTTCTAATTTAATTTATTTTTCTTGGTTTATTGTTTAAAGTCGAATCTAGAAGTGACAGACTTCTTGCGGTCAGGGCTGTACAAGTGGGGAGCTAATAGACAAGCCATTGTCAAGAGAGAAGGAGATGAAGGGAAGGTTGTCCATGACCTTGCCTACTACTGGCCACAATTTACTCCCATTACCAGTGCAGCTGCTCATGATATTATGCTGTTTACGGTCTCCAAGTGAACTGGACATGCCGGATCACGCATTGGGTAATTCTCTAAATTTTGATCAATTTTTAAACATTTGCCTATCAAGAAACATTTACACCTGTTGTGACGAACAACAGCAATGTACAAAACAAAGTACACTACACAGAATATAGAGATTTTATGTAGTGTTATTAATTAACCATATAGTAAAAAATTTAGATAATATGATGGTTGGTGCAAAATATCATATAATTTAATTAATATTTCGGTTTTTCTGTTTCTTCTTGCAGCCTTTGCATGGATGAAGTGCAATCGGAATATAGAGGACTGCACAGAGTTTCTCCGAGGGTACCAGATTCTAACAAGAAGCGAAAGCGATTTGGGACTGATTCGAAACATGCTAGGGTTAGTATGGTACGTGAGCAAGGAAGAAGAATTAAACCTCTTTATAGAGAGGTTGGTGGCTATTCAGGAGTTGATGATGATGTAGAATTTTACCTAGTCATGCAACATTTAGGTTAGTTATAGAAATATAGAAACATAGGATAATGAGTCCAGTTTATGTTGCTGCTTCCTTGATGCCTAGATGGTGTATCATGTATGTTAATATGTGGTTCATATCTACATGATAAGAAGTTAAATATACTATAAATTTCAAATTGAAATATACCATCTTAATAATTTAAATATACTAAGGGTGGTCTGCAGCTTGACTCGGTGACATTAGGTTCGGTCCCATTGGGTTTGGTGTACTGTATGACCATATTTATGCTTGAAAGCCTCCAAAATGCATGCATCAAATAACACAGATTTGCTACCATCTCCCTTGACAACAGCCGGTTTAACTATGTTCCTTATCTCGACCCTGTGTTCCTATTCTAATTTAGTAGTTCTCTTAAAGAGCTTCCTAGTCTCAGCACAGGTATCCCGGAATCTTGATTTCTCAATACCTGCCACTGCATAACTAGAAGATTTAACTTGTAATCTGACATAAGCTTGGAAAAACCACGATACTTCTTTGCCTTCGCCAGTATTGTTACCAGCACCAGTATTATTGCTACCGACAATTCCTTCAGCAATATGGTCGTCATTGTAGCAGCAGAGTTCAGTTGCAATGTGCCATAACAGAAGCCCTTCATCATAATCCACATCAACAATATAAGGAAGTAAGGTGCTGTAACCTGGTCCTTTTCCAAGAATCGATCCAATTATCTCGATCTGGCTGAACATATCTTCTTGCCAGTAACCAAATCTTCTGCTTTCAAAGATTTTTAAATGAGTTTAGCTTGTTTTGTATTATTGAGATTTCTTTGATTTTCAAGTTGTTTGATTTACTCTTGCCGGGAGTACTTTTTTTCATCTCATGGATCAAAAAAGTATTTCTGCATTGGGAGACTCTTGTATTATTTCTGCTTTGTTGTATGTTTTTCTTCTTTGTTGTATGTTTCTACGGGTAGATGCCTTTTTCTTGTATTGTTGTGAATAATAGTAAAGTTTTGAAACCTTATTCGGTAAATTCATGGGTGTTCATTTCTTACGTTCTTGTAAAACTTAAACAAAGAAAAGTTATTTTTATTTAGTTAGGAGATTTATATTCAAAATCGACCTCCGTGGCAGTATTTCTTTACATATTGTTAATTATGGATATGTTCATCATGGAGATTCTCTTTGCCAAGGAATAAATTCATTTCCTAAAAAATACAAAGTATGGGGACAATCAAGAGAGCAACGTAACACTCCTCTAATATGAGGCCAAAATTATTAAAGATTATAAAATAATTTAGTGCGATAAGTATATACATCAAACATGCCGATCAAATGGACAGCTACATAGATAGAAGTTGGCGGAAAGCGATTTGGGGTTGATTCAAAGCATGTTAAGGTTAGTATGGTGAGCAAGGATGAAAAATTTAACAAGCTAGAGAGGTTGCGACTATTCAGGAGATTAATGGATATCTTATTTGATGGGTTGATGAAGAATCTGAACGGCCGACCTCCTGTAGGATAAAACGGGTAAAAGATAAGAATGGTGATGAAGAAAAACATGCAAGAGTTCATAAAAGTAGCTAGTCATGTTCATAAACCATAAATGGTTTGATTGTCAATTTTAAAAATCAAATGGGTTGATCCAAAGACAAAAGTGTTGGTTATTTGTTGTCGTGTTGGTCCCTTGGGCCTGGTGCTCTTGGGCTTCTGGGCTTTCTGTCTGTTATCTCGGTTAAGGCTCTTCTCTTGTACTGTTCTTTTATGCTATGTTCGGTAGGAAGGGTCTTAGGAGTGGAAGAAAAATAGGAAGGAAAGAACAAATTTCCTTCATTTGGTAAGAGAAGATATAAGAAAATAAAGGATAATAGGAAAGATGAATCCTTCCCAAATTTTCATCCGCCCAAATATGCGGAAGATATGAGTGAAGACAAGTGATCCCATTATATAAGTTTTAAATTATTACATCATCATTTATAAATATTTAATAAATACTATAAACAAAGTAAGTGATGGGTATAAAATAAAAATAACTTAAAAGATTATCTTTCATTTTAAGACAAGGATCCTCTAAGTTAAAAGTCTTCTACATTATAATAAGTTAGAATCACTTCCACATTAATTGACACATGTCAATTTAAGTAAATCTATGACTAAAATTACATCACATCAGCCAATTTAATAAGACTTAAAATACTATATCATTTTAGGGCTAAAGGCAAAAAACCATTAGTAAAAAGTGTTTAATTCATCGAATCCTCAAAAGAAAATGAAGATCTTCGTAAAAATCCTAACAGGGAAAACCATAATGCTCAGATTTGAGTCGAAGGACAACATCAACTCATGAGATTTGATTTTCAAATTTCATCATCATCTGCTGTAATACTTCAAATATTCTCTTCCTTTCTTTCTTGTAATCTAATCAATTAGATTTAATGTTTTTAATTGTTTTGATATTCTTAGTTGTTGTAATCTTCCAATTTTTCATGATTTTATTTTTTATTTTTTATATATATATATTTTTTCATCAAACCTGTAGAGTACATACATTGTATCTACATAAACATATTATATGATTCAACATTCAGTAGGGAGTTTTTATTAACAACGTTTCTTCCTTTAGCCCTAAAACGACACAGGGTTTGAAGTTTTATTAAATGAGTTAATGTGGTGTAATATTAGCCATAGATTTACTTAAAATGCCATGTGTCAGTGTTTAAGTGATTCAACTTAATATAATGTGGAGGGCTTTTAACTTAGAGAATCATTGTCCTTCGTTTTTTATCCTACAAATCTAATTAAATTGTGAGTTTTTTCCATTCTTTTCCATCCAACCCAACAAAAAGAGGAAAACACTTAATCTTTTCCCTACGATGTCTCAATCATCATTTCTTCTCTCCCTTTCATTCAATTTTTTTCCTTCCTACCCAAACAAAGCATTATTATTATTTTTTTTAATGAATTGATTTACTAAAAAATTAAAAAGTAATTTAATACTAATTAGATATTTGAGAACCAAATTATTAAAGGTGATAAAATAATTCAGT
Source organism: Cornus florida (assembly GCF_030987335.1). Taxonomy (NCBI): domain Eukaryota; kingdom Viridiplantae; phylum Streptophyta; class Magnoliopsida; order Cornales; family Cornaceae; genus Cornus; species Cornus florida. Next base: position 99,692,123 of record NW_026775580.1, on the reverse strand, counting down.
TTGAAGTGTATAAAAGAATAACTGAAAATCACAAAGTTAAGAGTATTAAATAATAAAATGATCAATTTTAAAAATTTAAGTTTCACTTTGTTAAGTAAAATAATTACATAACATATGCATTGAGAAATAAGAACTATTGTTAACCCTCCAAACAATAATTTCTCAATCTTAATAATTTAAGAAAAAATAAGAACTATTGTTAACCCTCCAAACAATAATTTCTCAATCTTAATAATTTAAGAAAACCCACTGATTTTTTATTCCTTCAAATTAATTTGCCCCTCCAAGCCAATGAATGTTCACGTAAATGTTTTTTTTTTTTTTTTTTTTTCGAATGATGAAGCAAATATATAGATAGATTATAGGTTTACAGTTGGAGGTCCCTTGGAAAGAAACATTTACAGTGAAACAGATACACAACAAGCCCAAAAGGCTCAACAGGAACTAAAAAAGCCCAAACTCAGAGCTATAGAAGCCCCAAACAAGATGGTAAAGAATAGCGGTTACTAACAACATTTGCCTTTGGAGAATGGAATTGCAGAGGACAAGGAGGATCTGTGAGTTGGGTTCTTTGCCTCCGTTTTTGCTTGTGTTTGGTGACAAAATCGAGGCCATTGATCATAGGTGGAATCAACATGGGCTTGGTAGGGGACACTGGAGTGGTAAGGGCAAGATTCCAATTTAATTGGGGATTCCAATTATTTCATTTGATGATGATTACATTATTTTTATTTTTTTTACATGCTGGTTCAAGAATCTTTGATAGTCATGTAATTATTTATATTCACATATATATCTACATACATATATATCTATATATACATAATACATCAACATTTACCTTTTCTGAAAAAAAAAAAAAAAGGTAAACTACCCACCCATTTAGTCCATGGTTTTATTCTATTACAATTCTTTATTAGAGCCCTGCGTCCATGCGTAATTTTTTGGCACATAAAGAACTACGATATAACCAAAATAAAATGACGGCTATAGCCCAGAATGTGTGTGTTTCACAATGTAGTTCTGCTAGTTTACAACATTACTATTGATTCATGAGCATGTTTTGAGTAGGTAATCTTGTTGATACTATCCATCTTTACATTGCTTACAAGCCTTACATATTTTTTTCTCGTCAAAAGCATAAATTGAAATTCAAACTATCTTTGTCTTATCAAGAGCATAAAATACTAATTACATCTTTTTATCTCTTTCAATTTTCTAGAGCCATTGATAGTCTTTAAAATGAAATTCTACATTAGCAATAGACCATCATGTTATCAAACATGGCATAGAAATTAGAGTCATCAATCAAAACATTTGCTAAAGTTTTCATCTTCCGCTGAAAACCCCGCTGAATACCTGGCTGTTCCCTCCTAATGATGCTTCCCACTCTATTGAGGAAATCATGATTTGAGATAATGCCACAACTATCTCTTGCATCTCTGGTCTATTGACTGCATCTTCACTTAGACACCACTCGGCAATTTCTGCCATCTGCAACAATGAGATTGGAAGAGATGGATGAACGTGTCAGCCTCATTCACAGAATGTTATGATGGGTAGTACCAGTTCTCCTTTTGTTGCACTTGTGCCACAGGAACAAAGTTTGTTTACATACCACGCTTTTACTAATGCCATTCGAAACACAGTTCATTTATGTTATTGTACACGCATGTCATTTGACTATTTTTCCTTGTCGTGGTTCCAAGCTCATTTATTGGTTTCAAAAGCATACTGATATGCATTCAGTGGTCTATGGCTTTTTTTTCCCCTGAAAATCTATTGAATTTTATAAGTCATAATCTTTATATTGTGATATATGCAGTTTTCATGATGTTTATGGATATACAAGTAACTTTATTTAACACTGTTAAAATGAATTCTTGAGAAAAATGTCGTTTGTTTGCCTCTGTTTCATATATGTGGTCTCAATTAGAGAACATAGCAGCCAAAAGTGTCATGCCTTATCACACAATGTGGATCAAGTACTGAGACCTGGTTCAAAATTTGATAGATGTAGCACAGATTGACCCCTATTATGCACCCTGACTCAGGTTTAATTTTATATCCCCTCTATGCATACATAAAAGATAGAATAATTATTGATATGCATATAGACAGTAATAATACATAATGATTCTAACCTTGTACACACCCTCCATTGGAAAGTTTCCCTTAAGATTGCCATCTATAATGGATTCCAATGCAGTCTCTGGATCTTCTTCTTGGAATAACTTATTTACCTGAGCATGTGATGTAATAAAACTGAGCTGGCTTAGTATAATGAAGATTTATTTTGACTGGCATCCGTGCATTCAGTGAACACAAATGAGAAAGATGCGTAAGAGAATAATTCTTCTATTTTTATGCATAAATCAGTAAAAAAAAAAAATCTCTGATTAATAGCATGCATATTTGCATACAAAAATAAAATAATCATATCAACATATATAAACACAAAATATGTAACTGTGTCCATATGTTTAGATATTTTTTATATGATTTAGCCAAAATCTAGTAGGTTGGCAAGTTATACTGGAGCGTGATTCAGCTAAAGTACTCTTTGTTAAAGGGAATGCAATTTTGAATAATTAATCATGCTTCAAAATTCTGTTTTTAACCTTGACTCAACATAGTTGCCTTTTTATTTTGTACTAAATGACTTACAACTGTGATGAGTGCCTTCATTTTGTTGGGCTCCCCTTTGTCACGGATGAGTGCACGTTGACCAGTTATGAGCTCTGCTAGAACTACTCCAAATGCAAAAACATCTGTTTTAGTTGTCACCTGCAGCTCCTTGACAGACCTGTTAAAAAAATGTCTAGAATGTCAAAATCACATTTAATCAGTCTAGTGAAGAATAGTGTCACCAAATGTGAAACATATTTAGTTGACATTCGTGGTACTATCCCCACTTCACTCCCTCATGCACCTACAGTTAGTGAATGACTGTATATCACAACAACATAAAACTTACTCAGGGGGAAGGTATCCTGGTGTTCCAACAAGGCGAGTTGCTATGTAATCGTCTTCATTGGTTCGCCCAACAAGCTTTGCCAATCCGAAATCTGCAACCTATAGAAATGGATTTTTTTTAAGATAGTGCAATAAAATAAAACCTAAGAGAAAGTGGACAGATTTAACTTCATTCTTAGTAGAAAGAGTAAAATTTCGGCTGCAGAACTCTGAGCATAACAATTGAAGCAAGTTGTGCGTTTATTTAGCTTTTCAAATAATTTTCTCTTGAATTAAAGAATAACAGCTAAGATTGGGAAAACTTGTTTTCACCTTTAGTGTAGGAACCCGGAATCTTATGTCTTTAGTGCAATGACATAACTTATGCTCTATAAGGATTTAGTGGAACAAATATGATAAAACGTAGAAAGCCTTATGCTGTTGAATCATAGATGGTTGATTTGTAACGTTCCATCCATTTATATGACAGAGAGAATACTAGATATTGTTCTAATTTATGAACCAGGATTCAATAATAAATAAATTAAACTGCATGACATATAAAGAGTACTATCCTGAATTTGAAATGAGTTGTGATAATGGTACCTTTGCTCTGAGCCCTTCATCTAGCAGGATGTTACTTGTCTTTATATCACGGTGCACATACCGGGCTTTTGTGTGATCGTGAATGTATTCAATACCCTTTGCGGCATCCAGTGCAATTTGTGCTCTTGCAGTCCAAGAGAGTGGTTGATGACCTGGTTAAATACCTATTAATGTAAGGGCCTTTCTCTTTCTGTTTAGTTTTGACTTAATTTCCAAGCATTGAAGTACAAAAGCAAGTCAAATCTTCTCTTGAAGACATCAAGAATAGGAGGTTTGGAAAAAAATTGAGATAAGGTTGCTCCTTTACATCATGATTTTTTTATTGAATAGGACTTTATGGTTATTTGAGATATATGTAAACTTCTCTGTACTAGAATCTAATTTTACAAATTTATTCCAATTTTGCAATCATAATCTTATCTTCAGTAACTTGTCTGCTATGTTTGTCATTATACATTTTCCACAAATAACTTCCCTGAGTGACCCAAGTTTAATCTGAAGTCAAAGTATGAGACCTCGATTTGATGAGGAGTGAATCTCAGTCCATTCTTTGATATTTCTATTAGACTTTAGCTCTTTATGAAGAAGAATGGAGAACGTACTGACCCACTCTAATTTGACATGACAGTCTTTTAGATTGTGTGAAGCACATTGTCTTTCCGAGTCTTCTGTTCTCTTTCCTTTAACCTTTAAACATGCATGTTGTGACAATGATAATAATTACACCTATAATTTAAATACCTTTTAGTAAAGGGTCATGAAGATGATCACTGAGAGATCCATTCTGAATGAACTCATAAACTAAGTAGAGGTGGTCGTCCCCGCTGGCATACCCCAGTAGTTCCATCTATAAATTATATCCAGTAAGTGAAAAGCTTGTGCATAGCCTCAACATCATGTGATTTTTTTTATTTTTATTTTCACTTTCTAGAGATGATTTCTTACCACATTGATGTGATGTATCTTGCACAAGACCTTGAGCTCCGCAAAGAACTCCTTGGACATGTTTGATCTCATCTTCTTTATTGCAACCTCCTGAATACCAGTTAGATTTGTGATGTCAACTTCAAATAGTGTGGGACACAAGGTGATGCCTAGCACGATCGATGAGATAAACAGAGAACTACAAGAGACATGTCACACCATACCTGGTCCCTTATTACTCCAAAATATACACTACCATATCCACCCTCTCCAATTTTTCTAGTTTCGCTGAAGTTGCTTGTGGACTCTTCAATTTCTTCGAGACTATATATTACTGGTCTTTCTGATTCAAAGAGTGTGACATCTGTACACGTGAATTCGTTTTGAATGAGTTTACTTCTCCTCTCTGTCTCACACACACACACAAGTAGTGTACTGATTATAATTATTATTAGGCACACAAGAAACAGAGCAGTTGAGTTTATTTGACCTTCCATATTTTCCTTATGCACGAATTGTTTCTGCAAGGAGAAAGATTTGTTGGCACTCATGCTGTTGGACACAGCAGCCCTTTGATCTTCCTGGTTGTGTTTCCTAGTTCTTTTTCTCCTAAGAAGGATGATTACAAATGTGCACATTGAAAGTAATGTAAGAGCTGATAATACGCCAATGATGATTGTCCACTTGTGGTCCATTCCTGTTGCAATACAGAAAAAACAAGGTAAGGAAGCTAGTAAACTTCTATGCTGAAAAAATATGTCGTCTTGCAAGTTTTTTGACAGTGAGGAGCAGGTCAGTATCCTTGGATATCATTGAAGGAGTATTAAGTGTCGATCACTAAATATGGCAGGCATGACAGATATAGAATCAAATGCCACAATATGAAACCAGATATTTTGAAAGTGAATAACAATATATATATATATATATAAGAAAGAAAAATGTGGCATTGTAAATGCAAAAATCTTGTCATAGAACTGTGGTAGAGGGAAAGAGATAATTTGCAATAAACTATCAAGTACATTTAGAGAAACAAAAAAAAAAAAAAAAAAAAAAAAAAAAACAAAAAAAAACTATTTGTGGAAAGTCCAAACAATTCATCAGCATAAACATCTACTTAGTTAAATATTAGCATTTGGGTTTATTAGGTTTCAAGAAACAAAGGAATCATTAATTGAAGTGCAACTGTAGATTCTCAGAAAAACATTACTAACCTTTCTTTGGGGCTTCTGGGGCTATAACTCCATTCTTCTCGGCTGGCACAAAAAACACCCAACCAACATCTATAAAACTTGGATTTTGAGTCAGATTTCTGTTCATGCTTTCTATATCACTAATTTTAGCAGATAGCAGAGTAGAAATATCTGCTAATGTGTCACCTTGCTGAACTGCGTATGTCACCACAATGTGTGTGTCGCTTTCCACACAACCACACAGTAGATGCATTGGAAATTCGTCTCCTGCAACAAAACTACTTTCTTCCCCTCCAACCATCCAAGCTTGCCCACTATAAATCTGACGCGAAACATTATAAAATATGTCGTTTGGCTGCACTTTATAGAATGTATCATAGAAGTAGGCAAGAGTGCCATTGACTTGTTTGCAAGAACAAGGTACTGTTACTAGGTAGTCTTTTTTGTTGCCATGGCTAATGGGCGTGATTTGTGAAGTGCTGACAGAGTAATAGTAGGCGATTTGTTCTTCTTGAAGACCGTTGCTGTGGTAGAGTATAGAGCTACATGTCTTGATATTGTTAGAGCATTTAAAAGGGAACATATGAGTTGAATTAACGGATACATCCTGGCCAAAAGTTGTTATGAAAAGAGTCGTCGAAGTAGGGAGGAGGAGGAAGAGAAGGGAAAGGAGATGGTTTGGAGCCATAGATTTGGGCATGAAGTTTGTGATGTGAAGAAAAGAAAGGAGAAGAAATGAAATCAAGGAATTCAAAAAGACCGTCTTTCTCGTTGTTCTCTTTGTGGCTTGCATGTTTGTTGGTTTACAGGATGGACATTTAGATTATTGGTCTAGATTTGACTTCATTCATATGGAAACTGCCGTCAAGTTCTTTATAATAAAGAAAGTTGAGAAGTCCTTGCTTTTTAATATCATTTTGTAGTAAACAAAGTTTCTCCCTGAGTGCAGCATTTGCAATTTAGCAAGGTCGTAATCCAAAAATAGTGTCTTTCGATGTCTACAATTTAGTAATTGAGATTTATTTTTTGCCCGGGATACCAAAAGTTGGTCACACCAATAACAGAATCAATTAGGCCAGATGAATTCATACCTGTTCAAGGCTGGGCTAGGTTGAAATATGCATTAGATATTATTTATTTATTTATTTTGTTTTTGTCGTTGTCGTTGTTGTTGTCGTCGTGGTCGTCACAGATTTTACTGTAAGAGGTGTCAAAGGGCAATCTTGAAAATTTTTGCGATTGTATGAGTGCATCTTATGCCAGTGATAGCTTTAACAAAGGCATTGTGTGGCCACATCTGGTGAGACTCGTATAAGCTGTCAAGTCATCAATCTTGTAAGCATTGGAGGACGGAGAATTTCGTCGAGAAGGGTCTGTCTTTTGTGCTTGAAACTCATGGTTGTCTGCTTGAGCCCTTTTTAAATGGCTTTTCATGTTTCACCAATTTTAAACTACAAAAGAGTGTGTTTTGCTTGCTTGTCGTCGTCGTAGTCATTGAAACCATTCTCTTCTGTTATATGTCAAACAGGAAATTGATTTCTAAATCAAGGGAGTGACTGTATTCACGGGCTGTCGTTGAAGTGGGACTCATGTTAAATAGAAAAATGATTTTTAAACCGAAAGAGTACACCAAATTCTCGGTTAAGCGTCTTAAGGTCGATGGATCCTTTGAAGTGGAAACCTATGTCAAATTGGGGCCGCAAATCCTCTGCTGTAGATTTCCATATTGTCCCTGCTGTAAGTTTTTATGTGGTTTTTGTTTGGCCACGTCATTCACCACTATTTGACAATTGAGATCGTGTTTAGCAATTACACCACCATTTATAAGTAACATCTCACCACCATTTATAAGTAACATTACAGGATCTAAAAAGTAATATAACAGGAGTTTAAAAGTATATCACCATTTATGTGCATACCTTAATTTAAGGATAAAGATACTTATAAATGGTGGCACATGATCTAAAATGTAACATCACAGGAGTTTAAAAGTAATATCACCATTTATGTGCATACCTTAATTTAAGGGTGAAGATACTTATAAATGATGATAAAATGTTACTTATAAATGGTGGTGAATTCAGTTAGGTTTGTATGTGACATTACTTAGGAAATGGTGGTGATATTACTTTTTATACTATGTAATATTACTTTTAGACTTTTGTAATGTTATTTATAAATAGTGGTGAAATGTTAGTGGTGCAATTGCCAAACACAGTCTTAGTGTCTATTAGGTGGAATAAAACATGACCAAACCAATGTCACTTACCGCTCACTGTAAGAAACAGCATGGGAATCGCACAACAGATGATTTGAGCTCATATCGGAGAGAGTGTAATTCATGGGCCGAGCATCTCAATTCGGCACACATGGGTCCCATTTCAGTGGATCCAGTGATCTTCGGCTGCTCAATCTGGTGCACTCCCTTGGCGTATATAGCATGGCTCTATCAAATGTTTGAGGAATGATTTTTTTTTTTTAGTTAAAAGTTGGAGGAATGATATTGTTACTACTGTGGTTTCAAGTGGTTTCAATTTTCAATGGAGCTATATCCCCTCCTAGCATTTCTCATATTTATATTATATGGTTTTAATAACAGTAATTCATATTGAATTCAGATGAAAAAGTGATTAAGTATATATTTAAAGTGAAATTCAATAATTAAATAAGTGAGTTTAACTATTTAATAATAATAATAATTTTAATGATTTGGTTCTCATAAAAAAATTTATTTGTTTCAAAATAATTGTTCCAATTTAAAAATTAATACACTATTTTTTTTATTATACCTAATTTATCCTCAATGTCTTAAAGTTATAAATTATAAAGCTCTGTTTTTTAAAAAATGTTGCACATGAGTACCGGAGAAAAACAGGGTTATAAAAAAGGTGGCCTAAAAAATTTATTATATGTTCTTGAAACGGCTAACTAAAAAATTAAATAAAACTTCCATTTATTTGTTATGCCTGTATGAGTTTTATTTAGCCTTTTGGTATAAGCATAAGTGATTGTGTGCGTTTTATTTAGTATTACATAAAATATAATGTGTCTCGTAAGAATGTGTTGTTTCAGCACAAAATAATATATTTAATTATTTCATAAAATTAACTTTACTTTTTATTAATTAATAAAGTTTTATACTCATCACACGGGATTTGTGAGGAATTTCGGAGTGGCAGAAGCAAATAATAAAAATGTCACTCCATAATTTTGTTGGAGGAGAACTCTGAAGCAACTGTGTGCGTGAGAGTGAGTGAAAATCTATCTTTTGGAACTTTTATTTTATTTTCTTACGGTAGTATTACATAAGAGTTCCGTTGTGATGTAGGAAACAAATGGTAAAATTTAAATAACATTCTTTAAATAAAATCCTATTCCATTCAAATCCGATCATTTGACTACAAATTTTAAAATGAACAATTTAAGATCGCTTAGACTCAATTTTGCTTTGAATATCCCCATATAAAAAATATAATACTAAATAAATAAAAATAGAATCCAAAGGAAAATCATTTCCCTTTCCATATAATTCCTTTATTACTAGGAGAGGGAAGACAACCAACTCCCTTTAATAGACCTTAGGAAGTTATATTGTTATTGAGTAGTAATATGCTGGTTGAAAAATCCATTCAAGTGAGGACCCTCCCATTCCTTAATCATTATTATTGTTTTTTTATTTAAACAGTTTATAATCTAGGTGGAGCATGAGAATAATTATTATTTATATATATATATATATATATATATATATATATATATATATATTATGTCGATAATTTTGTTGGAGAACTCCGAAGCAACTGTACGAGTTTTATTTTACTTTTTGGTATAAGCATAAGTGATTGTGTGAGTTTTATTTAGTATTACATAAAATATAATGTGTCAGGTAAGCATGTAATGTGTTGTTTTAGCCCATAATAATATATTTAATTATTTCATAAAATTAACTGTACTTTAATAACGTTTTACATGGGATTTGTGCGGGCTTTCAGAGTGGCAGAAGCAAATAAAAAAAATGTCACTCGATAATTTTGTTGGAGAACTCTGAAGCAACTGCCTCTCAGAGAGTGAGTGAGTGAGTAAAAATCTCTCTTTTGGAACTTTTACTTTATTTTCTTACTGTAGTACGGGGTACTATATAGGGTTCCGTTGTGATGTAGGAAACAAACGGTAAAATTTAAATACTGTAACATTCTTTAATTAAAATCCTATTCCATTCAAATCCGATCATGAAATTTTAAAATGAACAATTTAAGCCCACTCACTCAATTTTGCTTTGATTATCCACATATGAAAAATATAGTACTATATAAAAAAAAAATTACATCCAAAGGAAAATCATTTCCCTTCCCATATAATTCCTTTATTACTAAAAGAGAAAAAGACAACCAACTCGTTTCAATGGACCTTAAAAGATTATATTGTTATTGAGTAGTACTACGTTGGCCGAAAACTCCATTCAAGTGAGGAGTGAGGACTGGAATGACCCATTCCTTAATCATTATTATTTTTATTTTTATTTAAACAGTTTATGATCTAAAGTTGAGCATGAGAATAATAATTATTTATATATATATATTATGTCACAAAAAAGTTACTAGTATTAAAAAATATGTGGCATTATTCTATATAAAATAAATTTACAAGTTTGATAAGACAACATATATCTCTTAATTATATGATTGGCAACTTCCATAATTAACCATTTAGATCAACCTTGTGAAGTTTTTGTCAAGTTTATCATCAGTATTTTTGTTCTAATCGAAGGGTATCTATCAACCTTGTCAAATGGTAATACAATCTGAGACAATTTGCAACAAGTACATTTACAGAAACAAAACAAACAAACCAAAAAAAAAAAAAAAAAACAATTTGTTGGTAGTCCAAAAGTTCATCAGCAAGAACTTCTACTAAGTTCAAACATTTAACATTTGGCTTTATTACGTTTCAAAAAAAAAAAAAAAAAAAAAGAAGATTATTCATTTGTTGAAGTGAGACGAGTATAATTCTCAGAAAAACATTGCTGAGCTCTCTCTATGGGACTGTAGTTCCATTATTCTCCATTGGCACAAACAACACCCACCCAACATCTATAAAACCTGGATTCTGAATCAGATTTCTGTTCATGTTCTCTATATCACTTATTTTAGCAGAAAGCTGAGTAGAAATACCTACTAATGTGTCACCTTGCTGAACTGTGTATGTCACCACAATTTGCGACTCACTTCCCACGCAACCACACAGTAGATGCATTGGAAATTCTTCTCCTGCAACAAAATGTTGTTCTCCTCCATCATTCCAAGCTTGCCCACTGTAAATCTGATTCGAAACATTGAAAAACGTGTCGTTTGGCTGCACTTTATAGAGTGTATCGTAGAAGTAGGCGACGGTGCCATTGACGTCTTTGCAAGAACAAGGTACTGATACTAAGTAGTCTTGTTTGTTGCCATGGCTAATGGGCTTGATTTGTGAAGTGTTGACAGAGTAATAGGAGGCAATTTGTTCTTCTTGAAGACCATTGTTGTGGTAGAGTAAAGAGTTACATGTCTTGACAATTACAGAGCAATTAAAAGGGAACATAAGAGTTGAATTAATAGAGACATCATAGGCAAAAGTTGTGACGAAAAGAGTTGTCCAAGTAGGGAGGAGGAGGAAGAGAAGGGAAAGGAGATTGTTTGGAGACATGGATTTGGACATGGAGTTTCTCATGTGAAGAAAAGAAAGGTGAAGAAATGAAATCAAGGAATTCAGGAAAGAAAGGATGGGCTTTTAGGTTATGGGTGTAGATTAACTTTCATTCCTGTGGAAACTTCCGTCAAGTAAGTTGAGAAGTGCTTGTTTTTTAGTATCATTTTGTAGTAAACAAAGTTTCTCCCTATGGCGCAGCATTTGAAATTTAGCAAGGTCCCATCCAAATATAGAGTTGTTTCGATGTTTACAATTTAGTAATTGAGATTCTATCTCTTGTCCTGGACACCAATTAACTAGGCCAGATGAAGTTTTGATGCAATGAAAATGCAATCAGATTAAGTTTTATGATATACTTGTATGGTGACAGATATAACCTAGAATACTGTCCAAGGCTAGGTTAGGTTGTTACCAGTTTTTTTTAGCATCCCGCGTGGACAAAACATAAATTGGTTACACAACAGGAAATCAGGCGAGTCTAGGCCTTGGGCAACCCCTAGTCTGGTCAGGCTTGATTATAATCTTTTCCTTTTCTCTACTTGTTTCCAATTGAATTCATCTGACCAAAATATAACCAATAACAAAAGGCAAGGGAGGAGCAACTGGCAAAGAAATATCATACACACCAAGTCTTGTGGAGAACAGAGTTTATGTTTATATAATGCATTTTGGAATCAAAACTCTTGTCATGAATCCTACAACAGCAATTACAAAAAATAGGGGGAAAAAAGGGGTATCATTCTATAATGAACATAGCTGGTGTTACTTGTCAATAAGATCACGAGCTCACGGATGCCAAGTGACCCACAATTAGAGTGTCAAATCACCTCCAATATCACTGATAACTTTTTCTACGTTGCTCAGCATATCTGGTAATGACAGGAAATTTTTGAAAAATCAGCAGCTTGAATGATAAAACTGATAAAATGCTTTACAGAAAGCTGAAAGGTTTGATCAATAATCAGATATTAGCAGATCTGAAAATTTGGTCTATCAGCATCTTATGTGCATGTATGCTTCTGTCTATGAGTCCGTGAATTGGAAAATGCATCCTAACAATAAGGAATAACTTAAGAGGCCAATAAGATTAAATGACAGTACATACATTTATCTCTTTTGCATATAAGGAACAACATAAGCAAGTAAAAGGGACACCAGCTTTAAAACTTCTAAAGCTGCATATTAAGGGCATTAGGACTATGCTTACCTAGGAAAGAGGAATCTTCCATATATTTCTGAAAATAAAAAGATAAAATAAATAAATAAGATCCTTAAGAAAATAGTTTCTAGTGTTCTACTATTAACTAAACGCAGTTTGAAACAACGTCAATAGAAACAAGCACCATATAACCACTTATAAAATTTTGATCAATAAAACAAGATCAGAGGATTTGACACGGTACCATGATTTGGTATTTGAGATCAACTTCCCCAGTTATAGTTGGTTGTGCTGCAACTGCATAAATATTTATCAGGAAAAGAGTCAATCAATGGAGCAGAACCGAGAAGACAAGACCAAGTCATAACTGGGCCAATAAATCTACCTTGTTTGAGCTCAGTGTGACAGTTGCTCTCAGTGTGACAGTTGCTCAATAATGACATGAAGCTGGGAGGCAAGGCAGAAAAAATGCGCTCAGCATCCCTATTAGGTTTGGTTTCCTGGGAATTTGAGTCTTGGGCAACTCCACAGTTCAAGCCTGGTGGCATCTCATGGGTAGAAGTGTCAAGAGAATTCTTAAAATTCCAATCCTCCCTAGATCTGCAAACACCATATGTCTCAGTTAGAATTTCCTTTTGGTTTTTTATTCGTAATTTAATTCATAATCATTCTGGTTCTTTATATATGCTGCTAAGGAGAGAACTGCAGTTAAATAATAGAATGTCTCCATTTTCACCTATGTGCGGGTTCATTAGAAGGGACAAACTCAGATTGAGATGAAATTTCATATTCAATGCCACCAGATGGAAGCCCACCAACCCTTTCATCCTCCAAGATCTCCTGGGAAAGGAACAAAACAAAGCATCATTGTTACAAAAGAAAAGGGACAATTTGCCAAGGGTAGCCAATGGAAAAATTAGTTTTCAGATGATATCATTCAACCCATTATAGAGATCTAGATTGTCATGTTTTCACCTTCAAAGAATTCACAAATTTTTCTGATTCGTGTATTGACAAAAACCGTATAGCAAACTTCTGGATCTGCAAACAAGCAAAAGGATTTACTGAGGTTGCAGCAATGGATGAAAATATATATGTATAATCAAACTTCATGATTTACAGAAAGAAAAAAAAAAAAAAAAAGGAACTGGACATTATTGAAAATGTTGACTGCCAATTGCTCCAAAAGCTTAAGCTATTAGAGAATGGGCCTAAAAATGCTGATCAAGCTCCAAACCTCCAACACTCTCCCTCACATCTTGCATGTGGTGAGGCAAACATGCTAAATCAATATCAGAATGAGTGCAAACTTGTACACTGAAGTGTGCAGAAATGGAGACTTGAACCAAAGATCCCCTAGAACCAAAACTTTAACACTATGTTAGACTACCAAATGCTCTACAAACTTAAGCTGTTAGAGAATGAGCTCAACAATGCATATCAAGCTCCTATAGAAACAACTTCAATTTCAATAATGACATCAAAATGAAGAGCACTTGCATATTACAATAGCAGATAAGGTGCAAGTCCACAATCTTCTGTACAACTAACACGAGATTTTAACTGTGAGGAATAACTTTATGTCAATAAAAAGATTGATTCTTCCCTCACTTCTGAATTTTGGCCCAAACAGAAAGTGTATAACATTCGATCACATTTTTGGAGAAAGATATATATTCTATGTTGTGTGAATTACTTTTGTGCAGTCCAAATTTATTTTCATCTGCTAATCTGTGTTTAGTATTTGATGCATTTACTGCAAAATTAAAAAATCTCAAAACCAAAACTCACTGGATAGGGCTATAAAAATAAATCACACTACAAATAGCAGACACTGCATATCTAATGATTTACAATTTACTGTCCAAGTACTGATAGGAAGCAGTTTCAAAGATTATTCATCAAATAAATATGAGCAGCTAGCTCCACATAGATATCAAGCAGATCCAAGGCAGGTAGATCTCCTGATATGAAGACTAAAGCATAGACACAAGAGTTATAAGTTTCCAACTATTACAAGGACTGTTTTGATGTTGATACAGACTCACTTATGCTAGCAAGTTAATACCCTGACCCCACTTTGAAGGACATCCATGACTCTGTGAGACGACATATATAGCGGGAACAATAAGGATCCTTTAAAGATCTCAAACTCACTCCCTGAAGTGTATTACATAACTTTATATCAATGTAAATCATTTCCACGTTAGCTTAGACTTTTTTGGCAGAAGAGAGTCCCTGGGGAAAAAATTCATGACACTTCTATTAAGGTTCCATTTATCATAATGGTATATTACAGTTGCTTAAGGAATTAAATCGGCATTAAGGAAATAAATTTCTCTAGCCCTTATATTTTTTTTCTTAAAAAATCTTTTATTGGATTAGTTCTCCATCAATTCAAGAAAAAACATAGGGTATAAGAGGGCTCATCAAAAACCAATCTAATTATTTTGGCATCCATAGGAGTGTTGAACAGCTTGCCTGGCCTACACCATCATTATAGGTGACAAAAATAGCTCTGCTACCTCTGGCTGGAAATCCATATAAACAGCACACCTGAGGCCAGGAGAAATGCAGCTTGGAAATGTAGTGCCTTTCCTGCAACATATTAAAATGTATATGACAAATGCATACTAATAATTTCAGAAGTAAACATGCACTTCCAGCAATGCACACAGTAAGTAGCATCTCAAATCTCAATTATCAATTGAACAAATGCCTCAACTCAACAAGAACGAAACGAAATCACGAAGTCTCGGTCCTTAAACTAAAGATAATCAAAAGTAAACGTTGGGAAGATGATTCAATAACATACGGAAATCAACACACAACCATCAATTTTTAAAAAAGCATAAGATCTAGCCTGAATAAAACGCAATTCGTATATACAAACACGGAAAAAGAAATTTGAAGATTATGCTGAATAATTTCAATCTGAACAACAGCTGATGATCATGAAGAAATCGGTCCTTAAATGAATCATAAACAAGAACTAAGATAATCGTGAAGTCACAGTCCTTAAATTAAACCTAATCAAAAGTTACTTCTGAGAATATAATTCAATAACACACGGAAATCAACACGCAACCATCAAACATTGAAGAAATCACGAGATCGAGCCTGAATAAGATGCAATTCACATATACAGTTATGCAAACACAAAATACGGAAATGCGAAAATCGTGCTATATAAATCCAATTTATGTACAGATAATACATCACAGGATTTGGATATTCGAATAGTAATAGTATTGTAGAGAAACTTCGTTGACTCACACATATTTTTTCTCGGAAAGTGACGATGAGGATGAGATTGGAAGTGGACCGATCGGCGAGTAGTTTGAGAGAGGCGGTGGAAGAGGATGAAGAGATCCAGGTGCCTCTCGAGCGATTTCGTTTGCCATTGGAGAGAAGAGAGAGAGAGGAACAAGTAGAGGAGGAGGAGGAGAGAGAAGGAGGGTTGAAGAAGCGAGAGTATTGCACCTCCCATTCCCGCCGTTCGCCGCTCGATATTGGTACCAGAGCTCCCGCCATTTTCAAACTCAATGCACCTGGATTTGGGAAGTTTTTTTTCACTGCCTTATTTATAAGCAGTTAGAGAGAGTGAGGGACGACACCCTCCCCACTCACGTGTTATGCACTTTATTTTATATTTATCCACAGTATATGTTAAGATGGCGATTTTTTTAGTTAATTAAAATACTGTAAATCTTGTAAGCAATAAAAGAGATAATTCTACAGAAATTGAGGATTTCTCAGCTGAAAAATGTGTAAATTCAAGTCATAGTAATATTATTCTAACATCTGTAGACGTATTAATCGGACATAATTGGTCAGCAGGCAATAACATCATTTATAAAGTAATGCACCAAGTTTATTAAACATTAATACATTATAAAATTAAAACAAATTTCTTAAAATCTCCGTTTGTTTGAATGTAACTTTTTTTAAATATATATATATATATATATACACACACATACACACACACATATACACATATTTTGTGTTTGGTTGTCAAAAATTTACCAACACTTTGATAGCCAAGGTGCAATGGGGTGAGCACTTGCCCATATACTCATTCACTTACAACGCTATTGTTGTGGTTGGGTCACCTTGTCTATTCGGATGACACACTCGGACGCTTCCGGGGCGAGTGCTTGGTGTGATACTAGATCAATGGCTAAGTTTGGCTCTAATATCAACTGTAACGCTTACCCAATCATCTAAAAATTTAAATTATTAGGTAGTGCTGTATACCCACACATTTATACACATTCCCCATTTGATTGGATTGCTCCTGGTTGTTTTGGAAGTTCAGTTTCGAGTCCCGACACTTCTAATTTTCTAATATAACATTATAATCTTTAAAGGAGAAAAAAAAAATTTCTTCAAAAATTTAAGTAAAATATATTATTAAAACTTAACAAAAATCTCTCACCATCAAATTTTGGAAATTATTTTACACGTACAACTCCATGGACTAGACATCAACTTAGAAATTTTGCCAAGCATTGAAAAATAAAAATAAAATAAAAATATTTTACTTAAAAAAAATTTAAAAAAAATATTTTATATCGAAACAAGGGAGGAATTAGTCATAAAAAAATCTTTATTTATTTTTTAACTTAGTGATGAGGATGAATGCTCCAACTAAATAATTGGACCATTTTGTTGCTCCCTATCTAAAGAAAGGAAATAATAGGCTCTGCTTGAACTGTTTTTCCAGAACAGTTTTTTTGTTCTGCGAGTTTCCAAAATTCAGAAAATCAATTTACACACTGCTTGGAACTGCTTTTCAAGAACAGTTTTAACAGTTTTTCAAAAACAGAGTTAACAGAGTTATGGTTTTTAGAGAACAAAAAAAAGTTGTTCTCAGAATTCTCACAAAACCAAACTCATTTATTGAAAACACGGAGAACAGATTCACTAAATAAAAAAAGGCGTTCCTCTTCCTCGTTTATATCTCTCTCCTTTCCCCCTTTTTCTCTCTCTATTTATAGCTGAACTCTTCCCCTTCTGCCATGTCGCCAAATTTTTCAATTTCTGCAGATAGAGAAGATTCAGTCAAAGCAACCACCCTGAAATTACTCTGTTATCGTAGCAATCATCTTTTCCGTAGTGATCTGTGTGGCGAAGAACGCTAGAAAGGTAGTGATCTGCGAATAAGCCAAAAACATCTTAAAGATCAAATCTGTTTCTAAATTTCATCTCAAGCCAAGAAAATCTTCAAGACCCAATTTGCTTCTGAATATGATCTTCCAAGCCCTAGATTTGTTGTCGGCTTCAACTCTTCGATGATCATACTGTCTCCTGAAAACCCAACTTTGCTTTCGCTAACGCATCGAGTTGGGATTAGGGTTAGGTTTAGGATATCAGCGATTGCTGATTTATCTTTTTTAATGCTAGGCCTTTTAATTACAGTATTTGCGGATCCATTTATGTACATATTTAATGTCATGTATTATTTAATGTTGCTTAAAATTATTGAATATATTAAAACAGGTGCTTCTGAATTATATACACAAGTTTGATATCTAAATTTTTTTTCTTAGTAAAAGAAGATATTATGGAGCTTTTTGTTATTATTATTATTTTTTTTCCTTTATTATTATTATTATTATTATTGAGTTATGGAGATTTTTCTACTTCCTCATGAATAGATTTAAATTCATATTCTCTATTAGTCCATAAATGTCTTTAATTAAAATTTTTAAGTAATTAATTTAGTGTTAGTCAATATATATATATGTGTAATTAAAAATTTAATTACTTAAAAAATTTAATTATATATTGTAATACCCCTAATTTTAAAAAAGATATAATGGAAATTTAATTAATTATTTATGTGCATTTTAAATTGATAAATTGATTATTTGTTTTGTGTGCATTTAAATATGATTATCTGGCTAAGTGGTTAATTGTTTTACTTGTTTAAAATTGGTATTGTGTATTTGTTTTATGTTATTTATTTATTTTAACTTAATTACGTGCAATTGGGATTTATTTTATTTATTTGATTAATTTGTATTTTTTTATTATTACGTGTTTTTAAATGGTTTGTGTAACTTATTTGATTTAAGTTATATGGTTGTAGCTATATTTACGTTTAGGGTTTTGGTGTTAAGTATTTTGGTTGGCCGACTTATACTTGGGCTGGAATTAGGATTAGGGTTTTTTTTTTGCATGAGTCTATATATATAGAAAAATATTTGTCTGCAAGACACCCTTTTCACATAATAATCTGGAGAAGTAAACAGAGGGAAACTAGAGAAGAGAGAAACAGAGAGGTTTGAAGGGAAAAACACAGAGGGACACAGAGAGAATCAATTAAGCTTTCAGCTATGGACTAAAGGTGTACCATAGAGGAAGGAAGAGGTTGATGCTGAGATAGAACTGGAGCAGTAGGAGAGTTGCCGGTAGTTTACAGTTCGTCGGAGAAGTTAGCAACGGTGTTGAAAGGTTTCAAACCGAAACCTAAAGGCAAGTTTCAGACTATCTCTTTCCCCATAAACTTGTGTTCTGTGCATCTTGTATAGACTCCAGGAACTTAATTAAACTATTAAAAACGGATTTTATGCATTGCTAGATGATTTTTGAAATCTGTTCTGTGTTTTTAAAGTTTAAACCCGTTGTTGCTTAAACTATTCTGTTGTGAGTTTAATTTCTGTCGTTTGATTTACACTGGAGTATGAGAGGTTCTAGGACTATAAGAACTTAAATAGAATCCAAAGAATGCTACAAAAGTTTGGGATATGACACTGGACTTCGCCGGAAGCGAAGAATAACTGAATTGGTTGTTTGCATAAACTGTTTTTGTCTTCAAATTAGATTTTTGCCAAACTATTCTTAGGGAAATCAAAGGAGTTTCTAGGAGTATTAGGGCTTAAATTGAACTCTTAAAATCCTTAAGAAACTTAGGACAGACAGTTGGAACTTCTACCGGAAGCAAAGACGAAGCAGTGAAGCAGAGAGGGGCTCTCAGGGGTGAGAGCCGGCTCCTAAATGGTAGGAGCCGGCTCCCATGAAGAGAGAGCCGGCTCTCCATGAGGGGGAGCCGGCTCTAGAAGCCTAGGAGCCGGCTCCAATAAAGGGGAGCCGGCTCCCATGGGAAAAAACCCCCTATGGGGTGTTTTCTGTAATTTTTTCGGAGTTCTGGGGTTAAACGCAAATACTGAAAATTAAAGGGGGTTTCAAATATGTTAAAATTAACCTATTAAGACCCTTAAATAGTTGGTTTATGCTAGGGTGCTAATCTTAAGGGGCATCAGGAAACAGAAACGTGGAATAGACATACTGTCAAGGAAGGATGAATGTTTAAGTTAATAAGTTTGTTTTAATAACTTAAACTGACTGGTATCGAATTACTTTTGGGATGTTATATAAATTATTTATATACTTTAATGGAGGCCAGAAAGTTCGGTGTAGGATATGGGCATAGACAGTATTAACTTAGATATTAAATGGAATGCTGTGAGGAGTGGTAGGAATTTTAGTTGCTAGTTTTGGTTTAGCGAACTAAATGGACTAGTATGGGAATACAGTTGGGGTTTCATATAATGAGCAGTTTGGAATTCAGAGTGTCATATTATATCAGGCACAGGTTTTGGAGTGGAGGATCAAAGGGACGTCATGTGGTGTAAATGCTAACTTTCATGCTGTTAAGGATTGTGGAGGATTTCATTACTTGTCTTTGTTTTGGCAATTTAAATAATATAGTATGAGAGGATGGTTTGGGATATCTAGTATAATGTATTTAGTTCATATTTCTGGCTGATCATTATAACAGGTTATGGATGTTAATTGATGAACTGTTTAACTTCTGTTTTATCAATTGTATGGATGTGGATAATATAAATTGTTTATCAATACTTTAACAATTTATTTGGAGGATTAAGGATTATAATCATAGACTGGATGCATAATAGGATCTTAATAATATCTGTTTTCTATTATGCTGGTTTCTGGATTTATTTGATGTTCTAATGAATGTGCATCGTTTATGGATCATTTGCATTATATGTACCGGTATGGGACGGTGACATATCAGGGATGGATTAGATCAAAAAGCTTAGTCCTACCCCTTCTTACATACGGAATGGATTAACTAAAATAGTTAACTCCTACATGAATACATGTCCTGTCAACTAAAACAGTTGAACGACATAATGGATGCTTGTTTTATCTTTCGGCATTAGGAAGGAATTTATATATATATTTATGGTACTGTGATACGAGCTTGAGTCTCCTGATCACGGTTAGGGTGCGTATATCGCAAAGGTTGAGTAGCTAGATATAGCAAATGTTCCCTGGTAGGTCTAGGTACTTGGCCGCTGAAAAGCGTGTTTTATAGGTCACCTTCTACCCAGGCTGAACTATGTTATAGGCTAGTGAGCATCCTATAGTGTGTATTTATATATCTATGGACTATTGTAACTATTGTTGAGCTATCTAGGATGTATCTGCGTATCGGGTTTATGTACGGATTGTAGTAGGATGGAACTTGCATGTGGGCCTGACCCACCTTTATTTTTCAGGTGTTCGTGAGTACCAGGCTTGGGGTTTGATCGTGGTGATGCAGATACAGTCACTCACTCTTCCGACTAAATAGGATTTTTCTTTCTGGTTTTAGTTTTGGATTTTATTCTGTAAAGTTTTATCAGTTGAGATTATTAGGGGTCCACTAGTTGGATTCCCGAGTTGTACGGATTGGAAAGTTAGTTTATATTAAAACTTTTATTTTTGGAGGAGGTTTTACAATTAGAATTCTTTTCATCATATCATTATTTTATTCTTAATTCAGTTTTATTCCTGCTTGTTTATGTATTGATTATCTGGTATCCTTCGGATCTGTGCCCGGACTTGATCACCCGTGGCTCTAGAATCAAGGGGTATCACATATATCACTAATATTGTATAAGTAAAAATGTCATAAGATGGTGATTTTGTTGTTAAAATGAATGGTAACACTAGTTAACATCTAATAAATAAATGAACGTTATAAAATTTCCTTTTATTGCTGAAAAAGGGTTTACAAAAAACAGTTTTCTGTTTTGGTAGTTAAAAAAAATTGTTCTTCAATTTTTTAGTTTAATTATAGCACATCAACTTTGTTTTGTCTAGGTTCTTGGAAAATTAAGATGGACATAGATTGGAGTGACACGTCATCTTCATCGTTTAGTGATTCAGATGAAGATTTTGATGACCTTGTCGATTATATATATTTGAATTTGATGCAAGAGTATGAAGATTCCTTTAAATCCAAGGTATCAAAAAGAACTTCGGGGTTAACAGGTCATGAGTATGTTCAGGAATTATTGAATGACAATGCTGCTTGTTTGATGGTGCAGCACAAATGGGAGCCCTTAGAACTTATCTGACAAATCAAATGTAGGCATCATTCAGAGGCAATGCTAGATGAAGTTTTTTTTTTTTTTTTTTTTTAATAATTCTTCAATGTTTTGCTTTGATTACCTATTTGTGTAATTCTCTAATATTTTGTTTTGGTTATATATGACTAAAATTAATGTTTGTACAACTAAAAGTGCATATGACATAATTAATGTAACTCTTTTATTGTGTTTCAATTTAGTCAAATTTTAATTAAATTTGATACATTGTATTTGTGCAACTTTTATTAAGTATACTTGCTAAAATGAATTCACATCCAACACTTATTTAATATATATATATATATATATATATATATATATATATATATATATAGATTAATAGTTAATATCTTCATTTAAAGAAATAAAAGAGTGATGTACAATATTTTTATTTATTTTCTTAGTTCAGAAAATTAGTTTCAAAAACTCATACAACCAAGCAGTTTTATAACTTTTTGTTTTTCGGAAACTGTTTTATAAATTTTCTTAACTAAGTAGGCTTGAAATCTGAAAAAACTAAAAATTGTTCTTTGAAAATTGTTCTTGAGATCTGTTCTTGAGAACAGTTTTCATAAATTCATTCCAAGTATGGCCATAGTTTCTGTTTTCCTTCTGAAGTCCCAAAAGAAAATGAAATTGTCTTCAAATTCATCACCTAATTTTGTGAGGTATATTTAAAAGTTTTCATTAGTAAGCCTTTTGGTTTGAAATATTGAATCAGTGTGTTGGAATTAAAATTGAAGTACATTTAATTTAAAATTTGTGTTCTATTTTAATTTCAAAAAAATCCCAAACACTACATACATATTTAATGAACTTAACAAGTTTTTAATAGTCTAGTGTTTAACGCCATTATGCAATGGGACTGTTCAGTTGGTTTTCCCATCAACGACTAAATACATTGGATTGACATTAGATGGGAAGGTAAACTGAACTTCCAGGCGAGAAGTTCAGATGGCGCTGGGAGTTCGTGACTAGAGTATTAAAATTTGACTTTTTAATACTATAAAATTAGATTATAAAATTAGAAAATTGCTACTATATATTGATCATCGTAAAACACTTTTTACTTTTTAAATTTTGATTATTTACTATAAATCAATTGCACTTCAGTTTGGTAATTTGAATATTGAAAAACAGTTTTCTTCAATTTGATCAGTTTGACAGTTGCATGTTCATCACACCATCAATTTTTGTCTGATTTCAAATCGGTATACATTTGAGTTGTGAAGCTCACGACTCTTTTATGAGGGTGTATACTGTATACTATATATATATATATATATATATATAATCTTGTCCGACTTTATTTTTCCCTTCCGAATTCAGACAAATAATATTAATAGTAATACGAACTCGTAGTGAATATTTCAATTCAAATTTTACAGGTTATTAAAAAATGGTTTCCCCTTTATTGATGTTCCAATTCCCGCATATTCTGTTGGTTGATTTGATAAATTATCATTCAAATCTTGTTAATTACAAAAGCTAAAGACTGAAAAGGAGCTCGCACTAACGCTTTCATTTCTTTGGTTCACTCTCCAACGCAGACGAATAACCAGGTATGAAAGCTCTGCTCAATCCCGACCCTACGATCTCCGCCTTCTCTCCGATCACCGTCAAACCTCGAGCCTTCACGCCATCCAAGATCCGAGCCTCGCTTCAGTTCTCTGCGAATGATGGAGGCCGTTGGATTCGACGAAAAGGTCGGTTGACTGTGAAAGCAGTTTTGGATTCGGCGACGATTGATCAGCTAGGGCTTCCGGAATCTGATTTTCGAAATCCGGCGATATCGTCATCTTATCGGAGCTCCAACTATACGAAACCTAATCAGACGGTGTTAGAAGCTCAGGCTAGAGTCTGTACTGGCCCTACTCAGACGAGGCCTCTCTCAGAAGAACAGGCTTTTAAGGTTTTTGAAACAATTTTGAGATCAGGTTCATCCTTTACTTCTATTCCTTTTTTCCATTTTTCTTCGCTCTTTACATCTTACTTCAGATATTTATTATGTATGTATTTTTTGTGTGTCTATTTATTATGGGTTTGTGCGCTGTTTGACTCATTTCATGAGAACAATTTTGGATAGAATGCAAAATTCGGGTTAAAAATCGCTGATGTTTATAATAATGGGTTAGTTTCTTAATTGGGCTAATCTGTTCATTAAATTAAAATCTCTGAAATTTTCTATATTTTTAGCAAGTTGATCCAAATAGCTTAAATCATACACCTAATAATTGACGAATGTCCAAGGAAGTAGGAACAATTCCCGAATCATGACATGGAATTCCAAAAGTATACCAAATATTTCAAAGGAAGTTTATTCCCAATCTTGAAAACTTCAAATGCTATACTCAAAGATCTTCCTCTGAATGCTTCTTTTATTATTGAAATGGTTGTTATATTTATACCATTTTCTTTAAGGAAGTTTTGTCATATTTGTTGTTACTAATTCCCTGAAATTCCAAAACGTCAAATTGTATTGGTTACCTACAGCCCGTTCGTATGCACTTCTAAAAGTAACTGTTGTAGAAAATTTTGAAAAGCAAATCAATTTGAAGGAAAACAATAATAATCACAAAGTAATAAAGTATATTTTCAAAGTAGGAAACATAAAACATGAAATGCTACCCAATAAAGACTCTTTGACTTGATACTCTTTCTACTTTCTGCCTTACTGCACTATGGAAACCTGACGGTCGTGCTTAAGTATTGTACCATAAGTTCATCACTTTAGATAAGTCACCTTCCAATGTGGTTCTGCATATGTCCTTAGGTGTGGTCTTTATAGAAAGTATAGATAGAAAAAGTATGGCTTTCTTAAATTCACCCACCATGCTGGCACCAAAGTAATTTCTATGCATGCCAATCATATCGTGGAATCCCATCTAGATCACAAACTAGTTTATTAACCTTTTAATGTTTTTTAGATTTTTATTTTGTTTATATATCTACTTCTTTGCAATCGATGAACATTTGATGCTGCTAAAAATGTGATTAAGCAAATTGGACCCCACCAGCGCAGGATTATGAAACGGGTGGACTAGATATACATTTAACTTTTGGCATTATTATGCACGAATTGGTTGTAGTCAAAGTTGAGCTCACGTCACATGCTTGGCTGCCTGAACTTGTATCATTATTTTTAACTGTGATACTGCTGATCGCTGAAAAGTGAAAAAAAAAATGTAGGATTCCGTATATAGCTGTAGCTTATTAAATTCAGTCACCTCGTGACAGCAATTAGTTAGCAAGGGCTGTTTTTTTTTGTTTTTAACTAAATTTTGTTTCCTGTCAGCCAAAGGAGAACTCAAAGATGAGGAAGCAGTTTCAAAAGCGCAACTTGGGGCTTTTTTTGCTGCCATGACAATTCGTGCAAATGCCTTTCCAGAAGCAACCCAATGGAGTGAAGGGGAAAGGCTTGCAATGAACACATATTGGCCACTTTTAGTTCGAGCCCTTCCCCCAGATATAATCTTCATAGCTGACCCAGAAGGCTCAATAATGGGAGTTGGAAGTTCCATAGGGCCCCAATTTGTTGGAAATGGCACTACTGAAATGAGATTGGTAGGTGCCCTTAGGGAAGTTTTGGCAGGGGGTCATCTTGGATATCAGGAGGTTCAAGGTGTTTTAAGAGATGTTCTCCCTGTGAAATTGGTGGACATGCAATCAGATGATTTAAGTGAGTCTCTGCTTTCAGCATTTTTTATAGGCCAGCGTATGAACAGGGAAACAGACCGGGAACTAAAAGCCTATTGCCTTGCATTTGATGATGAACTTGGTAATAACCTCAATCCATTAATCAATTGATAGTTTGAGTATTTCAAATCAGTGTTGATTGTTTTATCCCCAGTCTACTTATATATCTATTGATCATCAGGTCCCCCACCAGTTGCTGATGTCAAGTCATTGACTCATTATGGTGAACCTTATGATGGAAACACACGTTACTTCAGGAGCACTCTGTTTGTTGCTGCAGTCAGGTCCTGTTATGGTGAATCTTGCTTGCTTCATGGGGTGGAATGGATGCCGCCAAAGGTTATTAGTCAGCTTACTTTTCCATTGTAACCTGCGCATCATTTTCTTATAATGTTTATCCCAAAATGTTATTTTGAATCAGCATGCTGATATTGCCAGTAATGCATTTGTTCATCCAAAGGAAAATTTTCTTTTGAAAGTGGCATCAGCCTTATGAAAGCATCAACTTAATTTTCTTTCTACCCTTGCAATTGTTGCATCCAGAGGAAGATTTGTTTGTATGCAAAATACATCCTTGTAAATATCTGCACCGTTATATATTATCTAATCCTATTTGTTGTGTTTGAGGCATTGAAAAAGAAAATAATTTCAATCATACCTGTGAGTTTTACAAATTGAAATGGCTTCTGTTTTCAGGGTGGAATAACTGAAGAACAAATGCTGAAGTTCATGGGAGCAAATACACACTTATCACCATTGCAGGCGAAAAAACTTCTTGAGGTCTTTGTGGTTATCCAGTTGTCTTTTTTAGTGCCATCGTTACACTTCTTCTCAATTATTTTCTTGTAGTGTTTGACTTTTCCAAACTGTTACTTCAGGATGAGGAAGTTGGTTTTGCTTATGTAAGTCAACGTGAAGTTCAACCATCTCTGTAAGCAAATCTAAGCTGATATTTATCTTTCCACCATTTGTATTTTCTTTTCATATATGTATAGACATCTTTTTACTTCAAGCGCTTCTTTAATAACTCAGGGAAGTTCAGGAATAGAATTATTTACAGAAACAATAATTTAACCAATAGCTGTATATTGAAAAAAGCTTATATATATTGATGTTTACTGGTTTCAAAGAATTGATATTTGACTTCTGAAATGGGAGCTAGGATCTTATCAGATGCGGATTCCTATATTTATGAAGTCTGAATGTTGTTATGTTTAACTTGATAACTTCAACATTTTGAACCATTTGATTGAGGTTTGGATTAGCATTTTTTTCACAAATCCACCCCAAGTTGAATAAATATGAATTAAGGAAAGATGATCTCCTTTTTATTCTTTTTCTTTTTTACTTTCTTTCTTTCTTTCTTTCCTGCAACAAAAAGTACATTTTATTTATTATTTTTATCTATTTTCTTGATGGGTTCCATAGTATATAATCCTCAATATGTATTCTATCCTAGAGTCTGCTTCGGTTGAAGATGGCAATGTTTGATTCCATCTTCAACTTTAGTTTAGAATGGATCAGTATTTACCCTCCTTTTCTCCTTTGTAAAGGCAGATGTCTTGTTCTACCCCTTGTCTTAGGATACAGTTGGCCGTGAATACAAAATCAGCATCACCAGTGCTATTCCTCCTGTGTGATGCACACAGGGTGTAATCTGTCATATGCACTTCTCAGAATTTAGAATTTAATAAATCTGGTAACACTAGTTTTGTGGGTTTTCCAGATATTCATTAATTGGATTGAGGGAACATATAAAGAAACGTCCACCACTGGCAACAACGGAGAAGGTTCAGCAGTTTGTGAGGGTAAGTTGCATTGTTTCTGAATTAGTGTTCTGAGCATCTTTTTCCTTCTACTTTTGAAAAAACACTAATTCAAATGAAACTTGATGAACAGATGCAGAGAAATGTAGCTCTACATAAGAACAACATTTAGTGAATCTAGTGATGCTCCTCAGGTTTTTTTATTTTTATTTATTTTTATAAATTTTTTTTATTGGGATAGGTAAGTACTCACACACACTTTTGCCCACACCCGGGCTCGAACCCCTCCCCTCCTAGTTTAGGGAGGTTATACCATTGGGGAGTGATGCTCCTCAGCTCTTTGTTGTAAACTTATTATCCAATTAGTAAAGCTACTTCAAAAGAAATAATTTGGTTTACCACCAAAATATGTTCAAATGTAAATGTGCATGACTCCTTCTAGCTTTGATGAGTATAAGTTCTTTTTTAATTGCTGTCCTAAGAGTCAATCAACACTCCAACTTAACTCATAGTTGTTAGAGTATTACTTATGTTAGAGAATTATTTTATTTTTGAGGGTAGTGCTGTCTTTTCCCTCTTTTAGCTGTCAGCCCTCTTTAGGGCATATTTTATTCATCTTTGTACATTGTATTTTTGTATTCTTATGAACACTCCTGTATAACATTGTAACTTTATTTGTAACCTTATTCTCTATCTCTTTACATCTCAAAAATTGCATTGCATAAACATTATGAAAAATAGGCTAGCGGGAGGGAAGCAATTGTTGCTGGATTTTATCATGAAGGTTTCGAGGAACCACTGTTAATGCTAATGAGAAGAAGAGGTGTTCAATCAGGTTTGGTGGTAAAGGTACTTCACTTCTAGCATTTTGTTACTGATCAGTATCAAGATATCATGATTGATAATTCCTTTCTGCTGAGAAGAATATGGTTGATTAGAATTCAGAATATCATTTCATGAAATTCCTTTTTAAATATATGTATATATAATAATCTAACTGGTGCTGATAGTGTAGGGTGAGGAAGGTGCCCTTTCAATGACGACAAGATTGCGGTCAACAAGCGCATCAAAAGGACTCCCTGTGAATTACTGTTCAGGGTTCCGTTCACTGAATGCATTGCCTGCTTGTGAAGCAGATGGTTTGTAATTTTTCTGATCTTATTTTTCTTTATTCCCCTTTGAACTGTTTATGAATCGGGATCTGTTTCTGTAATTACTCTAGATATAGCTTATGGTCCTATTTCCACTAGATGCATCACACCAGATGACTGAGCTTCATGGATCATTGCATTAAAATTAAAATGTCTTAACTTTTTATGTTGCAGGTGTGTCACGGGAAAGTTTCAACTTTGAGGTTAATGCGAAGGACTATGGCTTTGAACCCACTGATACTCCAAGAACTGATAGATCGGTAAGGGAATTAATTCCACAAGGAAATTGTTTTCTTTTCTCATATTTGCTTAACTTACCAATAACCCCTAGCTTGCTTTTGATGCAAATATGAAACCCACAGCATGCCCAGGAGCAAACTGCTCAAAGTAATATTCCTCTGCTGCTGTGTTATCGCCAACTATTTCAAAATTGGTTATCAACTGAATAGATGTACTTGCAACAAAAAAATTGGTTTGAAATTCCACTAGATAATTCCAGAAACTGAATCTTGTCAGGAATTTGTCAAATTGTATGATCAAATGATTTCTGAAGTTCAAATGAGAGTATTTTGCGGAGTAACTTGTTACAACTTTCAAATCATTAGGCATAGTTACGATCCGGACCATAATAAAATGCTAGCACCGAACTAAAAATCATATTCATTTTAAATATCTGCTTTTGAGTAAATCTTTTTGAGATTCTAGTTCTTTTTCTTTCTTTTTTAAATTTATAAATAATTATTTCCTTGGGTATGGGAGAGAGGAAAAAAAAAATGGAGTTGCAGACACTGGATTCTTACAATTTTAATCTAGTTTTAGGATCTACATAAATTAGAAAACTTTTCCCTCGTATTTTTCTTTTTGGTTATATGATTGGTTCAGTTTACTCCCGAGAAGATGGAGGCTTCTTTGTTTTTGATCCACCATGTGTTTCTTTCTCAAATTATACCTTAAATCAGGTTTCAAGGAATATAGAGCTGGGGTTAGCAGCTCTACATGGCGAAAAAGGCCCAGCTTATGATCGAGTAGTCTTAAATGCTGGAATGGTTGATCACTTGCTGGGATGTGATGGTGCCCGAGATATATCCTCAGCCATGGATAGAGCGAGAGAGGCCATTGACAGTGGTAAAGCCTTAACAAGGCTCCTTAATTACATAAAGATGTCTCACAAAGTGAAGTGAAAACATTCTCGGTTTTGGATGGTGCTTGCTCCCTTTTGTGCCTTCATTTTGTAGAGGGGTAAATTTTTTTATTTACATGAATTGGTAAACAAAGGGGGAGTAGGATCTTTGCAGTTTTTTCTGGAAATTAAGCTGTTTGCGATTTTTTTCTTTCTTTTTTCATTACTTGTACACAACACTGTGATAAATGTAACCCCCTACATCAGAAGAATTTTGATTACATAGTAGCAAATGGTATATGTCTCCTGATATGTAAATTCTAGAGCTTTTGCATCAATAAAATCCTAGGAATTTTAGGAATTTTACTGTTGATTCTATTTCAGTGGATGCGTGTGTATAACAAATACAAAGAATAAACCAGTATCTTGTGTTGACTATTATAACCCTTTTATGCTCAAAGACTTCACGGTTCAAAGGTGTGAACCTGGGTCAAATCAGGTGTATTGAAGACGCGGACGAGGGATTGTAGTAGTGAAATTTTCTCCGACTTTGCACACTATCATGTATGTTGAGTCTGTTGACTCGGTTGAGTCGAACCCGGTCATGAACAATTGAACCCAGGCTCGAGTTCATCTTTTTTGATGTTATACAAACTCAAGTCAAATCCAATTTGAACCTAGAAAAAAGAGTTGAAGCACAGTTCCTTTCAGTTGCGATCCTACTCACAGTATTCTAAGCTTTACTAAGAATAATGAAAAGCATTACTTAATATGATATTTATTAATTCTTTCAGTTATTCACATGAAAGAATTAATAAATATGTGGTGGAGGTCAATTCTCCCCCACAATTCACATACGTAGACTCAATTTTAAATAATGGGTTCTCTCTTGTTAGCAGATAAGGTGTATATCTATCAACCCTAGTGATTTACATAATATTAAGGAAGATTAAAGAGTTTATATGGATTTGGTACTATTTAAAACACGCAGTCACAATCAAACTATTCCATATATATATATATATATATTTTGTAAACCAAATTTACATGCTTGAAAATGTTGGCTTAGCTATGCAGGCCACATTTTGTTAAAGATGGGTAGAAAAAATAAAAGTGGTCTAGATTCAGCCCCCAGCCCACCTTTTTTCTTGTAGATTATTATCCTACATGACCAGGAAAGATAAATTATTACTAGTAATTGGGTTGATTATGGCATAAATGATGGGATTACCCTTTTGCTTTGGCAGCCCTCTTCATGACTAACAAAATGATTAGAGATTTGGGTCTCTTTGGTTTATAATTCAGAAAATAGTTCTCAAGAATTCAAAGAATAGAAAATAATTTTTAAAAAATAATAAAAGACAGTTATGTGAAAACAAGCCATTTTCTAATTGAGTTTTTAGAAAACAAAGTCAAGCATGTGTTTTTTTATATAATTTTTTTTTTTTTTTTCATAAAATTATTCTTAAAGTTACAAATAAAGTAAGAGTATGACCTTCGGTCTTCGTGACACGTGTCACAACCATGGACAAATGTGTTAATAATAGCATAAATGACTAGATTACCCTTTTCATTTGGCTGCCCTATTCGTGATAATCAGAGAAAATTTGAGCTAATTATGACTCAAATGACCGCATTACCCTTCTTCTTGACTACCCTCTCTCTTCGCGACCAGAGAGCAACAAAAATAATAGTGACCCTATGAAAGGAACTAAGGTAGAGGAGAGCCTCAAAAGTTCAATACTATCTTCCAAGAGCTCATAGCTTGAAGCTACACCACACTTCCTGCATGAGCTTTATCTCAAACCCTTAATAGGGTAAAGTCCAATAATCCATCTACTACTTTTCAGTGGTTGTGGTGTTGCCATTGAATTTTCATGTAATGCCATATATTATAATATTCCTCAATTGCCAAGACAAAAAAGGCTCTTTAGTTTTGTGAGATACGTACACAAATCTTCCAGCTCTTATATTCACTTCGCATTCGGAACCACCAAAGCAAAACCTTCCTCATGGAATTTTAGGCGACCTTCAAAGGTATCATTTCAATTGTAGATTACCCATCTCAATCAGACTCTATTTTTTTTTTTGGGAAATTGGAAGCTGCTAAATGGTGTTAATGTCTTTGTACCATTTGCCATAGATTTTTTGTCTTGAAAATTTTCTGTTCTTGTTATGATCTTGTGAATTTGTGTAAAATCTCAAATGGGTTGTAGAATGATTCCATTTTGAGTATCATTCTCTGAGCGGAGACAATCGATCATTTACCTCGTTGGTTCTTTCAAGGTTTTAGTACAATAGATGTTTAGTTGTTAAATAGGTTTTTATTGTTTCAGTGAATTATCGCAAAAGAGCACTCTGTTTGGTAATTTCTTGCTTAATATTTGTCACAATTATCTGTTTGGGGTTCGGAGTCGGAATTAGGATTTAGATGTTTCTGGCGTCGCATGCATTGATTGATATCTGCTGTTGTTATGTTCTTTTGTTTGCTTTTATTTTGGCTTTCACAAATTTCTTCAATTCCGCAGAAGTATTGCTATTATCATTTATTTTTACTATGTTTTGATCTAATTCTAGTTGGATCTAATTCTAGTTGATTCTAATTAAGCAATCAGCTTTCGGTGATTATAATTACTTTTTTATGCTGGCATCTTAACATTATAAGCTCGCAATAGTTCATATCAAAATCATTCTCTTTGAAAAATTATGGTTCGAATCGTGTCCGACTATGGTTGATGATATAAGCCGTTGTAAGATATGGGATTTTAAAAGTTGGATTATAGAATAATAGATTAGGCAAATTCATATTTCAATTTCAGTTAAATGATTTTGTGATGTAACCTTGTAGGGCTATAACATTCTGTACTTCAATATGAATCCAAATGATTATGCAACAGTTACTCTGATTTTGTTATGCTTTTGATATTTTCTATCTTCACCTTTTAGTGATTTTATCTGATCTGTGGGAAAATTCTCAGGTTGTGAACTGAGTGTAGGTTGAAGTTTTGCCTCCTGCCACTCATACAGCATTTGGTGGTATCGGTTGGACAGTATCAATCCCATCATGTCACCTAAGGCTCTTGACTACGAGACATTGAATGAAAATGTTAAGAAGGTTCAATATGCTGTCAGAGGCGAGTTGTACCTTCGAGCTTCTGAGCTTCAGAAGGAAGGGAAGAAGGTACATGTTTTTTTTTTTTGTTTACTGGTGTATATCTGACATGTGTGACGTCTGTATTTTTCCTGGGTCAGGACCACCGGTTTTTATGTTCCATTTTTTCTTCTCTTATGTAGCGAACACAATCTTAATAGCTTCTCAAGGATTTGTAGCAGCGGAGCTTCTTGCTATAATTTTTGTTCTATTTTTCCCCTCTAGGAACTGCTTTAGACCTTATTTATTTGAATTTCATGCCTTGGCAAAACTTGACAGTTATATATCTGAGGTTATTTACTTTTCATTATCCCATGAAAGTTCATGAAATGGTCTTGGTTGCTTTTTAGTGAGTTGTCCAATACCCAAAGTGTATCTAGGCAAAACTAGCTTTTACTTGGTTAGAATGTGATTCATTGTCATGATATTATCTAGGCAAAACTAGCTTTTACTTTGTTAGGATATGATTCTTTGTCATGATACTCTCCTTCAAATTTTTTATTTTTTTTTCTATATGCTTGTAAGTTTGTAAAGAACCAAGGCATCCCAAGAAAAATTATGGCACATCATGGGTGAGTGACTACTGACTTCTCTTCTAAGATGAAATGTATACACCGGCTTTAATTTCTCACTTCGAGTCATAATAAAATATCTGCATTAGGCCTCATGCACAATTTTTTCTTAGACCATTTCATGCACTTCCAAATTAGAGTCTAAAATAAACTTGACATGCATTTCCATATAATTTTAATATAGCGACCAAGAATTGCAACAAAAAGAAAAAAGAAGAAAAAAAAAATATACCACCCAAATTAGTGCTATGTCGCTGTGTCTATGGTAAATTGGTAATATCTTGTGGATCTTGTAATCTCGTCATAATTTGGCACTAAACCAGTCGTTTCCATTTGTGGTATTTTTGTCCTTGTAGAATTTCTAAAGGGCATGGGTAAATTTATACTCCTTTTTAAGTATATTGATTAATTCAACATATTCTCCATATTGCATGCTATTCCTCTTTGCTGTATGTTCATACATTGCACTAATCCATTTATAATGTGCAGATCATTTTCACAAACGTTGGCAACCCTCATGCCCTAGGACAGAAGCCACTAACTTTCCCTCGCCAGGTTTGTCAAATTTGCAATATTTCTAAGTCTACGGTTCCTCTTTTGATGGAATATTTTATCATATTATTAAGTCAAATTTGTCATTGTTCATGTAATGCTTATCTATATTGCTTCTCTTAAACCAAAAAAATACTGTATTGCAGGTGGTTGCTCTATGCCAAGCTCCATTTCTTCTAGATGATCCTAATGTAGGACTCATGTTCCCTGCAGATGCGATTGCAAGAGCTAAACATTATATTTCAATAACTTCGGGTGGTCTAGGTATCTTCTCCAAAAAGTTGTTTCACTTTTTTTGTTCCAAAAAACAATTGGCTATGAATTTATGCAATACTAGCTTTAAAGATTTAACCTTCTCCTTATAATTTTAACTCTCTTTCTTTCTGTTTTCATACATGCTTTTTGTATTACTTTCATTTTTGTTACCTTCTACTCCTCTTATTGTGTTTTGGTTGGAGGAGTTGAATAATACATTTCGAGATTAGCAACAAAAGTCCACTTAGCATCGTGATTAGTTGAAATTCTTCTCTTTCATCAAAATTATCATCATCATCTCCTTCTTTCTTTCGTTTCCCTCTTTAAGCTCTGCATTAAGTCTTTGCTCTCTATGGCTTTCTTTCCTCCTTTTACACTTTTATCTTTTAATCACCAACTAACATCATCGTGCCATCTCTGTGGACACTATTTCCTTATCTTGTCAATAATCAGCGTTACTCTTGCCCTTCTGTAGATGTTCTGTTTTCATATATCTCTTCTACTTCTTACACTTGTCCTTGCCAATATCCTTATTGTAGCTTCACTTAGCTGGAGCACGCAATTCTTTGCTCCAGGCATTTTCCTCCATTTAGCACAGCTGATAAAAGTTATTTACTTTTCCCTTACATTTGGTTAGAAGTGAGAAGTTGGTTGGAAGTGAACTACATACGAAATAACATTCTTCTTGATATTCAATTAGGTGCTTATAGTGACTCACGAGGCCTTCCTGCAATAAGGGAGGAAGTGGCTGAGTTCATTGGGAGGCGCGACGGGTATCCTAGGTGATAAATCTTGATTTTGCGTTATAAAAGTCTGACTTCTTATTAACAATGGAGTATTTGAACTTTGGTGATTGAGTGGATGAATTTATTGCTTTTTGCACCAATGACAGTGATCCAGAGCTTATATTTCTCACGGATGGTGCCAGCAAAGGAGTAATGCAGATCTTGAACACTATTATCCGCGGTGAAGGGGATGGGGTAATTAATCTTCCTGAAAGGAATTTGGGACAAAATGATATGTCTTCCTTTTTTCTTTTTCTTCTTCTTTATTTTATTTTATTTTATTTTTTTTAATCCCGATCCTCGTCCCCACATCCCCACTCCATGTGATTGGGTTACTTTGGTATATTGTCTTCCTAATGCTGCCTCCAACTTATGGGTTGCCAGGTTTTGGTTCCAGTTCCACAATATCCGCTTTACTCAGCTGCAATAGCTTTGTTTGGTGGTTCTCTTGTTCCATATTACCTTGAAGAGACGGCAAATTGGGGTCTTGATATTAAGAACCTCCGTCAGTCAGTTGCAAATGCTCGCTCTAGAGGAATAACTGTATGTATGCCATCGCTTTTTCTTGTATGATGAAAAACATGAAAATCTAACATGGAATTATGATCAATCTAAGAAACTAGATGAATGGATGAATAGAAGGTAGCAGCCTTAGTTTGACTTAACTGTGTCTGTGAAAAGGTGGCTTTCGTTGCCTCTTACTTATCATTGGATCCTAGAGAAAATATGTTTTCTTGTTTGATTCCATGGCACAATTTATCATTGTACCCACAAATTTTCGTACATTTATCTTGTAAAGCTATAAAATCTAGAATTTGTTTACTTGAGTTGTATTTTGTTATATCTTGGTTTTTTTTATATGCGTTTATTACTGAATCTGGACTGTTGTTTCTGTTAGTTTTTTAATTCCACCAGAACTTTTACATATCATGTATGAGTAGGTACGAGCAATGGTGATTATAAACCCTGGAAACCCTACTGGACAGTGTCTTAGTGAAGCTAATTTGAAAGAAATTTTACAATTCTGTTTCCAAGAAAACTTAGTCTTGCTTGGGGATGAAGTTTATCAGCAGAACATTTACCAGGATGAGCGTCCCTTTCTTAGCTCTAGAAAGGTATATATTCTCATGCTGTTAAATTAGAAGTGTCCCTGAATTTCCTTCTGAAGCTTAACATAACCTGATATTCTATTTTTGTCCAACACTGAAGGTTTTAATGGACATGGGCCCACCCATTAGCAAGGAGGTCCAGCTTGTTTCTTTTCACACTGTGTCCAAAGGATACTGGGGTGAATGTGGACAGCGAGGCGGATATTTTGAGATGACTAACATCCCTCCTAAGGTTTGCCTTCTTGCAATCTGTTTAATGCTCTTTCATGTCCCCCTTCAATTGTGCGAAAGGCTCGTATTCATAATTTCCAATTTTTTCAAAGTACTTCATGATAATTAACTGGTGTTCTTCAGGTTATCAACTCAAGTAAGATCTTCAGTTTAATGCAACATAGAATTACGCTTGAAATGGAAATTTTATGTAAATTGTAGATCATAGTATGACTTTTTTTATAAAAAAATATGTTTATATTAAGATGACGTGATGTGATGAAACAATTCAGGTTTCTCAGTCGCAGTGTGAAAACTGAAAGCTGTTTCATGCTATTTATGTAGACAAACAATGAAATACTATTTATCTTCATTCCATGGGAATATGGATGTATTTTCATAGAGCTTTTCAATTTGAACAAAACACACACATTAACAGATTTTTTTCCACGTTTGATGTTGCAGACTGTTGATGAAATCTATAAGGTTGCATCAGTATCGCTCAGTCCAAACGTCCCCGGACAGATATTTGTAAGTTGAAATCAGATTGTTCAGAATTAGATGAGTATTTAAACGTGTTATCATTACGTCATTAGCTGTTGAGTATTATATGTTGAAATATTTTGTTTGTTGGATAGTTCCAGTTATATCAGAGTGTGAGAAGTACTTATTCTGTTGTTTTATACAGATGGGACTAATGGTCAATCCACCTAAACCTGGAGATATCTCATATGAGAGGTTTGTTAGAGAGA
Source organism: Cornus florida (assembly GCF_030987335.1). NCBI lineage: Eukaryota > Viridiplantae > Streptophyta > Magnoliopsida > Cornales > Cornaceae > Cornus > Cornus florida. The sequence goes on along the minus strand of NW_026775580.1, from coordinate 99,655,087 downwards.
GGTACGTCCGCAGTTAACAACCTCATAAAAGTTGTTCATCATCGAAGAAACCTTTATGTTTCCTGAATGTGTTTTTCCATGATTTTTCTATGTAAATACATTTTATGCTACCAATTTTAAAGAGATCCTAATAAATTAGAAAAGTTTGGCCAATTTTTGTTTTTTTGGTGTAAGAAAGACAATTGCAAACCGAGAAACTGAACAAGACAAACAAAAAGACATGGATCTTTTTGAAAAAACAAATCTATAGAATGCGTGCTCATTTATTTAAGAGTTGTTTTTTGGCCTTTTTCTTTTTCTGTTGTAAGGTTGGGAACTTACTTTTGTTAAATAATTTGAACTTTAGGGTGCTGAATTGTAGTTAGTAGCCTGAGATGGTTCTTTTTGAGTAGTGAATAATGATTTTCTGTTACTCATGAATGCAGCAAAGGTATTCTGGAGTCACTGAGGAAGAGAGCACAAATAATGACTGATGGATTCAATAGTTGTAGAAATGTGGTTTGCAATTTCACTGAAGGTAAACCATCTTAAATGAATTATTTTGTTTTTTGCATTTTATGAAATTTATTCTCATATTTGAGAAATGATTTCAGGCGCCATGTATTCTTTCCCTCAAATACGCTTGCCACCAAGAGCGATAGAAACTGCAAAAAGAGCTGGAAAAGTTCCCGATGTTTTCTATTGTCTGAAACTATTGGAAGCCACGGGCATTTCCACAGTGCCAGGTTCAGGATTTGGACAAAAAGAAGGGTAAATACTGATCTGTTTCTGTTCAAGATTTGAGATACCATTTTCTTGTTGAGTTTCTCACAGTGCTTCAACCTCAATAGACGCTATAGTTAATTTTTTGTTACTCTTTTTTCATAATATGGAAGTCATACATAAACTTGTCTTCTCTGCTCAATAGTTACAAGTACCAAACTGTGTGTTTCTGAACGGTAACGCATGCCTAATCTTTTGTGGTGGGAAAGTGTAGTTTCTATGTTTTAGTTCGATTACAGCTTCAATACCTAATGGGTTTCCCTTTCTGTACAGGGTCTTCCACTTGAGGACTACCATTTTACCGGCGGAGGAAGACATGCCGGCAATCATGGCGAGTTTCAAGGAGTTCAATGATGAGTTTATGGAGCAATATGAAGACTACAGAGGCTATTCCAGAATGTGAGGGATGCTTTAATTGCATTATCTGTATAATCCTCTTAACCAAGTGCATGCTGTGTAATGTATGTATGCTCTGACATTCTCTCTCTCCCCCATACATTTGGTTTTCCAGTTTCTTATTGACAATCAATCGTACCTGCACTTCTTTTTCCTTCTTATGTTATCACATTACTGCTTACAAATTTTTAATTATGGGAAATGATTTTCACACGCTATTTTTGTTCTTAAACATTTTACTTTTTTTTTGACAAAAAAATAAAAATAAAAAATAAAAAAATTGCACCATCAATATCTACTTTTAAAGGGTAAATAAGTCATTTCTTATACTAAAAAAAATCAAGTGGAGTGTGAAATCCTTAAAAAAAAAAAAAATTCGCCAACTTCTGTTTTGATTTTAAGTGTAGCTTGTACATTGTACTGTCTTTAGTGACAGACAGAATATTGTGGGTTCTTGTGAATGTGAGCATATTATATGTTGAAAAGGCACAAACTCCTCTCTCTTAGACTATTTTATTGATAAATGCAGCATCTAAGAAACAACCTTCAAATTCTCTGATCTTTGTTTATGCATAATAAAAAATGTCTATCTATATATATATATATATATATATATATATATATATGTATATATGATGGTATGACCAGTGGAGGTCATATTGCCTCCATCAATATTGCTATTGCAGAAGTGTACTTTCAATCGGGGGCTTTGATGTTTTATAGTAATGTGTTTGAACTTGGAAAGATAATATATTGCAAGAGATTTGCAAATTCACTCTTTGAACTCAAATATAACAATTTGTTGTCCGTCAATGTTTTGACATGTCAAACGTGAATTAGGTAAATTACAAATATTATGCTTAGAATTTTTAAAACAAAATTTGTACACTTCAAATTTTGGTCCAATAAAATGTGGGGATTTTCTGTCAAGTATTTTGATTAAAAAATAAAGAAAAAGAGAGGAGAATTACGAGGACTGAACACAATCTTCAATTAATGTAGTACAAAAGTCCTTATATTTGAACCCTATTTAGATATGAAAAGGATTAGGTTAGGTAATTGCAGGTATGAAAATATTAATTAGTTAGTCCCACCTCAAAATGGTGTGGTTCAGAATAATTACATTGATTGATTCTCTCCCAGTCTTTTTTTCCACAAGGAAACCAATAAATAAAATAAAATAAAATAAAATGAAAATCAAAGATGAAAATGATAATTTAAAAAATAAAAAAAATAAAAAAAAAACCTCAAAATGGTGTGGTTCAGAATAATTATATTGATTGATTCTCTCCCAGTCTCTTTTTCCACAAGGAAACCAATAAATAAAATAAAATGAAATGAAAATCAAAGATGAAAATGATAATTAAAAAAAAGAAAAAAAGAAAAAAAGTAAATATTGTTTGTTTTAAAGGTGATCTGACTTGGCTCTCGTGCCTGTCCAGTACTTTGACCCAATAGATGTGATGGTAGTAGGATCTCAGAGAAATCCAGAAGCGTTCATTATGGAGCAACCCGTTTTTTTGCTCTAACCATTAAAATTGCAATTTTTTCTTTATTTAATTGGGCCAGTGATGTAAAGGTGGTGAGTGTTGATGACCTTTACCGAGGCTCTGGAGGTAGAAGATTAAGTCAAACAACCAATAACGCCTCTGATTCTTGTGAACTGTCCCGTAGCTTCTTCTTGGCCCTGGTTTTATGTAGTCCGGAACAATATACTATTCAAAAAAAGAAGTGTCGCTTTTAAGAAATTGTCAGATCAATTTGTGAGTTTCACAGTTCTCCAAAAACGACACCTTTTATGGAACGAAGGAATTAATAATTATAGTTAGTAGTTTTGTGATGTAATAGATTCGAACAAAATTAGTATTAATTAACTAATACGAATTACTTATCAGACTTGAAAAAAGATCGCGTATCAAATAATACAACGAATTATAATAATAATAATTTATTTTTAATGAGTAATGAAATAGACCCGACAAACCTTTTAAAATATGGTTTTATTGTGTCATAACTCAATACTCAAAAAGGCTCTAGTACTAACTACCACACAGTCTGTGAGTTGTATTCAAAGTTTACAAATTGGTATAATATTGTTCTATAACATTGTCCTATTTGCTAAAAGGCATGACATTTCTATGCAGGAATCCTATCAGTGTCATATTCATGCCGGAAACCGATATTTCTTGAACACTCATTGAATATGTGTCCAACATTTCGTATATGTATGCATAAGTAAAAATTAATTTTATTGTTTTGGATACTTAACTGACACATTCTGGACAATTCTTCAACACTTTCTAAACATTTTTAACACCAGTCTATCAATAATCTTGAAAATAATATAAATACTATTATGAGTTAACTTTTCTTTGAAGAGTTTAGACATATTACACTAAACCAATCTGTATTATAAAAAAGTTACAAAAATACTTCTCTCTACTATTAGTATTAATTAATTTTATTAAAAACACTCTCAATTTATAAAAAGTCACAAAATACCTTCCTCCATTAATTGAAATTTGAAATTTTAGTATTAAAGTAGTATATGCAATACTTGTGTAACACACCACATATAGATTGATTATTTTGACAAAAATATCTTAAGTATATGTGAGATTAAAATAGTCACGTGTGAATTTTGTTGACGAAAATATATAGGTGAGTAGTATTTTGCAATTTTTAAATATTTTCATCACCTATATATATTTTTAAAGAGTTTTTGAATATTTTAAATTAGATTGGAAACAAATAACCTAAAAGTATCTGACATTTAAAAATTAATTACATTCACACTTCCTGAAATTTGTCCTACTAACAATTGATGAAAGATAACTATTATTTTTAAACAATAACATCCCTTCAAATTTTCCGAGTTTGACGGAGGCAACACTCTGATAAAATGACCAAGTCAATTGAACCATTATAATGTTAAAATTACCAATTTAACCTTCTCACTAATTTTAATTTTCCGAACTACCTATGAGATATATATTATATACGTGTACTATATATATCATCCCCTACTTCTATATATACCCAGGGGCGGTGATGGTTAGTCAACTCCGGAGAGTGAGGGATGAAGATGGCCATGAAAACCCAATTGTCGGCAGGCCGGATTTTGAGAGTCTTGATCGATTGGGAATAAGAAAATATGTTCGATGGATTCCACGGATTCGGCGAGCATGATGATGCAGCGTTTGTGAACAGTGAACTCTCCAAGCCAAAATCAATCTTCGAGCTCAGACAAGACTATGGGTGGTGATCGGAATATTCGTCGGATCTAAGCAAACAACCGTCCTTACTCCTCTTGTGCATCACCTCTCGCCGCCGCAAATCCTCTAAGCTCCTTCTTGTGAATAAATATATATATATATATAGACACACACAGAACTGGGTTGTTACCCTTGTTGGGCTCTTCTGGATCGGATGGAGTGAAATCGGCAGTGAGAAACGACGTAATGTTAACCAAGGAGAAATTGGGATCCGACAGTTGAGAATCCGCAACTGGGTTTCCACCCCGTAGTGAGTGGAGAAAGAGAAAAATAAAGAACCGGGTGAGCGGTGTTGGAGGTGGTGGTTGTGGGTGGAGCTTGGGGCGGTGGCGGTTGGGGCGATGGTGGGTTGGAGGATACTGATGTTAGAGAGAGAAAGTTGGTAGGTGAGTTAAGTTTTATTTTTCCTAAAAAAGGGGCATTTCGGTAATTTAATGATTCTGATATTTTAGATTAAAAATGAATAAAATATTAAAGGGTAATGCCGATATTTTACTCCTTTTTAGATTTTGTTTGGATGCAAAATCGGGTGTTATTGTTAAAAAAAACATAGTTATCTTTCATCTGATCTGGTTGCGGCAATTCTTAAAAGGTGTGGATGTAATTAACCTAACATTTAAATTATCCACTGTCTCCAAGATTGCACTTGGTGCTCAAGTCAAGGAGGGCAAAAATGGAAATTAAAATATATGCTTTGACGGCTGAAAAGAAAGCTAAAAACCATTGGCGCCAAAATCCAAGTCAATCCTTTTCCTTCTTCACTCTGCCCGCGGTCAGCAGATTTCACGGGCATCCTATCTATCTTGTTATGTACTGTACCCATTCTTTCTTTATTAAGCTCATTTGCTTAGGTCACCCCTTCCTCGGGTTCTTTCTCTCTCTCTCTCTCTCTCTCTCTCTCACACACACACACACACACACACACACACTCGGTGGTACTGCAGTATAACGAAAGAAAGGAGAGCATGTATTAAAATTGAAGATTACACTTCTTTCCTTCATTTAAAGTCCTTTTATTACTTTGTCACGGCGTCTGATGTCTCCTCGCCTCCAAGCTTCTTAAAAGAGGTTTCATTCCCACAAACAAACACCCTTTTCACTTCCCTTCAACCTTTTCTCACTCTCACTCCCAACATTTTCCTACTGGTTTCTTTAGATTCTACGTCTTTATTCTCATTTCTTTACAAAACCCATCTTTTATTTTTCCTTTTTCCTTTCTTCCTTCCATTTTTATATATAACTTCATTAAAAACAGTCTGATCATCTAATTTAATATGGGGTTTCCAGAAAAGTCTCAGATGGATGGTTGTGTAGATCATTCAGAGGGTGGAAAGAAATGGGTTATAGCTGGAATTCCATTACGGACTCCATTGAAGCCAATTTTTACGAAGCCAGTAGTGGACAGAGAACGGGACGTTAAGGAAGACGAAGAGTGTTCCACCACACCGACGGCCGTAGAATCCAGGATTCCGGCCAGACTGCCGTGTCCGCCGGCGCCCAGGAAGCGAAAACCTTCCTCGAGGTGTCATTACAGTACTGGGGTGAAGGAGTTCTTTACTCCACCAGACCTAGAAACGGTGTTCATCTTACGGCATGTTGAGAGGGCCTGATCCATACTGTTGGCAGTCCCTCTCTCTCTCTCTAGATCTCTCTCTCTAGGTCTCCCCCCTTCTCTCTTTCTGTTGTGTATCAGCAGCATCTCCTTTTAGACTAGCTCTTTGTAGTTAGCCAGAAATTTATGTACATGGCTTTTATGAATCATTAAATAAAATAGCAATTTAGCTTAATTGGTTTGTTGATTTTCTTTTAACATCTCTCTAGCTTCATTGAGGCAAGATTACGGACTTGTTTCAGTTTTTTTTTTTTTTTTCTTTTTTTTTTCTTTTTTTAAATGGCAAAAAATGAAATATATTCTCTCCGTCCAGAAGAGTGTTATCCAAAGAGTGTGTTATATTTGGAGAACTGTCTCCAAATGTGAATGTAATATTTCAGGAACTATGCATAAAACTATTTTTTTTTTTTTTTTTGACAGAAAAGTATATATTTTTCTTACTTCCAAAACATTCTCACTATATACATATATATATATATATATTAGAGAATAGTATATAAAAAAGAACCTTATTTGACCTAAGCAAGTGTTATGATACGTGGGCTTTTAATTTCTACTTTTACTTTGTCTATCTTACATCACATACATGCAAGCGGAATGTAGTTGAATAGGAAAAAGTAGGAAATTAAAGAGAGTAAATGGGTTAAAAATGATATCCATGGCATGAGATGAGATGAGATGAGATGGTGCACGGATGATTCGAAGCAGATTGACTGATGACACATCCCCCTCATAAACCTCAATAGTCAAGCCCCCTCTCTCCTTTGTACTCTTTATGCTCTGTCATTATCCCCCTATTCAGCCTTTTTTTGTGTCCCACACACAATGACTCTCCACTCACACATGGTACACCTTATAATGGTGGGAAGGTTCTTTCTTTGTAATGCCTATTGTGATGAGTAATGGCTAAACATGACAAAACACATATGGTTGGAGGGATGATTAGAATCCTATGTGAGGTGATTGGAACCATGTCATATGCTTTCAAGCCCCACTTTTTAGACCATTTTTGTAACAAAGTCACTCATACTATATATATATATATATGCTTAGACTATAGTTTAAATTTGATTGGTGGATAGAATGTCTATCCAAAAAAAGGTTTGGAAAACCCCATTTGTTTATGAGTTGGAATGTGGATGATCAAACAAAGCATTTAAAAAAAGAATGACATGGGTATGTTCAACTAATCTAGGTTCCTTTTGGACTGTAAACAAAGCTCTCTTGGGATCGGAACCTTTTGAGAGGCAATTATGTTACTACACGTCTCTAACAAATCTGCAAGTGGTACTTGGCATGTAGTGGGTCATGTTGTCATTTTATACCAAGTCTTTTACTTTTGTTTCAATTATTGGAGTCTGAAGGGCACATGTGCTTCGCAATTTTTCCTCAAACTTTATATTTTTTTTTATTCTTTATTTTTTTGAGATTGAATTGTGTTCCAGAATTCAAACATCTTTATTAAATTTTGTGTTTCCGCTCATTATGTTTTATATCGATCCGAACCCAGGAATTTTCATAGGCCACTGTAATAATTATTTATTTATTCTCAATTTCCCATAATATCCGCTAAAAATGTACTATGTACTTGATGGCAAGTTGGCAACAAATAATGTAGTACTTGCAGGTATTCTCAATTTCATTAGAAATTCACTGTTACTCCGTAAATAATTAGACCAAAAATGGTTGCTTAATTAGAATCAGAAGTAAAGGCAAATGAAATTGATGAGAAATTACACGGCCATCGAATTAAAGAGTCCAAATTACCAATAGACCCATCAAATTATTGTTACAAAACAGTCATTGCAATACATTGTTCCAAGTAGTAGTGTGCTTGAACTGACATAGTGGATTGACTATTTGAACTTTCTAAAACACAACCACAAATTCAAGACCAGAATTTCTTTTAAAGCTACAACACAATAGCTCAGTGAGACACGGCCATGGCCTGACTGAAACCTGCACTTAATTCTAAAGCTTTGCAAGCAGCCCATTCTGGATTGATTTTGTCGCCACTTCATTCTCCTTCATATCGGAGTCACATGAGCTCGGAGGGACGTCCACGGCTGGTGAGCAATTAAAAAATCCATGCGGCTGCACCACAAACAGAAAAAGTAAAACAGGACTCACTGATTCTTTTCAGTTACTTTAAATACTATCTGCATTAGCATAGATGTTGAGGACAGTTTGGTATGGTGTAGAGCCGTAGAAGTTAAAAGACTGCCAAGTGTGAGAAAAGAAAGTAAATTGAAGTTTGAAGACAACAACTTCATGCATATAATAATTTCAAATGTAAAGGCCTATATGCAGTCTCCTCTCCCAGAATCCATTAATAGGGATCAAGTCAGGGATCAACATGGGACTGTCAGGTCTAAATAGTTGATGCTCGTTAGGTTGTCCATAAGTGCTATATAATAAGTATTATAATGATGAAAGATGCGACCAATCATGAAGAAAATGATCAAGTATGCCCAAGAATTTATGTTAAAATGATGATAGTGGAATACCATGAGCATGAAACCAAGGCGTTTCACTGGCATGACAGGCCAGTCTTCCAGTCGAGGAATGTGTGTCACTCCAAATACATACCTGTAATCATTTGACAACAAAATTAGAATTCATAGAAAATTTACTTCATATGAACCCTATAATTTTGTACAACTCAGTAACATAAAAGCTTCCTTTCTTGTTTCATTTTTTGATCTTTTATTTATTTCTTTTAGTTAATTTTTTACAAAAAAATAAAATTGTGTGCGCTACATGTAGAGGTAAAAATGTATTGCTTCTTGTTCCAACTTGTAAGGAATTGATGAACTAGCAGCAATTTTTATTTTATTTTATTTTTTTTCCTAGTTGGTACTCACACACACATGCCTCCACTGAGACTCGAACTCCTAACCTCTCTTTGAGAAGTAGGAGTTTGATACCGCTTGGCCACTAGCCTGTTGGTAACTAGCAGCAATTGTCATGGGTGTGGAGTTCTATTATTACATCACTTTAAAGATGGAAGACATGATTTTATCACCTAGGAACTAAAATACATTCTAATGTTTTTCTTGGTAGCTGAATGTATTTAATGAAGCCAGTTGTTATTAAGAGATAATAATGACCAAAAATGGTGCAAACATAGGAAAAAGTACCATAGGTTTATTATGTACAGGAAAGAATAGACTGACCAAAGAACTACGTCGGTTTCTTCCAATGATCGGTTCTGCTTAACCCAAGTAGGCAATCCCTCTCCAACACGTGGATTTTGATTAGGAAACTCTCCTCCAGGATACAGCTCATCACGTGCATAAGGTGTGACCCAAAGATTATGCTTCAGAAAAGCAGCTCTCCTCAAAAATTTTGCCTCGGCACCAGCTAATGGTAAACAATTTGATCCGGGTACTAGCTTGTAACCAGTTAACTTCCCAGTCCGGTTGACATTTCTTGTGTTTCTGATCTGAAATACGAAAAAGGCACGAGCAAACCATGCAATTAACATGTTGTTTGAAGGAAGGAATTTTATCCATTTTGAACCATAAATACTAGGGGTGAAAAGCACTCAGTAAGCACCATATGAAGCAAATTATCAACTGAGAAATTCACGAACACCTTCATTCCAGTTGCAAATATGTAAATACCAATCAAGCAGGAAATTGAAAATTGACTTTCATAGCACAAACAATGGATCACTACAAGTGAACATTACAGCACCTGAGTTCCAAACTAAAGCTACTACTTTCCTATATATCCAACTACTTTTATACTTTATCATTAAAATTATTTGTTTGTCCTATATATATGTGAAAGTACAAAGAATTTCCCCCAATTACACAGAGAGAAATTTTTCACTCCCAATCTTTCTAAACCCCTTTTTCCCCCTCCATTTCCCTTATTTATAGACGGTTACAACCTCCTCTGGCCTGGGCCTTATCTGCTCCCTTTTGCCTGGACTCAACTTCTCTCATTTTAATATGGGCTTCTGCAATAACTTTATGGATCTGGGCCCATCCAGTGTGAACTTGCTCCATCCTGTCTATCCATACCCGACCCGTCCTTTGCAATACGGATCATACCAAACCCGAGTCATTTTGGTGTCCTCATCTGCCCCAATAATCTCTCCCCTCATTAATGAGGGTGAGATTATTGAAAAGACACGATCTTGGTCTGACGGCTCGGAGCAATGACACGAGGAATCGAACGGCTGGCACAAAAACCCAAGCTTCGAGATCTGCAGCGCCACTTTTTGCCTTGACCTTTTGAGTTCCATGTCGCCTTTACTTCTCCTCTTTAAAAATTCCGTTCTTTCAACCTTCACCCTTCTTCTTATATCTCGCTTCTACTCTCCGCTGCCTTCCTGCACATTTCGGCGATCCTTTTTCGATTTTTAGCTACTGTGCCGTTGCTGCGTTCATCACAAACTTTCAAGGTCAGTTTTTTTTTTTTAAATCTCTCTTTAAAAAAGACACATTTACTGCCCAGGACTCCTCCCCTTCTCTATGGCTCCCCCTAATCTGAACGCCATTCGATCCAAGAATTGCATTCCTCACGATGTTTCTCTCAGAGTCTATCCAATAAACTTAGACAGGAGATCTGGTGAGGGTCTCCTTCCTGGGGAAGTTTTATTCTCCGCCGTTCACTTGAACGTCATTAGGTTCCCCCTACACCCATTCTTTTGTTATGCTTTCAACAAATTGGGGCTCTGCCCCCTGCAAGTTAACCCTAACTTTCATAGGGTAATTTCAGTCCTTGAATCGTGACAGGGGTCTCAATCTTGACATTATTAACCTTCTCCTCTGCTATCTGATTAATAAGATTTCACAAAATGATTTGTACTATCACTTCTTCCCTATTGACAAACGGTCGATCTGCACTGATAAGAACTCATTTGAAAAAGGTTGGAAACGAAACTTAATTGTGGTTAGTGGGAATTGGCAGACTCCACTCGGCCAATCCTTCTCTATCCCTTATTCCTTTGGAACATGCTCTGTCTCTGGCTACAAAAAGCTGAAAACACATCCTACTGAATGCCACTGTGAAAGTTGTCTTCCCCGTTTTTGCACTTTTCTTTGTAGATGCCTTCAAATTCCCCATGATGAATTGGTTTATAGCGTCTGCAGGGCTAGGCTAGACATCTTGCAAGAAAGAGTGCTGAACAATGTCCCTTCAGCTACTGATTTGCTTACATCTGACAATCTCTCTGACATCTCTCTTTTAGGGTCCACAATGGAGAACATTCAGATCCCATCTTTCAGCAGGAGGAGGCGTTCTGCTCCCACATCATCATCTACACCTGCTTCCACATCATCATCTACACCTGCTTCCACATCGTCTTCCCTTGCTGTCTCTGCCCCAGAGCAAGTTGTGATTGTTCTAACTGTGACTCGAGTCACAAATCGTTCTGCTGTTGAGCCTTCTGAGCTCACTCATGCTGAGAACCCTATTGTGGACCATACTGCTGAGATCCGTCCTGCTGCTCCCATCATTATGCCTTCCAACATCTCGTCTGATACTTCCTCAGAGAGCACTCAGGATGCTGAAAATTCTCAAGACAATGGAGGGCCAGCTAATGCTGGTCTGTCAGAAAAAAGTTTAGGAAAAAGGCCAATGCTTGAGGGCGGTCATGACTGGAGTGATATCCCACCAGCCCGGAGGATCAGGATGGCTTCCTTCAGGGTTACTGAACCATTGCCCCCTGCCTGGTTCTTCATTCCAGAAGGCGAATCGGCCAGAACCTCTGGTCCGACTCCATCCGTTCTTCCATGGCGACCTTTGCTCAGCTGTGAAGATGGATCGACCATTGGCCCCACTGACTCAATATATAAGGACCCCCTCACCTCTTTTGCTTTCTACAAGGGTTTCTGGACCCCCAAGGACCTTGAGATTCAGAACAAGCTATCCTTTGGTGAGATGTTCCAGCGGTTCCCAGCTGCTGCTATGGAGGTGACTCTTTTTTTTATTGAAATGCGTTTCTTTTCTGCTATAACTCTTTAGTAGTTAGTCTGACCTGAATTTCCCTTCCTTCATGCAGACTCTATTCGGGATGTTCACTTTCCAAAAAACCATTGAAACTCTGAACAAAAAGCTTAAATCCCTCTCTATGGGCCTTAAAAGGTCTGTTGAAGCAGAGAATCTCCTTAAGGCCAAAGTTGCTTAGCTGGAGTCTAAGCTGAGCGAGTCAGAGAAGGGGGTTGCTGACTTAAAGGCAGAGAAGGAGGGTCTGGCAAAGGAGAGGGATTCCCTCAGAGTTGAATGGGATACCCTGAAGACCGAACGGGATTCTCTTCAGGATGAGGTTGATGTCTTGAAAACTGAGAAGAGTGTTGCTCTGACAAAAAGGGACTCTCTCAAAGCTGAGAAGGGAGACCTTCAGCGCTCATTCATTGCTGAATGGTTGTCTCATGCGAACTCACAGGAGAAACTCTTAAACGAACGGTCTTCCTTGCTGAACATGATTGGCAAAGTCGAAGGGGGTATGAAAGTTCTCCTTGCTCGCTTCACCCTTTCATCCCCTGAATAAGGATGATAGGGCAGCTGAGAATGGAAAAGACCTCAATGGTCCAGAGGATGATGGTGGGGAGAACGACAGGTCACAGCCTGGAAAAGATCATCAGAACTGACGTCCTGTAGCAGTTTTTTTTTTATTTTTTTTTATTTTTAATATCTTCATGTATCAAGCTATGTACCTTAGGACCTTTTTGTAATGAATGACAATGCTTTTGCTCAGCATGACTTCCATCCTTCAAGTTTTCCATTTTCAGCTTTGCTGTGTATTTTCACAAGTGTTTGGTGTTCGGCTTTGTCACCATTCTGGCTTTATTTTATTTTGAGCGGCTTTACTTTATTTTGAGTAAGTGTTCGGCGTTCGGCTCGCAGTGCCAGCTTCCACTATCTTTGTTGACTGCCAGGCGCTCGGCTTGAACGCCTATTGCCACTTGGCTTTATTTTTATTTTTAAGCAAGTGTTTGGCGTTCGGCTCGAAGTGCTAACTGCCACTGAGCAAGTGTTTGGTGTTCGGCTTAAAGTGCCAGCTGCCACTAACTTTGCTAAATGTCTAGCGCTCGGCGTGAACGCCACTTGCCACTTGGCTTTATTTTTGTTTTTGAGCAAGTGTTTGGCGTTCGGCTTAAAGTGCTAGCTGCCACTAACTTTGCTGAATGTCTGGCGCTCGGCTTGAACGCCACTTGCCACTTAGCTTTATTTTTGTTTTTGAGCAAGTATTTGGCGTTCGACTTAAATTGCCAGCTACCACTAACTTTGCTGAATGCCTGACACTCGGCTTAAACGCCACTTGCCACTTGGCTTTATTTTTGTTTTTGAGCAAGTATTTGGCGTTCGGCTTAAATTGCCAGCTGCCACTAACTTTGCTGAATGGGAAGGATGTCAATTAATTCTTGAGCAAAGAAAAGACTTCTTATAAAGCTTGGGAATTTCGTACACTTGCAAGTATGCAATTTAAAGCGCGCATATTGTTTGAAATTAAACTTTACTTTTACTGGTAGTACCTTTTCAGGGACGTAGCATTCTATGGCTTATTGACCATCCTTCCTGCCATAGTTTCTAGGACGTACGCCCCCTTCTCTATGACCTCTGCTATTCTGTATGGACCTTCCCATGGGGAGAACATCTTTTTGCCTATCCCCACCTTCCTTTTCAGAACCAGAACGCCAAGAGCGAAGTCTCTGTGCCTTACCTTCTTGTTATGGCTATTCACAAGCGTCTGATGATAAGAGGCAAGCCTTATTGCAGCCGTATCCCTTTTTTCCTCCAGCAAATCGAGGTTAAACCTTAGCATTCTATCATTTTGTTCTTGATCACACGCCAAGCTCCTTACAGTTAGAACCAAATGCTCAACTGGTATCACCGCCTCGGTGCCGTATGCCATAGCGAATGGGCTCTCTCCGGTCGGCCGTCTTGGGGTTGTTCTGTAAGCTCACAAGACGTTCGGAAGCTCATCTAACCATTTTCCTTTTTCATTTTCTAACTTTTTCTTAATGCAAGCAAATATTATCCTGTTTATGATTTCAGCTTGACCATTAGCCTGGGGATGACTGACTGCTGCTAACTTCTGGTTGATTCCATATTCTTCCAGCAGCTCTTTCACTTGCTTGCTATCGAGGTTGGTCCCATTGTCCATCACGATTGACCTTGGTACGCCAAAACGACAGATAATATTAATCCAGATGAAGCGTCTTACTTACGTTTGGGTGACACTAAGGTACAGCTCTGCTTCTACCCATTTGGTGAAGTAATCAGTTACTAACAGAACGTACTTATTCTGCGATCTTGCAGTCAGCAAAGGGCCAACCACATCCATCCCCCACTGCGCGAAAGGCCATGAGGTGGCCATTACGTACAGGTCTTCAGGTGGTTGATGTATCAATGACCCGAACCTCTAGCATTTATCGCATCTTCTAGAGAATTCTTCTGCATCTCGTGCCATGTTTGGCCAGAAGTACCCTTGTGTCATTGCTTTGTGTGCTAAAGATCTTCCTCCTGAATGATTTCCGCATACTCCCTCATGAATGGTTCGCATAATTTGTCTAACTTCTGTTGGGGTAGCACACTTCAAATATGGACCTGAGAAGGAGCGTCTATACAACTGATCACGCACAATGGCATACTTTGCCGAGTTGGACCTAATTTTTCTTGCCTCGTCCTTCTGCTTGGGGAGTGCACCATTATGTATGAAAGCCATGATCGGAACAATCCAGCTCGGCTCATATGGTATAACATTAACATGTTGAGCGCTCGGATTTGGCAGCTCATCAAAAATGGAAGGTTGGACCAGCACGTCAACCGGGATGACCCTAGCCAAAATCTCTCCAGAACTGGATGCACTACAAGCCAAGCGGTCGGCATCTTCGTTATACTTTCTCGGCAATTGGATGAACCTGATCTGATCAAAGCCTTTCGCCTCACGCAGAACCGCAGTTCAGTATGCTTCCATGGTCTTATCCTTGGCCCCATATTCCCCAGTGACTTGCCGAATCACTAGTTGTGAATCACTATAAGCAATCAGATTCTTGATCTTCAGTTCTTTAGCCAACTTCAGCCCAGCTATCAACGCCTCGTATTCTGCCTCATTGTTGGTTGCGTTGAACTCAAGTCTTATCGCTTGGCTCAGCGTAGTTCCTTCTAGTGTTCGCAATTGGATTCCAATCCCTGCCCCCATTTGATTCGAAGAGCCATCCACGAAGAGCTTCCACAAGAAACAATTATAATCCTCCACCAAATCTTCAGCATCACATTCAAGTAGGAAATCCGCCACCGCTTGACCTTTGATTGCCGTCCTGGGCTCGTACGCAATATCAAATGAACTCAATTCAATGGCCCACTTGGTCATTCTCCCCGATAGGTCCGGTTTGTGCAGGATCATTCTCAAAGGGAAAGTTGTTAAAACGACGATCGGATGAGATTCGAAATAATGTCTAAGCTTCCTTTTTGCATTGACCAGCGACAAGATCATTCGTTCGGCCCTTGAATACCTTCTTTCCGGCTCAGACATTGTTTTGCTAACATAGAACACCGGGAATTGCTTTCCTTCTTTGCAACGGATCAGAACGGCACTAGTCGCTATACTGGATACCCCAAGATCCAGAAAGAGCTTCTCATTCGGCTCGGGAGCAGACAGAACTGGAGGGTTGCGCATGTATTCTTTCAGGCTGGTTAGCGCCTGTCGTTGTTCATCCCCCCAGGTTTGCCTTCCGTGCCCTCGAATTGTATCAAAGAAAGGTTTACAGCTGTCCGAAAGCTTGGAAATAAATCGGCTCAGTGCAGCTATTCGACCTGTGAGTGCTTGCACCTCCTTAATTGTCTTTGGCTCTGCATTTCTGATCAGGGCTTCTACCTGCGCTGGGCTGGCCTCAATTCCTCTATGATTGACCACATATCCCAGAAATTGACCGGAGCTTACGCCGAATGAACATTTGGCCGGATTAAGCTTCATCCCATACTGGCGCAACACATCGAACACATCCTGCAGGTGCGCTAAATGATCGCTCTTCTTCTTACTCTTGACCACCATATCATCAATATAAGCCTCGACAGTGCTTCCCATTTGGCCCTTAAAAATCTTGTTGATCAGCCTCTGATAAGTAGCTCCAGCGTTTTTTAATCCGAACGGCATGACTTTGTAGCAATAAGTCCCTCGTTCAGTAACAAATGAAGTTTTCTCTTCGTCAACTGGATCTATGGGAATTTGATTATATCCGGAATAAGCATCCAGGAAGGTTAATCGCTCGTATCCTGTGGTGGCATCTACCATTTGATCAATCCTTAGCAATGGGAAACTATCCTTTGGGCAAGCTTTATTCAGATTAGTGAAGTCGATACACACTCGCCATTTCCCATTCTTTTTTTGCACTACAACAACATTGGAGAGCCAGGCCGGGTACTGAACTTCTCGGATGAATCCGGCTTCAAGCAGCCGATCAATCTCCTCAGCTATAATCTGATTTCGTTCTGGAGCAAATCTTCTCTGTTTCTGCTTTACTGGCTTTGCATTCGGGTCTACATTGAGGGAATGGCAGGATACAGAAGATTTATCCCTGGCATATCTGAATGGCTCCATGCGAATACATCTGCATTCCGAGTCAAGAAATCAGTCAACTCTAGTTTTTCCTCTTCAGTAAGTCTGGTTCCCACTCTCGTTGTTCGGTCCGACTTCTCATGGTCAATCTTCACTTCATGAAGGGGTTCTGTGGTCAGAACTGGTGGCTCCTCCTCTCCCTCTTTGTTGGGAGGAGGTTTCTGTAATTGCTATTTTGGACTGGCAGAACGGATGGGATTTTTCCCTTTTCCAGCAGATTTCAAAGTCACTGAATAACATTCTTTAGCTGCAACCTGGTCCCCATGTATGTCTATCACCTTGGTCCCATCTGGACCCAAGCATCGCATCACTTGATGCAAGGTTGATGGAACGCCCTGAACCCAGTGAATCCATCCTCTGTCCATCAAGAGGTTGTAGGATGGATGAATTTCCACGACCACAAAACTTTCAGTCAAAACTCGCTCAGCAGCTTGTACTGTCAATTCCACCATTCCAATGGGTTCCACTCGCTTCCCATCAAATCCGAGCAACGGATTTCCTGTGGGTTTGAGTTTTTCGGGTTCGATCTCAAGTCGGTCGAACGTCATACTGGGCATGACATTCGCACTACTGCCTGGATCAATCAGAACTCTTCGCACAAGGCATTCTGCAACCGTCAGACTGACTACTAATGGATCTTCATGAGGAATCTGAACACGTAGCAGGTCCGTTCTATCAAACTTTATCGATGTGGACGCGTTCTGCAGGTGCAAAGCATGCACACTGCCAATCCTCCTTTTCAACTGGGCCTGGCGTAACCGTGTTCTGAGCAATTCTTCTGACTCCGTCGTTTGTTCAGGGCGGCCATGAATTGCATTTATAATCCGAACAGGCTGGGAGTTGTGTGGGTTTGGCCTCTGGTTCCGCTTGATCTGCTCAGTCAGGCGGTTCTGCTCTTGCGCCGGACCTTGAACATAGCTTGCAAATTCCCCCTTTGCGATTAGCATCTCTACCTGCCTCCTTAGGTTCCTACATTCGTTAGTCTGATGTCCAAAATCACTATGGAAAGCACAATGTTTAGTTTGATCCCTCTGTTCAAGAGGTTGCCTGATTGGCAAAGGAGGACGAAACTTATCTTTGTTCTCTTGGTATAGCCTTGCTAAGGTGACTCGAGTGGAGTTACTGATTCCTCCTCCCTGGGCCTTTTCTCCGCCTTCCATGAGGTGTGACGTTGCGGCTGAGCTTGTTTTTGCCAGATCTTGGCTTTGGACTTCTCTTCCGTCGAAATAATTGACGTCTTCCTCGAATTAGCTGCCTCTTCCTCCTCAAGACGAACAAAACCGTCACCTCTCTCGTTCAGCTCGTCCATGGTCTTTGGCGTATTAACCACCAAGCTGGTGTGGAACGGCGTCCCCCGATTCATTGCGAGTTTAAATGCTTGGACTGCTGTGGACGGATGACACTCCATTACCATACTTTTAACAAGGTTGAACCGGGTGAGAAAAGCTTGGAGCCATTCATCCTCATGCTGCTTCATTGTGAAAAGGCTTGATACATCCTTAGCCGGACGTTTATTCCCGTAGTACTGGCTTTATGAACTTATCACATAAGTCCTGGAAACTGGCGACTGAGCCCTGAGCCAGATTCTTGAACCAATTGAGAGCTGGTTTAGCCAAGCTCGTAGGGAAGCATTTGCACATCAAAGGATCATTGTTAGTATTCAGAGCCATTTTCAACTGAATATGGTAGATGTGATCGACCGGATCGGTTGTTCCGTCAAACAAAATGAAAACCGGCATGGAGAACTTCTTCGGATTCGGCGCGTTCAGAATTTCATCAGTGAACCGAGATGCAACCGTTCTTGCTGATGAGTGCAACGCTTCGTTTTCCCTTGAAAACCGTGACGGAAACCCCCGATCAGCAGATCTCCTTTCTAAACTGTGGTAATCAAATGTTGCTAGTGAAGGTCGGTAAGGCAGATCAAACGACTTGTCCTCCGCAAACTCACTTCGCCATGGTGACGCAACCCTATGTTCATATGCCGGTGCTTCCTCCCTCATAATCCGTTCGCGATGTGGTTCCAGATGAATAAATCCTTCTCGATCATCTACTCGACGGACATTCGGAAGCAGATCACCGATTATAACTTCATCACGACGTGGATCAACACGATTGACACCTTCTGGATCACCTTGACGATCAGCTTGGGACGGTAAAGCTCCCTCTCCCTCAGGAGGTGGCCTCGGAATTGCAAGAGCCTCACGACGCTCCATTCCAGCTCGTAGCTCTGCATTTTCTTTCCTCAAAGCGTCGTTCATGTTCATCATCTCATCCAGCTTCGTCTACCGGCCGTTCTCCAAAGGATTTGAGTTCGCCTCTCCAATCATCATTCCAGATCGGAGCAAAGTCATCAACTGCAGATTTCTTGACCAGATCGGAGTTCCGCTAATGCGCATACACCAGATCTGAACTCACACTTGCTGAATTCAGTCCGCTACTGGACGGATTCAGTAATCACAACAGATTGCAATTGTGCAGTTCGCTGGATCAAGTACAGATCTGATCTGCTTGGATCGGACGCCAACTTCGCGAAATCAACCGGAGCCTGGACTCATCGAGACAAATCGTATTATTGCCAATGTTGATTCAGCTTTCGCAGATTAATCGTCTTCCTCGCAGAGTGCTTTGAATCGAATCGATCTGGAACAACATCAATCAATCCTTCCTGTTCTTCCCACAGACGGCGCCAATTGAAAGTACAAAGAATTTCCCCCAATTACACAAAGAGAAATTTTTCACTCCCAATCTTTCTAACCCCTTTTCCCTCTCGATTTCCCTTATTTATAGACGGTTATAACCTCCTCTAGCCTGGGCCTTATCTGCTCCCTTTTGCCTGGACTCAACTTCTCTCATTTTAATATAGGCTTCTGCAATAACTTTATGGATCTGGGCCCATCCAGCGTGAACTTGCTCCATCCTATCTATCCATACCCAACCCATCCTTTGCAATACAGATCATACCAAGCCCGGGTCATTTGGTGTCCTCCATATGAAATAGTGACATTATATACTTAATTTATGGTGACCACATGTCCACAAGAGAATAGTCCCACCAAAAGGGTGGGGATAACCATCTAGTAAAAAATAATCATAATAACAATAATAATAAAATATTTAGTTTTGTCAATGTGAAACTAGTGACTTCTTCCCTTGGTAAAAGCTCGGGTTCGAAACCGTGAGGGTATGAGTTGAGTGGCCAATATTTTATGTAAAATAGTACTAATAAGCCTTAATATAAATATGGACAGAGAGGATGTGCATGGGTGAAACAGAACCTGATTTACCTGAAAGAATGCGGGTTGATCCGAGTTCATTTTTCTTACTTATTACTTTCCTTATTTGTAATTAAATGATATTTGTGCATTTGTGATTGGTCCTGGGAGCACCTACTCACCGGTGGGTAGGTAAGCATATCCTATAAATATTAGGTATTGATCTAGTGTTAGCCTCCAAACATCCTACATAAGCAGAACCAATATTGGATAACGACTTTACTAAAAATTCAAGCCAATAATGTAATAAGAGAGTTTAATTAACAACCAAACATCAACACAAGAACTCATACACACCGAGTGAGAGAGAGATTATGGGGACAAAAAAAGAAAAAGTGGATAAACTTCAATAACTTCAAGGAATCTTACAATCCAATGTCGGGCAGATACAGGATTACAATCACGTATTGCTTCTAGTTCGGATCTGAGCAACTTCTCTTCAGCATAGAATGCATTGTTGTGAACATTGTTTTCTCCTGGTTCTTCGACTTTAACATTCACCTCAACAACCTAAAAACAAGAAGCAATGCTCACATATTTAGGAACATCAACATCATATTTGAGTGATGACTATCCGTGTAAAGAAATAAGTATATTATGCAAAGGTAAAAAGGTATTCCAAAAAAGGCCACTGTTGCTATTGTATCAATAAAGAAAAAAGCCTAGATTCAGTAATGCAGAAAATCAGCACCAAATATTTCACCACTCCTTTTTTTTATTTTTTTTCTTTTTCATCGAGAGACGTGAATCTGGAAGCCTACTACACAACAAGCTCATATAGACTGAGGAGCTCCAAATCTCATAAATAGCATGGGACAACCCTCCAAGAACTGCAAAAGTTTGACTGGATAAACCCCATTGCATCATGCTGTTTTTCCTTATAACCAAGTTTGCAAGAAAGCTTCAACCACCTTTATCTCTTGGATAAGCAACAGCCTCGGCCATATTTGAGCCATCAATCTCAAATGAACCATAGAACACTTGAAGGCACCCAGCACAAGAGGCACAAGTCACCCAAGTGTGACTCCATACCAGTTTGATCATCACAAGTCACCCAAGAAAGCTTCAACCACCTTTATCTCTTGGATAAGCAACAGCCTCGGCCATATTTGAGCCATCAATCTCAAATGAACCATAGAACACTTGAAGGCACCCAGCACAAGAGGCACAAGTCACCCAAGTGTGACTCCATACCAGTTTGATCATGACAAGTCCATTAAAAGGACGTAACCATACATCCAGACAGAACAAGTTCTGGTGCAAGAATGAGTTAACAAGACCTCTAAGACAAACTCCAAACTAATTCCAGAGAACATCTAGAAATTGCAGCATAGTTGATGACAGAATCCTATCAAAAGTCAAAACCTACATGAGATATTGAGGTTAATTTAACATATAATTTAGAGGATGTGGCAGACATGATCCACAAACATTCTATAACATGTCATAGTCACTGAATTTGTGACAACACTATGGTTTGACCTTGATTATATGCCAGAAGAATATTACAAAACCACGTCTTATAGATAACAAAAAAGAGATGAGGAAATGGTGGGATAAATTACAGGTTTTTAGTTACAAAAGATGGTGGCACACTTAAATGTGATCTGTGACCGATCCTACAAAACTAAGCAGCAAGATCAACTAGCAACTATGTTATTCAAAAAAGAGAAAAATCAGCTGGTTGCCTGTCTCATTAATCACAAGGGAACAACCATGAGGTTCCTGATGTTACATTGACTAATAGAGGGATGGAGATTCTGGAATAACTTGCAAGATTGCCACTGAACTTCTCAGTATCCAACTATCTGTTAAATAGAATAAAGGATAATACGATGAGGTTAATAGTGAACCCATCCTCCATGTTCCAGGTATAAGTGTCCAGGGGTTCTTTAAACAATTGATTATAGAATAATAGTATTTAATACTCCGCAAGCATACCCACCACCAGCTCATTATTTAGCTCTGTTAGACCATGTTGAAGTATTAATAACACCAGTGACCAAATAAAACACAAGGCAAGGCATATTCTTTTGCCGTGCATTAAAGATCCAGTCAAGAAAATACTCACTATAACAGAATATGTTTACAAAGAAAAGAATTAAAAACAAAAAAGAACAGATCAAATAAGAGATGGGTTTCTCATCCATGGAAAAAGAAAGAAAAAAAATAAAATATGATGACGATGATAAAGAAGCAGCAGCAGACACTACTATAAAATGTAAATCAATGTTTCCAGGAAATGACAGCAAAAGGTGATTATAATACCATATAAAAAAATAAAAATAATAATAATAAGCATGCTATAAATGTTAAGACCAACCATTAGCAACTGAAAGACTGAACAGCAAAAGAAATATCTATATAACTCAGAAAGTTAACCTGATTATGTGCTTCACCGGGCTTACAATCAACTGCCATGTCCATACGAGCAACAAAGAAGTGTTGATTGACGGGTGCATATAATCCAGGTGCAATAGTTGTACCATATTTCCGGACTTCCCCAGGTTGCAGAGCTCCTAAGCTGAGAATTCCTGTGAGTTTAACCTCAGCTTCAATTTTTCCATCCTGTAACAGGAAATAGTAGTTATAGTATAACTACTATTGAAGATAATAAAATCACAGCAGAAAGTCTAAATACAGCAGGAGCATCAAAACATAGCAAATTCGAAAAATAAAAACCGCAAATGTGCCCATGGGAATATAATAAGCCAATTTACTTGTTAAGATGACAACTAAGCCTCAAGGAAGTGCCTATTAAGCTTGTCAAATATGAGGGGGGAAACCTGC
The DNA here is from genome assembly GCF_030987335.1 of Cornus florida. Taxonomy (NCBI): domain Eukaryota; kingdom Viridiplantae; phylum Streptophyta; class Magnoliopsida; order Cornales; family Cornaceae; genus Cornus; species Cornus florida. The sequence continues at coordinate 99,632,404 of NW_026775580.1, read as the reverse complement.
GGGATTACAGACAGAGTAATCCTTCCAGTTGAAGCAATAAAAGCATACTCATTCACAGATGAAAACAAGGTAGTCACTTACTTGCCTGATAAAAATGCCAGAAGAATCCATACTCATAATTAGCCACAGTACATATAAAGGACACGGTTAATCGTCTTGACCTCCGTACTTCGGCTAAACCTGTCCTCCAGTCTTGATGCTTCCATAAGATTCCATGATCCTCCTCATGCAAGCAAACACAATTTTCAATCGTTTCTACACCTCCAGTGAAATTCGTAAAGTGTGCATCAAAGTACTTGATATAGCCCAAACAATCACAACCCTGCAATGCTTAAGTTATGGCAAGCAGAATCTTTTCATTTGAACCCAAACAAAATCCTACAAAAAACAAATACATAAAAGAACAAACTAAGCAAAATACAAAGTTCTCCGACCTTTTTAAGAGAATGAGCATTTTTGCCAAGCCCATCTTCCCCTGCATCAAAGGCATTCTTCCTGTAGTGTGGATCATTTGGATCTCCATAAGGGTTCACCATCTCAACAAAGCTTAACCTGTGGGCCACAGGTCTGCGACCTCGGCTACCATCAACATATGCAACAGAATAAATAACCAAACCCTCCCTGGGAGTAAAACCAATACGAAAATTCCACTGCCAAATAGCAATTGAGAATGAAAAAATAATTAATATAAATGTTAAAAATAGTGAAAAATCAGCAAATCTAATTACAAAAATAATCAAGCACCTTTTGCCATTGAACAAAGTGCCCATCAACACGAAAGCTTGGACCTTCAGGCTGAATAATATGTAAAGGTTTCACATCACTTCGATCAACACCTCCCCGTGTTTCACCAGAAGAATAATTTCTTAAGGGATCGGCTGGTGGTAGAGGAACAAGTTTACGATCTTCAAACTCAACCACAACCATATTTTGCATATCGACTAGTACATAAATTCCTTCAACCGGACGAGCATAACCATTTTCCATAGGGAAGTCAGTCTCGATTCTACAGAAGATAAGCGGTTTAGCGAGTCTGCGATTAGGTGCATCAGCTTCACTGTGATAGCCAACACACCTGTAAAAAGAGTTCCCATCCCAAAGCATAAAGAAGTGCAAAACATTCATAAAGAATAGATTGCCATAGGATATTGTAAAAGAAATATGATCCAGTAACTAACCAGGGATCTACCATCACAAGATCCATATCCTCAATACCCCTCTTCTTCATTGCCTCCCGGAATGGGGGGAAGTCCTTTACAACAGCTTCACATTCAGCATATTCCACCGCATCCTGTGAGAAGAAGACATAGTGTTAACAGCTTTCTGATTACCAAACAGGCTCCAGTAAGGGATTTTTTAGGGTGGATTAGTGCGTGTACATGCATGTGCATGTTCATGTCTTCATGAGTGAACCAATTTCAAAATCTATAGATAGGTCAAAAGCAAATAAAATTAATTTTCATTATAGCACTATTTCTTCTAAATTTGTTGTAAAAACTCACAACTAAGTACAACTAACTAGTTAAGTAATGTAAACAGTAGAGTTACCTTTCACTTAATGAGGTGTTACTGTTTTCAGTTAAGGTATTGTTAGAATATTAAAATTGATCAATCAAAAAATGAAGAACTTCAAGTAATGTTCAGAAAATGAAACTACATACCATGGGAGGCTGTACGTCTGGCACAACTTTGGATGAAACGACTTTGCCCCTGTGATGACCACCACGAGTTGCAGCATGAACTTCTGATAGTTCAACAACCCATATGCTCGTCTCATTTGACTTTTTATTGTAAACAACAAGTCTAGCTTTCCTTGGAGGAAGTTTACTGGGAATTACAGGTCCACCTTTCGTTCGGGGTAATAATGATGGTTGGAAAGGAGGGAAAAAATATGCATCAGCTAATGCAACCACATTCTTTTCTGGTTCCAACAAAACCACCTCAATGAATCGCATGCTATCTCTCACCTAAACATGTAGAACAAATTCCATGTTATATCATAATTGAAACCTATTTCAAGATAAACAGAAGTGTAATGTAAATAACAACCTCAGGAGTTGCTCCAGCAGCCCTGACAGTGGCCACAGCCACTGAGATTTCAGCAGCGGTTAAAGGGTCCAAAGGGTGGCAGGTTTGAACCCTCAACATGATTGGGATCCCTGTGCATGCAAAGAAACAGATTCAGTAATCATGGTTGCAACTGAAGCAATCCAATATCTTAGATAATTAAAAGGGAAAGCAGGTAGGAAGTAAACAATAAAGGTCAGATATTGGAATATCAAAGAACAGGGAAGTCACATTATGCATCTGCATGTGATTGGAAATAAGAATTTACAAAAATAAAAATATATGAATAGGGACAAAAGATAACACGCTGTATGAAGCAAAAATTAGATATACATATATATATATATAAGTAGAAAGAAAGATGAATTAAAAAACAAAACCTTTTTAATTGGAAAGGCCAAATAGTATTATGTAAACAAATTTTAAAAAGTATAAATCAATTGTATATTTTTTACAATATGTCTTTATATATATTCTTAATAGCATGTCAATTATGAGAGTGCTCTCACTGAGATCACATCCTAACAGTTGTTCAAGAGGCTGACCTCACAGTCTCGCAATCAAACCGTTATAAAGGCGCAAGCTTAGTTAAATCACCATCATTGTTACTTTTTCAAATTCTTAGTTAAGGTAAAAAAGGAGAAAAATTCAACCTAAAGATCAGGGAAATAAAATCTAGATTACATATATAGGGAGTTCATAAAGGAAGGAAAACAGAAATAGAGAGAGCAACCAAGGAATGACCATGCCAAGTGCCAAGCATCCCTTCTTCTTTCTCTCTCTTGCTGTCAGTAGTGTTCCACTCCGCACGTTCATTGGCTGGAGCACTCACATGTATCAACTGTCAGCATGTTCTCCCCTGTATTTTTTTCCCCCTCAAATAATTTTCTAAACTCTATTTATTTAAGTTGTATTCTCATCTTCTTTTGTAGGTTACACATTCTGTATTTTTTTTAGGTTTTGTTAAGAATAAGAAAAAATGTTAATGAGGATACTCTCGTTAAGCTCGCACCTGTATTACCATTGGATTGTAAGACTACAACATCATCCTCTAAATTTAACATTTATAAGGATGCAAGATAAGTGTGAGTATCCTCGTAATAAGATTTTAAGAATGCACATTAACATTTGCATTGTAAAGAAAAATCATTACAATTACTTTACAATCTTTTAAATCTTAATTTCATACTACTAGTTTGTTCCTCCCAGATGTTCTGTCTCCTCTATGAACTGTAAGGACAATATCTCAGTTCCAGATTGCATGCATACTAAAGCATTCAAAATTGAAACGGAAAAATTAAATAATCTACCAATTATCTACCTAAACAGACAACTATTGGCTAAATTTATCAATGGTTGAGCATTTCATACTTAGACCAAAAATTAAACAATAAAACTAAGAATTATTTCTGTCTTTCTCTTCTTTTCCTCCATTTTTCTCAGCAACCAGCCACATGTGAAGACTGTAGAGTCGACTGTTATCAAGATCAATCATGTATAGGTATATATATATATATATATACAGAGCAAAATATACCTTTTGCAGGAGTAGAAGTAGTGGTAGTAGAAGGCTGAGGAAGAGGATCAACGGGGCGAATCAAGGTGGCCATGGAAGCTCTGTGGATCTGATTCTGATCGTCGGCGGGATTCGAGACCGAAACGGTCCAATCTTGAGCAGCTTTACGGGACAGAGGCATTGCTTTTTCCACAGTTGTGGCCATTGCAGTGGGCTCGCGAGTTCACTGAAATAGCCCTAGTACCTTTTGACGATATACTCCTCTGATATAAAACGATCTCTCCAATCAAACTTCTCATTTCCTCAATTCAATACCCAAACTACCTTTCCCTCACTTTCTCGGTAAAATTTCCCGAGAAACCAGAGAGAAAAAGTAGCGAGAACGGAGCTGAACTAAAAGGCCGTTGTTGACGGGAGTGTCGGCTGTCTGAAATTGGGTTTGGAAACTGGACTAAAACAGTGTATATAGAGTAGATCGAAAGGAGTGACATGGATATTATCCTCTGCAACAGACCATCTATTAATTCCATCCAACTAATTCGGACAGTTGTGAATGGTTAGATGACAATTGGAAGACACAAAAGCCCACTATAATGTTCCTGTTCGGCGGTGTTGGATCAACCCTACATAAAGTGGGCCTTAGTTGATCAAAGGCCCACTTTGTGTTTTCAAGCTGGTATTATCTCTCTATTGGTATTTTTTTCCTTAAACGTTTACAATGAGACAATTAAAGTTCTATTTTGAAAACTTTTTCCACATTAGTTTTAAAACACTCAATCTTCCAAGTATTCTCTTCTTCACTTAGAAATAATTTTTTGCAATTATAATTTTTGTCCAAATATTGTTTAATTGTTCAAACTTAAGATTTTCTTAGAGCATCCAGCAATCTGTTAAAGCAATTTTTTTGTGTAAAATATACACTATCACGTATAATGTGTAATTTTTTTTTTCTCCAACAATATGTTAAGATACACTGCCACATCAGTAATGTATAAAATTATTGTGTATTTTACACAACCTTTTTACATAGCCACATTAGCATATTTCATTTTTCCTCCCTCTTTCTCATTCCATTAACAAATCAATCATATATTAGGTTGGTTTTGTAAAAATTATGTGGAGTCCACGCATGACAATGGTTGGTTGTTATTGGGGGATATGTTTTTACACAAAGGGTATAAACACAACTGCTGGACCTAAAGATAAATAATCCAAAATTTATGTGTAAATTTATTATGACACATCAAATTTATACAAAAAAAAATAGGCAAAAGTGCAAAAAACCCCCCTGAACTATTCAGTTTTTGACAAATACCCCCCTAAGTACCAAAGTGTGCAAATACCCCCCTGAGACTCACCATATCAACTTTTCGGGCGTATGTTGATTTAAAATGACCAAAATAACCCTACTTATTATATTATATATATATATAAAAAAAAAAGCCTAATTATAAAATACCAATTATACCCCCATTGGATGATGTTAAGAAGAGTACCAAAAAAGCCATTCCTTGACCTCATCGTTATATTTTCTTTTTTTCACTTAAACACACACACACACACACACATATATATATATATCAATATCATTCCCCGGACAGTGTAAGAATCGGATGGAGGATCTTCTATAGCCACCGGAGGGTCAGATTAACAGCGGAACTAATTTGATGGTGACTTCATAAGAGAACGTTGATATGAAATGACAGCGAAGGCCGAGCATCTCCGATTAGGGGACATCGGTGATCAACAGTACGATTCGCACGTCCGAAGAAGCAAGCAATGGAAGCTTCCGATGAAGGAGTCCGGGAAGGATTCGAAGACACGAGCATTGATGAATTTAAGTGGTGGCGGTGGCGGTGGCGGAGGAGGAGGAAGAGATTATCATGAAAACTCTCTAGACGACGAAGACAGAGAGGACAATCTGAAATTGTTGGTGGCAGCCATTAAATCCGCCAGCTTAAGTTTCACAAGCGGTTTCTGGAACAACGAAACCTGAACAAGCTTGTGAGCCCTCAATTTCTCAATCCAACTATATCCTCATCCCTTCTTTCAATCCAATAGTAACCACTCTTGGCTCCTCCAATCCAACTTCTTAAAGCACCACTGCCCCAACCCAAACCCTAACAACATCCACACCCCGGCACCAAAAACACCCACTGCAATTCTAATTGCAAGATTCTTATTACTCAAACCACCGCTCTCCCCAATTGGATTCCCACAAAGTCCACTAGTCCTAGCAAAATCCCTCGTATCAAAATCTTTAAAATTCATCGGAATTGTGCTGGAAAGATCATTATTTGCAACAGAAACTTCTTTCCAAATTTGATAATTTGAACCGGCGGTGAGATCGTTACCAAAGAGATCGAGAGATTGGAAGTTATGACAGTAGTGTAGAGACTCCGGAATTTCGCCGATGAGATGCATACCGCGAAACCCGAGGCTGAAGAATGATTTTCAAAATCGTTCCAGCATGAAACTCCGACGAATTCACACAGAAAGCGGATTGAATTGTTGGTGAAAATCCACGAATTGAGCTTGCCATGAGGGTCAGTGAGAGAGTTCTTCACACCTTGCAAGCACTTCACATCGTCTTTGGCGATGGAAACAGAGACAAAACAAAGAAATGCAATGGAAATATAGCTGAATAATCTGTAAAATTTCATGAGATTGTTGTTGATTAAAGGTGTGAGATTGGTTTTGTTTTGTTAGGGCTTAAGGTTTAAAAATTCAAATTTGTGTGTGTGTATGAATGAAATTTAATTATCAAAATTCAGACATATAATGCAATGCATCACTGTTCATTCAGTGATGGGTGTGATTGGCTTTGTCATGGGTCAAAATGGATGGTGATGAAGGTGGTAGAAGTGGTGGTAATGGTGATATATATATATATATATATATATATATATATATATATATATATATATATATCTGTAGAAAACCAGCCATTGCTCGCCGGAATTCTCTCTCGCCGTCGTCCCACTTCGTCGCCTTCGTCTTTCATCGCCGCCTCAATCTTTTCCTCTACTTTAACCTCATCACCGGCGGCATTGGAAGGGTCTGTTAATGGTCCCGGTTAAGTCGTTGACTCATTCACTCCTCGCTCTCTATCCAACTCAGTACCCACAATTTGTTCCAAGACGACGACGAACCATCTTATCATCCAGCGAGACCACCACCGGCATACCATCCTCATCGAATCGCCGTCGTTTCCTGAATAGTAATTTAACTCTAGCAGCATCCACAACAAACCGTCCTTATCGTTCAGTCACTCCGAGAACATATCTTTTGTTCCTTGTTGCTTCGTCGTCGTCGGAATCCTCTCTGGTTGTCGATCCTCTCACAGTCCATTGTGGATCTGTTATCACGGTAGACCCAGTTCCCCCGTTTGTGCCTCCATCTCTCTCTAACTTTCTGTACTTCTTTCTCTCTCTCTAACATAAACTTAAGTTAGTGGGGTATAATTGGTATTTTATAATTAGGTTTTTTTTATTTTATATAATGTAATAAGTAAGGTTATTTCGGTCATTTCAAATCAACATATGCCGTCTGGTGAGTCTCAGGAGGGTATTTGCACACTTTGGTACTTTAGGGGGGTATTTGCAAAAAACTGAATAGTTCAGGGTTTTTTTTGCACTTTTGCCAAAAAAATATATACACAATGGTTGGAGATGTCTTAACTATTGAAAATAAATGAAACTAATAGAGAAAAGTAATATTAAATAAATTAAAATATAAAATTACAAATTATAAATGATAAAATTAGAAATTTGAGAAATTTATTAATATGGAAAAGTAGGACTTATAATTTTTCCTTTTTTTAATGCACTGATATATTCCATTAAGTTGGCTAGTGGAACGAAGTTGGATTTCCCTCTCTCTTACCTCGCTCAATTGTTACCAGATGTTCCTTTTTATATCTATATATCCCTTCATTAGGTTCTATTTCTTTGAGTAGAAGTTTGGGCCCATTTTCTATATTTTCGGATTGGACTTGGGCTTGTCTTGAAGTTTGGGTTGTACGGCTAAACCGACCTTGGGCATGGGTGTTGTGTTCGGCCCAATCTTCAGCATTCGGTTTATTCCTGTGGTCTGTGGGCTGTGGGCCGTGGTCGAACGCGTGTCATCTCATGACTGGACGAATTTTTCCCTCCACAATACCAATGACAATTAGTTATTTTATTTCAAGCAAAAGGTAAGAGATAAAGTATTAGTTAATAATAAATTTTTTTAATATATTAAATAATTGAAAAAATATATTATTGCATTGAAGCGAGATTAATTATGTTGAACCCTTCAGACCTCAAAAATTAGGGGTACGATTTGGATAGGTTAGAGGTATAATTCCGGCTAACCCGATATATGTTAAATATTCAACTCTAACCCAACTCCAGTTTGGCCTTCAACTTGAGTTAACCAATCGGACACCAGATCATTCTTATTTTAGTTTGGGTTGAATTTGGACTTACAACTCACAGATAGGATTCAAATTATCACATTACTTTATCATATCACATCATCTACCATAATGACTTAATGAAACTTGTAAATTACCTTCTCATTCTTTATGTGCTTCCAATGCATATCATCTACCATTAGGCATAATTAATGTAAATATTTAAAGATGAACAATCTCAATCTTTTCACAATTGAAATAATTGAGTGTGTATATATAATATTTTTAAATAAAAAATAAAATTAGATCGGATAAGTTGGATTTGGGTTATTGGAACCTCAAGTCAAGTTCAACCCTTAATTAACCTTAATTATAAGAATAGTTGTCCAAAATCGTACGAAACAAACTAAACTCGGGTTGAGTTCGGATTAGCTTATGACACTTATATTCTCCATTGTGTTTGATGACACATTATAATAAATATTTTTCACAATTAAATTATTTTTAAAATTATTTGATAACAATATTTTTAAAAATACTTCTATTACTAATAAAAAAAAGCATTTAGGTCTTTGGTGACACATTATAATTGATAACAATATTTTTTAAAATACTTCTATTATTGCTAATTTTATAAAAGATAAAATTATTTAATGAAAAAGAGTTAATTAAAATATTCAACTTTTATTCAAAACGCAATTTTGAAAGCTTCAAATTTACTTTTAAAACTAGAACTAAATTTACTTTTAATGATCATCAAATATATTTAAATGCAATTTCTCAAAATAAAAAATAAATTTTAATAGTTAAAAAACAGTCACAAAGACCATCTTTGAATGATACATTTTCGTTCTTTTAATACGTAGAGTCTTTATCAGTTGTGAATGGTCCAAAGGTCCAGATCTCAAACCTTAACTTGTGTATTTGTGGCTAAATTGTAACCGCATCTTGGTCCCTGACCTATATTTGATACCAGGGTCCATTTTATTTGCATCGATGTTTTTTCACTCTTTGCAAGGGCAGTTAGTATCCAGCGTGAAAAAAAAAAAAAAAAAACATAGAGTTAATTACAACACCTTTTAAAGTTTGTCATATTAACAGTTATATACAATTTAGTCATTTTTTAGACAAAGACATCTCCAAATTTGCAAACTTGAACAATGACACCCTATTTTAAAAAAAACGGAGCCAAACACAGCCTTAAGTGACATGAAATATCTAATATGCCCTAACATATTTTTTAATCCTCCCTTAAAATGACCAAACTACCCTCTCATCTCATCTCTCTCTTTCAACTGCTTTCATCTCATCTCATCTCCGTCTCACACACACATACACACACAAACTAAACTGCCCCATCGCCCTTTTCTTCTTCCACACCCTCAAACCCCGAATCCGTAAATTAAACCCAATTTTCTCTCTATCTCACACACACAGTATCTCTCAAACCCCCAATCTCGATTCTTGCCCTCTGATTCCATGACACAGTTTCTCTCACGGTTGAGCCCTCCACCGGCTGAGCCGTCTGCCGTCATCGAGTGGTCGTGGAGTTGGGTTTTAAATTTGTGTGATGGGTGACTATCCAGCACGATTTGGAGAGCACTTTTAGGACGACGGTCGGCGAGCAAGAGGGAGTGCTCGGCCAGTGAAGAGCTTAACTGTGGATGGCTCAGCCGTGGAAGACTTGCGACGGCTGGTGAGGGCTCGGCTGTAATGAAGATGGCCTCGGTTGTGGGCAACGAGCTCATAGCACTAAATGCTGATGGATAGCTTGGCTGGATGGAATCGGCAACAATTGGCTCGGTTTACTTCGGAATAGCGGTGACGGGCGCGGCTGACTGACAGCGGCGGTGACGAGTGCTGACTCGTCCGAGTTGGACTCAGTGGTGGCAGAACTCGGATGCGGTGAGCAAGGTTGAGCTTGGACGGTGGAGAGTTGTGTGGTGATGCCGATGACGGACCGACGAGCTTGGAACAGAGAACTCGGCTGTGATGAGGTCAGACTCGGCCGTGGAAACTTGGCGGCGAGCTTGTGGCAACTCAGATGGACAGCTTGGACGGTAGTGAGGACGGGCTCGCAGTAGGCGACGGGCTGGTTCGGCCCGTCGGTGGAAGCGAACAGCCCAGCTGTGGCGATGGCAGTGAGCAGACGGTGGAGGAATGGATTGCGGCTGTGGATGGTTCGGATGTGGGCGACAGCGGGATGGTAATGGGCTTGGCTGTGGGCTTTTGGTGGCTTGATGGACGACGAGGAAGAAGGGCTTACAGGGAATGAATGGGAAGATCAAAAAATTGGAAAAAGAAAGGATTTTTTGTATAAGGGTAATCTGGTCATTTTACATGGTCAAAGGGTAAACATGTACTTTCATCATGTTTAGGGTGTCATTGTTCAAGTTTGCAAACTTGGGAGTGTCTTTGTTCCAAAACCAGTTAAGTTGTATATGGTTGTCAATATGGCAAACTTCAGGGGGTGTTGTCGTATTTAACCCAAAAAATTACTATACATCTGAACTTCTAAGGATCCCGTTTGATTAATTTTTTTTTTTTTTTATAATTATTTTCACACAGAATTTTATTTGGTACTCATTTTTTTTTTTTTTTAAATCAGTTAAAATAAAATCTAAAATTTTAAGATAATGGGTCTTACTTATTTTTTTTTATTGTATTGGGTCCATAAGACTGTGATGATTTACTTTTTATAAATTCAATTCTAGAAATCAAACATATTATGTTGTTGAATTAGTAGTTAGTAGTTCTAAATGTATTAGGCTATTAGCATTTCTGAATATGTTGATTAACTTAGTTTATTGTTGTGTATTTAGATTTTGAAATATGAATATTTCTGTAATAATAAAAAATAAAAAATGTGGAACCTTGAAACTGAACTAAATCGGTGTTTCATGGTTTGGTTTGGTTTTAAATTTTTTGAACCGCTACTAAAAATAATGTACATTGGAAGTTTGACGATTGCTAGGTAATAATTGTAATAAATCAAATATTTTATGATTTAACTAAAATTTTAAAATTATTGAATAGAGCTAACATACAATCCGTATATATTCATTTTTTTTTTCCCATCGGGTTCTCATATCTCTACCAATAGGACACTATATGTGCTCATTACCATATACATAAACAATATTCAAGATATAAAAAATAAATAGGAAAAAAAGATATAATTATATTTTTATATTAAAATATTCGTAACACGTGATTGGTGAGATGCTGGGCCGCCCCTTAGATATTTACGTGACACAGAACAATTAAGTTCAATCCCTCGCTTTAGTACGAAAATCTGTATGCCATACATGGAAAATAATGAGCATGAGCCACTCCTTTCCACTGGTAGAGTATATGACCATAATCCGCTAACCTCATCCTTGTCTGCTGATGATGAGAACGACATAGGTCCAGCATTGAATACGGGACTTCTTTAGAGAATTCTCTGTTGAGTCAAAGAAGCTCTGGTGGCTCGCCGCTCCGGCTATCCTCACCTCCGTTTCTCAATAGTCCATGGCCGCTATCACTCAAGTTTTGGCCGGCCATCTCGGAACCATTGATCTTGCTGCCCTTTCCGTTGAAAACTCTGTCATTGCCGCATTCTGTTATGGCATCATGGTATTATATCTAACTTATCTTTCAATAAATAGGTTTATATATATGAAATTTAACAGATTTTGCATTTTGTTAAAAAAAAAAATTACACATTAGGTGACAAATTCAAAATTAGTCACAAAATCTAAGTCTTCTGCAACAAATATGTTTTTCTGGCTAAAAGTTTTGTGGTTAATGCCACTATTTGTTGTAGTTATATATATGTGGCATATATTTACTTTGTATTGAAATGAATGTATGAAATTAATTAGTCCTATGAAACAGTGGGGATTGGGGAGTGCGCTAGAGACCCTTTGTGGGCTAGCATTCGGAGCTGGTCAGGTTGAAATGCTAGGGACATACATGCAAAGATCATGGGTTATTCTCAACGCTGCAGCATTAGCACTCATGTTTCTCTATATATTCGCAACCCAATTCTTGAAACTAATCAGCCAGACCGCCGCGATATCTGAGGCGGCGGGGACATTCCCATGTGGATGATTCCGCAGCTATTTGCATATGCCATGAATTTTCCACTAGTGAAGTTTCTACAGGCACAGAGGAAGTTCACGGCCATGGCGGTGATCTCGGTGGCGGCCTTAATTTTTCATACTATCTTTAGCTGGCTGTTGATGCTGAGGCTGGGGTGGGGACTGGCGGGTGCAGCGGTTGTGCTGAACGCGTCATGGTGGTTCATTGTGGTGGCTCAACCGAGAAATTAATAGGTACTCTGGGGGCTAGTGGTGTGCAACATCAGCATACGTTTTGCTTATGTGATATACGTTTTGCATATGCCCCAAGACTACTTTCCTCTTTTATGAGATTTCTGGTAAAACTAATTTCACAGTCTTATACAAGTATGCTAGGAATCGCGCCACATTCCCCACTTGATGTGACTTAAAAAAAAAAAAAAAACAGAATAATAATTTCATTGTCCTATTCAAAAAGTAGGCTGTGAATCTCGCGATGAGTTTATTCTCCTTTATTGTTTGATAAAACTTAAAATGATGTATTGAAAATTTTTAAGAGTTTATTTTTAAATGTTAAATTTTTTAAGTGGTAGTAAATTTTGAGACTTTTTTTTTTTATTAACTTTTTGAATTTTAAGTATTTAGTAATAATTAAGTCATTTTAAATTGTTTTTATTAAATATATTTAATTGAATATATATCTAATCTGTTTAGAATTCAACATTGAATTGTGTTATTCCATAACCTTTTTCCTTTTTTTTTTTAAGTAAATGAGTTAAATTTGAACTTCTTTAACTTTGTTAAGTAAATGAAATAAGCTTAAATGATTTACTATTCCACTAATTAACTTTACCAACATTTTTGTGATTGTTAATAGACACGTTAAGTCTAGTGTATTACTCATTTATTAAGGATTGTTTGATATAAAATCAATATTTTTTCATTTGAATTTGGGATTAAAACTAATTCAAACAAATTGAACTCAAATAAGCAAAAAATGCTAATTCAATAGTAATTTATTATCTTTTAAAGTAGAAAGTGAAAGATTCAAACCTTCACACGGCTCAAGTTCAGAGTTTGATTGACCAGCTAGTTTGATTATAAAAAGGTTTGGACTTCAAATTTACAACCATTACAAGTTTTTTGCAGCTTAGAAACGTGGTATTTTGCAATCCCAGTTCTCTTGGCTGGATACTTGAAGAATGAAGAGGTTTCGGTGAATGCCTCTTCTATATGGTGAGTTTTTCCATTTACACTTATTATATCCAACTCTTGTTTTCAATTTCTTCTACTTTTTATGTTCATATATTTTGGGCTTAGAATCATTAACAAGTTTACTTATCAAAAAATTCAATGATTCGCCACAAAGTCCGGCTAAGTATAATAAATCTTTGTTAAGTAAAATTTTAGAGAGCACTAGGAAAACACATCATATGCTTACATAAATAATAACGAAGCAAGAAAGATTATTAAATACAAAGTGATTGTGATAGCGAATTATCATTTCCTCCAAGAGGAGGAGGTCTTGTAATTCTATGAATTTTTCTAGAATACTCTTTTCTTGAATATCATTCAAAGAAGTTTCAGATTGCCTAGTATTATACCAATTTGTAACCCAAAATTCCAGACTTTTATTAAATGAGAGAGAAATCCATCAACGCAAAAATACTATAGATATAAAGAAGAGGAGTGAATGTTTTATTTTTAGCTATTTTTTCATTTGTGAATTGTTAATGAACCCATCTCGTTCGTCGACTCTATGTCTTCGTAGCTTAGCAGTTGAGTTGCTCATAATTATTTTTGGGAGTCCAACTCCGAATCTTCTCCCATTTAATATCTAATGTAACATTCTTGCCTAAAATGAAAAAAAAAAAAAAGAAAAAAAAAGAAAGAAAAGGTGATATTCTACCTACATGCACCACAAAAAGTACTAAAATCATAAACAACATAGGCCCTAATCATAAAAGACAATAGTTACAAAACCGTAGAAGATATAGTAAATAATAAGAATAAACAACATGGGCCTAATCATTAAAAGACGATAGTTACAAAACCATAATATTGTTGCTGATATGTAATTAATATTGTTGAATTTGCAGCACCAACATACTGGGCTGGACAATGATGGCAGCTTATGGATTCAATGCGGCCATAAGGTTTGAAGCAGAAACACCCAAGCTCCATCAAACTTAGCTTTTCTAAGTTCTAACTAACAAGAGATCAGGAGAAAATCAAAACAAAAGATTTATGAAAAACTAGCTTTTTTAAAATTAAAAAAAAAAAAAAAAATTCTTTTATTCAATTTGGTAAGGTAAAAATATAAGGGTAAATTACACTTACATCCTCTATGTTTTGAAAAATTATAATTATATCCTTTCTAATTACGTGTGTGTAACAAATCGATTCCTGTCGTTAGTTTCAGTAATAGTTAAAAATTGGTCAATGCTGATGTGAGCTTTTCTTAGTTTTGTACGAAAAACATGCCCTTCAAATTGCTGTCAAAATACTTTTGTCCAATATTTACTATGCAAAAAGACAATGGTATACCACTAACTAAAGAAAATTAGAAAGACAAAAATGTCACGAGTTGGGAGTATAGTTGTCTTTTCACATAAGTATCGAACATAAGTGTTTTTACAATACTTGAAACACATATTCGTCATATGAAACTAAAAACTTGTCACACCAGTGTTGACTATTGACCATTTGTGGCCATTGGTGAAATTGATGGCAGGGATTGATTTGTTATGCATATGTAACCAGAAAAGAGGTAATAATAATTATCCAAAGTACAGGGAAGATAAGTGTAATAAATCCTAACTAAAGGGGAGGTAAGTTAAATTTATCCAAAAAATAAAAATAGAATTTTTTGCTCACTTGTATGTTGAACAAATGTGCAGTGTAAGGGTGTCAAATGAGCTTAGTGCAGCTCAGCCAAAAACTGCAAAATTCACCGTAACCGTGGTTGGAGTAACTTCATTCTTAATCGGTATCTCCCTTGCAGCCATTCTAATTATCACTCGAAAACAATATACAGCCTTGTTTTCGACTAATACAGAGGTCAAACAGCTTGTATATGAGCTTACGCCAGTGCTAGGAGCATGCATTGCCATTACCAGTGTTCAACTTTCTCTCTGTGGTATGAGTTGATTTTATATAATCCCCCCCCCCCCCCAAAAAAAAAAAAAAAAAAAAAAAAAAAAAAAAAGTGTTCAACTTTCTCTCTGTGGTAGGATTTTATTGATACACATAAGGAGCAATATGAATCGTAGGTATAGTTTAGGGAGATTTTGTGAAATTAACCCGAATTGTAGTAAACATTGAGTTTGTGATACTGCATTAGGGGTGGCCATTGGAGCAGGGTGGCAAGATTTGGTTGCATATGTGAACATTGATTGCTACTATATGTTTGGTCTTCCTTTGAGTCTCCTACAGGGTTTCGCTCTCAACATGGGTGTCCAGGTAATTCACTCTTCATCTTCATTTATTTACAGTAAGAATCTACAATATCCGGTCTGAATATATACTTGAATATATATATATATATATATATGCCATTTTTTTAAAAAAAGAAGTTGCCTTAATTTAAAATGAGACAAAATCTTGTGACATTAATATTTTCAGGGAATCTGGTATGGAATGCTCTTCGGAATGATCTCACAAACATGTGCAATGTTATGGATAATTTATAGCACAAACTGGAATAAAGAGGTAACTATATACAGACATTAAAACCATATGGATATAAAAAATCATTTCACTGCATAAAAATGAGTGTGAACTTGAAGCTTCATAGATATATACTTTGTTAAAAAATGCACCTACATTTAGTGAATGATTTATCAAAGTAAAACTTAATTTAATCTCATACACAATGCAGGCTTCCATTGTCGGAGACAAAATTATACAATGGGGAGGGGATATAGACGGTGCTGACAAGAAAATATGACGATTTATTGTGAAATATGATTTGTTCATGAATTCATTAGAAGTATTAATCTCTCTTGCACAAGCCTGCCGTATATAGACACTGTGTTGTAATTGTAGTGCGTACTACTATTTTTTTTTTGTTCTTTGGTTCTTTCGGGGTGATTAAAATTCCATTAAAAAGTGTAAATAACCCATATATCCAACACTATACTTTGCTGCTAGATTGTAGAGAATTTTCAGGTTGCACATAGAGGAGGGTGATACTTTTCTCCAAAGTTATTACAGGTATATTTTATTTTATTCAAGTATACAAGAATAGGTTGAAGAATGGGCACATTATTACAAGAATTGGGCTTCTGAGTTTAACTTTTTTAAGTATGTTCATGCTGATACTATTATGAAATGCAGTATCTTCCATTGTGTTAAGTCTCATTTGATTTCCAAGTGCGGATCCCTGTTATTCGGTAGATTTCGATTCATCTTTGGATTTCATCTTGAAACAATATAATCCAAAAATGAGAAAAGTGTAACCTTTCAAAAATATATATAGAAAACTAATACTAGAAAGAAAATAATTTTTACTTAGTAATTGTTCCAAATTTTCAATAATTTTAATTTCTAAATTTTTTTTTTTTTTTTTTTAAATACTTTGATTTCACTTTGGCAAAGATATATCATTATTACGCTGTAATGTTATATCATTATTACGCTGTAATGTAACATAGATTAATGGGATTAATGGCCCCCATTAATGGCTTTGGCTGGGCTACATGCCTTGTTTGCCCTATTTGGGCCTTGTTTCTTCCACTTTTGGAATGTTTCTGGGCAAAGGCCCAACATCATGTAATTATAATTTTATATATAGCAGTTGCTTGAAAATTCGAAAAAAAAAATTAAATTAAATTTATATATATATATAGTCTCGTTCAGTTGCTCCCTGTATATACGCAACTTCTATTTCAGTCGTTGAATTTCATCCAATGACTCTGATTTTTTAAGACTCCAAAATCACTCAATTTGAGTGTTTTAAATAAAATAAAACACCTTATTATAAGGAATATTAATAATGAAAAAAATAAATAAATAATTCCACTAAAATTGTTTGGATATAGAAGAGTTAGAGTAGTGAAGTCCTTCTATTACAAAGGAAAAAAAAAAAAAAAAAAACTCTTCCTACACAATTTTTGACAGAAAACTTATAATTTTTTTAATTTTTTTTCCTAACTCTTTTCTATTTATTCATAATTACTAAGAGCATCTCCAACGGTATATTAAATTTTTTTTGTGTAAATCTGATGTGTTAGAGTAGATTTACACAAAAATTTTGTACTAACTATTTTTAGCTCCAACGATTGTTTTATACCTTTTTGTAAAAAAGTATCTCTCAATAACAACCAACCACGTGCCATACTTAATGCCCTACATATCTTTTACAAATATATTTTATTCAGTTTACTTTTTAGCGATTAAACCTCACATCCCAATCCTCCTCAATTAGGAAAAAAATAATAATTTTCCCTTATATTTCACTTTTCCATCCCTCCAATAGCAAACCTTTCACGCCATCGCTGCCGAAAACTTATAACAAATAATAAAAATAAGATAAGTATGTAGAAACTACGTGATTAAAATATATATCTAATATTTGGCTAGTACATATTTATCTCATTAGAATGGAATGAAAAAAGATAAAAAATCTAAAAAAACTTTAGAATTTACAGTATGATTGCAAAAGATAAAGATCAAATGAAAGTGATGAATTAAATTACATTTATTAAAAATATATATAAATAAATAAAAGATGGTCGACCAGTTTTTACCTTGCCGCCAGTTACAGATTCTTCTTTGTTACACCCTAGAAAAGTGGGAAATAAAGAGGCCTAAAGGAATGAGAGAGAAGAAAGAGAACCGTGAGTAGGAAGGGGAAGGAGAGAGAAAATATGCTTACATGGCAGTGTAAAAGTGCTGTGTAAAATACACAACCCTTTTACACATTGATGATGTGGTCGTGTATCTTAATAGACTGCTGGAGATAAAAAAAAATTTACAAATCATATGTGGCAGTGTATATTTACAAAAAAAATTTTTAACAGACTGCTGGAGATACTCTAAGTCCTTCCATATTGTAAAAAAAAAAAACACACAACAACAACAACATTCCTTAACGAAATTGAAAGGATAATTTTTTTTTTTTTGGCTAAGTCTCACTTCTTGTTCTACTCGGTAGAGCGTTTCATAAAAGTTAATATATTGGAGAGAGAATAGTCCTCCTTAAAAAAAAAAAAAAAAAATTTGACTACAACTTGTTGCTTTATAATTAAGCAACAAAGTAGTGTGTCATTTTAAGGATTTTATTAAATTTTTGATGAAACCTAATTTGAATAGGAAAATTGTTATTATAAGGTGTTTTGTTTTATTTAAAACTCTCAAATTGAACGGTTGTTTTATTTTATTTAATACAATCAAATTGAGAGGTTTTGGAGTCTTAAAAAACCAGAAACAAATAATATAATTGTTTTCAATTTCAGTTATTGGATGAAATCCAAAGACTGAAATAGAAGTTGCGTATATTACTCCTTGCACACCAAAGAGCAACCGAACGGGACTGCATATTTATAATTAAACAAATCTCACAAGGTTTAACAAAATACGATTAGAATGTTCAAAATTGAGATTTTCTTTAGTAATTTATATAATGGGTATCAACAGGCCAGTGGCCTAGCGGTACCAAGTGCTTACTTTTCTAAAGGGAGGTTAGGGATTCGAGCTTCGGTGGAAGCATGTGTGTGTGAGTATCAACTAGGAAAAACAATATACATATACAATGGGTAGTTATAAAAAAAAAAATTATGTATAATTAAAAATATTAACATATACTACTATATAATTTTAATATTCCTAAGACTTTTTTTTTTTTTTTGAAAGGTAAAGTGAATTATATTAAGAGAAATAAGGCAGGCTAGCAATAGCTAACCCTAACATAGAGCCCAAAGGCAAACTGTGCGTAAGAGGCCCAATGGAACAACATTCAAAGGAAATCAAAACATGCTAGAGAGAGGCCAAACATAGTGTGTCCAAGCCCAACTCTGCACAATTCAAATTCAATAACCGTTGTTGGACATTGTTGCAATTCCGGTAGTGAAGGAGGAGAACTCCAACCAAATCACAATGATTTCAGATAGCAAGATCCGGTGGTTTCGCTGGAGGTCGTATCACTGACTCAGGTAATTCCCATTCCTCTGCAATTCGCTTCCCGTTGAACGAATCCGAAATTGTGGAGGTTAGCAGCTTCGATCTAATTGTTTGTAAGGTTTGATGGAGAAGAGAATTTGCTGATAGTACATTTTTCTGGAAAATCCTGCGATTACGTTCATTCCATACATGATAGACCAGGGCTGCAAGACTCATCTTGGATATAGAGAAACTATGGAAGGCTGAATTTCCCCGCCAATGATATGATGCCCAAGCAATGAGGTCTGTCCATGATCGAAGAGGGTTGGATGTAGAACCCGCAATGTGCTTGTATAAATGACCACGAGGGTTTGACATAAGGACATTTGAAGAATAGGTGATCATGGCTTTCCAAGTCAGAGTTGCAGAGTGTGCAGAGATGCAACCCATGGAGTAAATGAATGTTTTGGGATAGATGGTTTTGTCCAGACTAGGTGAGTCCAAGTTAGGGTGGAGTGGTGGTGGTTGAAGTGTTTCATGGTATGGGAGATGGCAAATTTCCCAAGACTTGCCAATGGAGATTAATGTATGATTTTAAAAAAATTTCTTATAAACACCATCTTAAAAAAATATCCAACAATGAGAGTAAAATGATCAACACGGTATGAAGAAAATAGGAGCACACTTCTTATTAGTAATTTTAGTCAACCACTGGATATATACCAATGACAATTAGAAATTTTAGTTCAAGTGGAAGATAAGAGATAAAAATATTAATCAAAACTAACACTCTATGAAATAATAAAAAACGATTTTAACAAATTAAATAATTGAGAAATAAATTGTTATTGCATGGAAGCAAGATTAATTATATTGAACTTTTAAGAGCTCTAGAATTAGGGATGAGATTTGGGCAGGTTAGATGTACAATTCGAGCTCGATCTGACATATGTGAAATGTTTAATTCTAACTCAATCCCAACCTTACCTTCAACTTGAGTTAACTAACCCGAGACCAATTCATCTTTATATACATATTTTATTTGATTGGATTAAATTTGGACTTACAACTCAAGTTATAATTTCGAGTTAAAATTCAAGTTACCACGCTACTTTATCATGTCGACATCATGTACATATTGACTTAACGAAACTTTATATTACTTTCTCATTCTTTATGTTTTTAGAATGCACACCATCTACCATTAGGCTTAATTAATGTAAAGACTAAAAGTTAACAATCCTAACATTTTGAAGATATACATATATAGAGTACATATATATATATAAAATATTTAAAATAAAAAATAAAATTATAATTCGGGTTCGGGTTCGATTGGGCTTGGGTTCTTGGCGTCTCAAATCAAGTCCAACCCAGATTAAATATAAATTTAAAATTTTTAAACCAAATTTAACCCTAATTATAAAAATAATTGTTCAAAATCGTAAAAAAACAAGTAACATCTCTGTCTTGTACTCCAAAAATACTTGAAGATATATATATATATCTACCTTGTAACATCTCTATCTTGTACTCCAAAAATAATTGAAGATATATATATATATATATATATATATAGAGAGAGAGAGAGAGAGAGAGAGAGAGTAGCCATATTTTTGGAATTTTGAATACCCTTGTAGACTTGTAGTTGCGCCCTTTGAATGGGCCAGAACTCAGACCTTGACGTAAATCCCAGGACAGCTCCACTCCATTTGCACCGACCTTTTTTCAAGGGAGGTATCCACCGTGAAGGAATATAAAAAATATATAGTACATCTAAAATTCTATGATTAATTTTTTATTTTCACACAACTGAAAATTTTAAATTTATTGGTACTCAATTTTTTAAAATCAGTTAAAATAAGTCACGCTTTCAGTTATTTGAAAACAATTTATTTAAAAAAAAAAAAAAAAAAACAAACAAACCAAACATGCCCTAAATTTTCCATTTAGGTTACTCATGGTTCTTACAATGAGGAATAATTATCTTTTATTATTTTTTCCAGTATATGTAAGAATGATTGTTTTTGGGTAATTTTTTGTACACGAAAGTCAATGAGACAATGATACCAGTTAAAGTCAACGGAATCCGAACTACCTCTTTATTAAAACTTGTAAGCAAACGCAACCCATACGATTCACTAATTGTAGGACAGAAAGTAAGAATGTAAACAGGAAAATAAAAATAAAAAATTGTCTAATTGTAGAATCTTAAATAATCGTGGAACATTATTAATATGATTATTGCATTGACTAAGCACACCAAAGAATTGTTTAACTCCATATAGAATATTAATAATATTATCATAATCATATTATCAAACACATAATAATATACCTAAAGAAAAAATGAGACAAATGGTCGAGGCAGAGAACCACCAACAAGCAAAGAGAAGGGTTGATATTGATAGATTAGAAATCTAGAATATGATGATCAAATGATGATGTATGCATTGATCATAATAATATGAGTAATTAGTTGTTTAATTGTATAAATATTAAAACATATTGAATTGCTTATGCAATAATATATATAACGGTCAAGATTGACAATATGATTGTGACCTTTTAACTAACGAAGATTTTGTAATAAACGGATTAGCTAGAGCAAAAAATTATGATCGCTTAACTTACCCAAAAATCTCTCACACAAACATACATATATGCTCAAACCAATTTAGTTTTGGTAATAAAGGGATTAGAGGAAAAAATTATGATTGCTTAAACCCTAAGTCACAAAAAGTTCGAGAGAGTTTGCGCTAAAACGGTAAAATTTAAGTATTACATAATACAAACGGGAGCAAGAGCGATACTAATTAACAAGAATTGTGTGAGTTAGCTTAAACCAATTTGTATAATGATGCGTACCTTGGACTAATCTTTAAGATTGCTTCCTATACCACTATCATTATTTTGGCCTTCTAAACAAACCAAGTTTTGAAATTTTGGAATGTGACATAAATAAAATTAATTTCAAATTTCATAACATTATACCCCTTTAAATTACTACCAACATTGATTCAAGAAGTCAGTTTATGTGTTATTATTTGGCTCTTCGTTATGATCCTTTACATGCTAAATGTTTTAAGTGCATGGATATTAGTTTAATAATTTTGATAATATCAATGTTAGATGTATATTGATGTGGTTATTTGATATTTTTTTAATGAAATCCAAATACATGGCACCAACGGAACAATTTTGCTAGTGCCTTCAAACGAAATAGAACAAAAAAACAATATGAGATTAGATATTATACTTTTTTAGATCCAATTCTTAACCTCTCTATTAAAAAAATGGAGAATATATATACAGCTCGATCTAAGTTTTTAGTGATTGGATTCTAAAATTATTAGGCTCGAAATTAACATGATTATGGTTTCATAATTTCAAACACAGAAGAGTTAGTATTAGTGCTGAGCGTCATAAATTTCAATTATATCATATAATATGCGAAAAATGGTGCAATTAATACCTTTCTTTCAAAAAATTGCCAATGCTGAAATCATAGCTTGTTCATAATGTTTCGAATGACAATTACCAAAAAAACAATGTTTCTAATGACAATTACCTAAAAAACAATGTTTCAAATGATGCTAGATCGATGACTTAAAATTGAAAAGAAAAGAGAATGCAAATAATAATAATAATAATAATGTTTTTAATTAGGTTTGAGAGGTCCATATCGTGAATGAAGTAGCCATTTTCAATTGGTAAGTAACCTAATTTTGAAAACAAATCCTGCATAAATGCATGATCACACAAACAAATAAGAAACCATATGATAAAAAGCAATTTGAAAACCGATACGTTTCAATTTTTAAACAATTACATAAATTATCAACTAATAAGCAATAGACATAAAAATACTGTGCATTTGAATGATGGATGGGACTAGGCACTATGTTGGAGAAATTTCTACCCATGGTTGGTTTGGTTGGTCACATAGCGGGCTGTCCCACCGACGATCTGTTATTAGTCGCACAACTTTGTTCCGTATAAAAACAGTTATGTTAAACCCTACACGTCATCCAACCGCTGCCACACACACACATATATATATATATATAAATATATATCTCGACAAAGACTCCCGTTTGATGGAATTTTACTTCACGTTTGAGGGAATTTTATAAATAATTGCTCGATAATGGGACATTATATATATTTTGTAACGTTAGGTCAGTGATCTAATGATGTTAAATTTTTTTTTTTTATTTAAAAGAAGTTAGTGTTGAACCTCCGTGAAGATACATACGAGTGAGTATTAATTAAAAAAAAAAATTTATGAGATACTTCAAATGATGTGACACCATCAGTCTTTACAAAAAGTAAAAGAACAATAATATATATATATATAGAGAGAGAGAGAGAGAGAGGCCGGGCCATTGCTTATATAGATCGTGCATGTTGGTGAAATGTGGGGCCACCGTACCTCCTTATATATTTATGTGATACAGATCGAACAATGCTAGTACAAGTTCAATCCATCGCTTTAGTAAGAAAATCTCTATGCCAAACATGGAAAATAATGAGCATGAGCCACTCCTTTCCACTGGTAGAGAATATGACCATAATCGGCTAACTTCATCCTTGTCTGCTGGTGATGAGAACGACATAGGTCCAGTTAATGGAATCCGGTACTTCTTTAGAGAATTCTCTGTTGAGTCAAAGAAGCTATGGTGGCTCGGCGCTCCGGCTATCCTCACCTCCATTTCTCAATATTCCATGGCCGCTATCACTCAAGTTTTCGCCGGCCATCTTGGAACCATTGATCTTGCTGCCCTTTCCATTGAAAACTCTGTCATTGCTGCATTCTGTTATGGCATCATGGTATTATATCTAACATATCTTTCAATAAATAGCTTCATATATTTGAAATTTAACAGGTTTTCTATTTTGCTAAAAAAAAAAAAAAAACACATTAGGTGACAAATTCAAAATTAGTCACAAAATATAGTCTTCTGCAACAAATTTGCTTTTCTGGCTAATGCCACTATTTGTTGTAGTGTATATATGTGCGCATATATTTATTTTGTATTGAAATGAATGCATGAAATTAATTAGTCCTATGAAACAGTGGGGGTTGGGGAGTGCGCTAGAGACCCTTTGCGGGCTAGCATTCGGAGCTGGTCATGTTGAAATGCTAGGGACATACATGCAAAGATCATGGGTTATTCTCAACGCTGCAGCATTAGCACTCATGTTTCTCTATATATTCGCAACCCAATTCTTGAAACTAATCGGCCAGACTGCCGCGATATCTGAGGCGGCGGGGACATTCGCCTTGTGGATGATTCCGCAGCTATTTGCATATGCCATGAATTTTCCACTAGTGAAGTTTCTACAGGCACAGAGGAAGTTCATGGCCATGGCGGTGATCTCGGTGGCGGCCTTAATTTTTCATACTTTCTTTAGCTGGCTTTTGATGCTGAGGCTGGGGTGGGGACTGACGGGTGCAGCGGTTGTGCTGAACGCGTCATGGTGGTTCATTGTGGTGGCTCAGCTGGTGTATGTTTTGAGTGGGACATGTGGTAGAGCATGGAATGGATTCTCATTGGAGGCCTTCAGAAATCTATGGGGGTTCATTAGGTTGTCCCTCGCATCAGCTGTTATGCTCTGGTGAGTTTCTAGTTCATGGGAATTGACACCCCCCAGTTGTCGGCCATAATACTATTAAATTTGATATTGGAAGTCCCAACAACTCAAAAAGAGGGTGTGTGTGAACCCACCACATTCCTTCTTTATGGGATTCCGGTAAAAATTATTTAAAAAGTATGCTAGGAATCGCATCACAGTCCTCTCTTGATTCTTGATGTGATTCCTAAAAAAAAAAAAAAAATTCCTTGTCTTATTGATAAAGTATGCTGCAAATCGTGGACGAGTTCATTCCATTTTAAGAGTGGTGGTAAAATTTTAGAAATTTTTTTTTTAATCAACTTTTTGAATTTTAAGTGTTTAGTAATAATTAAGTCACCAAATTTTTTTTTCAAATTTTTTTATATTAAATATACTTAATTTTATATATATATATATATATCTAATTCGTTTAGAATTGAATCTTGAATTGTGTTATCCAATAACAAATCTATTTTTTAAGTAAATGAATTAAATTTAAACTTAGTTAAGAAAATGAGCTAAGTTTATACACTTTATCGTGTTCGACTCATTAACCTCACCAACATTTTTTTGTTTGTTAATATATAGACATATTGAGTTCAGTCAACATTACTCATTTATGATTGTTTGGATTTAAAATCAGTTTTTTTTTTTTTTCACTTGAATTTGGAGTTAAAACTAGCTTAAAACAAGTTGAAACAAAATTAAGCAAAAAAAACTTATATTTGTACTTGACTCAAGCACCAACTATTATAGTCTAGCGATATCTTACCATCTTTCAAGAAGGTAGAATTTCAAAGATTCAAGTGAAATAGTGAAAATCTGAATTTATTGTTAAAAAATAATAAATAAATAAATAAACAAAAAAACAAACAAACTTAGACTTGACTGAGTTCAAGTTCTGAGTTTGATTGACTTGTTTGAGAACAAAAAGCCAAAGACGGACTAACAGTTTGATGGAATCTTTTACGTTTGGCCTACTTTTTGGGCCACCCAAATGGTATTGATAATTAATTAATTATTTTTTATTTTTTTTTCAACTGGTTGAACTTCAAATCTACAACTATTAAGAGTTATTTATTATTATTATTATTATTTTTTCAGCTTGGAAACGTGGTATTTTGCAATCCCAGTTATGTTGGCTGGATATTTAAAGAATGAAGAGGTTTCAGTGGATGCCTCTTCTGTATGGTGAGTTTTTTCATTTACACTTTATTATATCCAACTCTTGTTTTTAATTTCTTCTACCTTTTATGTTTAAAGTATTGGCCATTTGTAATTAACCTCCCTGAATTACAATTTATCTCCTTAAATTATTAAATTTTTGTAATTAAACCCCGATGTGACATCTCCGACCAATTAATTATAACAAAAATAGTGAAAGATAATTTTATCCCAATGTGACATCTCCGACCAATTGATTATAACGAAAATAGGAAAGATAATTTAGAAGGTAAATATTTTTTGTATATATGTAGAGAACCGTACAAGAGCCTTAGTCCCAAAACCGAGTCCACCAAGTCCAAGTCCGGACCGGGGGAAAACAACCCAAGCCCAAAGTGGGCCAATCAAGCCACATGACCTAATTACAGCCACTCAAACATATAACCTAATTAAGGCCACCATCGAGCTCTCCGCCGATGTCAAAGCCAACCCCGAACCAGCCGTCTCCACCGGCCGAGCACACCGCCGTCGGTGTTCCGACCACCGCCGCAAGCTCAGCGCCGAGCTTCGCCTCATCCACCGATCTCCCCATTCCGAGCTCGCCGCGGCCTCTGTCACAGCAGACAGCATCAAAGCCGAGCTAGCCGCCGCGAGTTCACCATCACAGCCGCCTTAAGCTCTTCACGGCCGTGCCAACAGCCAAGCTCTCCACAGCCGGCCGATTCTTGCCCGCCGTCCATCTCCACCAACAGCCAAGGAATTCTGGAGCACAATGATTCAGAAATTTTCAATTTTGTTTATATTTTATACAATTGACAGTGTTTTATGTTATCTCTTTCAATCTGGAAAGAGATAACTAGAGAGGAAGCCGCCCAAGAATCAACATCGTCAATTTGACGATTTCACCATCGTCAATTTGAGAAGAAGCCGCCTAAGAATCAACATCTTTGGTGACAACAGCTTCGAGCGGAAATTTTTCTGATTTTGATTCCATTTTTGATATATCCCGACAGAAGCTGTCTAATAGCGCAGAGGAATCAGTGTTGTTCAAACTCTGTGGGTTATTCAATTGTGAATGGGTTTGCTTTATAGAGTGTTCTGCTACAATGGACGGCGTCGACGTACGCGATTCCAATTAAAGGTTTGGGGATTTTAGGTTCCGTCGACTAAGACCCTGCAATTTTTACTATAATTCCTTTTGTATCAGTTCGTATCATTTGCTTTCATGATTGTGTGATTTTTTTCTTTTCTTTTTTTGGTCAGAAACCACTGAGCGTTTTGAAGAAGATGATGAACAGTAATTCATAATTATATGTGTGTGTATATATTTGTGTGTTGATGAACAGTGTGTGTGGGTAGGTTGTTGGGATTTAACGGTAATAAAAGGGGCATTGAAGTAGTTCTCAACATTATGAGAGCTAGCATTAATATTGTTGCTGTTATTTTAATAAAAAAGGAGCATTAACTATTGTTGAATTTGCAGCAACAACATACTGGGCTGGACAATGATGGCAGCTTATGGATTCAATGCAGTCACAAGGTTTGAAGCCGAAACACCCTAGCTCCATCAAACTTTGGTTTTCTAAATTCTAACTAACAAAAAATCAGAGAAAATCAATAATAAAAGTATATTTATTTATTTATTATTTTTTTAAAAATCTTTTGTTAAATTTGGTAAGGTGAAAATATAAGGGTAAATTACACTTACCTCACCTCACATGTGTTTTGAAAAATTATAACCTCACATGTGTTTTGAAAAATTATAATTGCCTCATTTCTAATTACATGTGTGTAACAGGTTGACCTCGTTAGTTTCAATAATGGTTAAAGATGATTAATGTTGATGCGACAATTTTTTTAGTTTTATAAGAAAAATATGCCCTTCAAATTGCCAAAGAAAATTAAATTGACAAAAATTTTATGAGTTGGAAGTATAGTTGTCTTTTCACAAGAAGTATTAGAGAAAAATGTTTTTACAACTACTTGAAGGACATTTGTTAAATGAAGCTACAATTTTTTACTACAGCAACGTTGACCACCGTTACTGAAACTGAGAACAGGAATTAATTTGTTATACATATGTAACTAGAAAAGAGTTAATTGTAATTTTCCAAAGTACAAGGAAGATATGCTTAACAAATCCCAAGTTAAGGGGAAATAATTATCCAAGAAATAAAAGTAGAATTTTTTTGCTCACTTTATATGTTGAATAAATGCGCAGTGTAAGGGTGTCAAATGAGCTAGGTGCAGCTCACCCAAAAGCTGCAAAATTCACCGTTACCGTGGTTGGAATAACTTCATTCTTAATCGGTATCTCACTTGCAGCCATTCTAATCATAACCCGAAAACAGTATCCGGCCTTATTTTCGACTAATACAGAGGTCAAACAGCTTGTATATGAGCTTACGCCAGTGCTAGGAGCATGCATTGCCATTATCAGTGTTCAGCTTTCTCTCTGTGGTATGAATTGATTTTAAATCTGTCACGATATATATATATATATATATATATATATATATATATATAGATAACTCTATTCTTTGGTTCTATAATGCCTCATCGTTTTCAATATGAATTATACGTATAGTTTAGGAAGATTTATTGAGTTTGTGGTGGTGCATTAGGGGTGGCCATTGGAGCAGGGTGGCAAGCTTTGGTTGCATATGTAAACATTGGTTGCTACTATGTATTTGGTCTTCCTTCGAGTCTCCTACTTGGTTTCACTCTCAACATGGGTGTCCAGGTAATTCACTCTTCATCTTCATTTATTTACCGTAAGAATCTACAATATCCGGTCTGAATATATACTTAATTGAATATATATATGCCATTTAAAAATAAATAAATAAATAAAATAAAAGAACTTGGCTTAATTTAAAATGAGACAAGTGACATAAATATTTTCAGGGAATCTGGTATGGAATGCTCTTGGGAATGATGGCACAAACATGTGCCATGTTATGGATAATTTATAGCACAAACTGGAATAAAGAGGTAACTATATATATATACATACATCAAAACCATATGGATATAAAAAATCATTTCGCTGAACTTGAAGCTTCATAGATATATATATATATATACTTTGTTAAAAAATGGAGCTACGTTTAGTGAATGATTTATAATAGGAAAAACTTTAATCTAATACACAATGCAGGCTTCCATTGCCGGAGACAAAATTATACAATGGGGAGGGAATATAGATGCTGCTGACAATAACGGGTATGAACAAAATGGTGTGACGGCATAGAGCGCCATGGAACAAGACCATGGCAACATTCAACAACAAGATTACCATTTCTATATTTACTTTCTGATTTCACTGCGGATAAATTATTATTCAAAGTAACAGATCTCTGTAAAATGTAAAATACAGATATGCAATTTCACAGAGTTGGAACAATATTTCTATATTTACTTTCTGTGGTGAACTAAAATTACGGTTATATAATAACACAGTACAAGGTCGTCCATTACCTAGTGTAGCTTCTGCTTGAATGAGTTTTCTACAATTCATCCTAAAATTTAACGTGATACAACTAAATAATTGCAATTATAACAATTTTCACAACATTATTTCAATAATTCATACCAATAATCCCTACCAAATCAGAGAAACAGGGCAAAATTGCAGAGTCTGTGCAAAATTGGAGAATGCATTTTCTTTCCCCAGAAGTCTATGTTTACATGGTAGTTCAAGATTCTCAATATCAGTTAAAGAAGATATTGTGAGGATTCAGGAAAAAAAAAATAAATAAATAAGAAAAAGAAAAAGAAAAAAAGAAAAATCAACAATGGATATATAATAGGTAAGGTAATTCTTGTTTTTGTCAATACTAATGGGCAGATAGGACACCTCCAAAAAGGGAAATATTGAAACTCTAACTAAATTCTTGGTTTAGTTAGAGTTTGGAATGAAATGAAATTGTGAATGAAATAAGAAATGTGATGGTCATTTTTATTTTATTGTTGCAAATATGAAATGATATATGAATAAAATGATAATCACCATTCTAAGTGGTGGTGGTGTTGGAAGACGGTGAAGGATGGCGGCAGTGGTGAAAGGTAGTGGTGGTGATGGAAGTTGAACGGTGATGATGATGGTGGTTTTTGGACATGAAACATGATTTTTTTTAAAAAAAACTTATTTGAGAATTTAATTTATATCAATTTAGATATAGAATAAATTTTCAATCCGAGAGAAACATCAACTTACTTTAAATTTTATATCACTACTCTAGAATGGACATTTTATTTCATTTCATTAAGTGCCATGCTCCATTTGAATGAGACATTTTCCCAGACTTTTTCTCGTTGCGAATGGGACAGAACTCCAGACCGGAGAATGACTAACTTGTAAGTTTCTAACATGACTATATTGTATTCTAAGTTTCTAACCTATTAAAAATCAACAAACTTAAGTCCAAGGACAGGTCCAATCAATCTGCACCGACCTTTTTTTATTTTTATTATTTATTTATTTATTTTAAAAAAAAAAACTGATGCACCGACTTGTTTCAAGGAAGTATAAAGTATCCAGGGGTGAAGAAAATAATCAAATATACATGTAAAATTCCGAGGGTCTGTTTGATTAAATTTTTGAGAATAATTTTTTTTCACATAACTGAACATTTAAAAATTGTAGAGAAATTTGTTTGGTAATCAATTTTTTACTAATTTTAGTATTTTGTGGAAAAAAAACTTAAAATAATGCATACTTTCAATTCTATGAAAGCAATTTACTGTCTTTCAAATTATATATAATTGTTTTTTTAAAAAACTCAACCAACCTAAATATTTCTTAGTCTAAATTGTCTAATTAGTCACAAGCAATAATTATATTTTATTATTTTCTCCTGAAGATAAATGAGTGATTTTTTTTGTACACAAAAGTCAATGAAATCAAGTTAAAGTCAACGGAATATACCCGAACCAACTCTTTAACGCCTGCAACTGCAAGCAAACGCAACCCATGCGATTCTTACGAATATATAATATATATATTTGACTAATTGTAGAATATTAATAATATAATTGTAACCATTCAAAAATAATAATACTAATATAATTGTAGAACATTATTAATTCATCTATTGCATTCACTAGCAGAGCAAAGAATTTTCTAACTGCATGTGCGTATAGAATATTAATAATATTATCATAATCATATTATAAATGGATCATAATAATATGCATTAAAAAAATTTGAAACAAAAGGGTTGAGGCAGAAAACCACCAACAAAGAGAAAGGTTGATATTGATAGATTAGAAATCTAGAATATGATGATCAAATGATGATGCGTAAACGTAATGAGAGTTGTCTAATGTTAAATCATACGATTCTTACGAATATATAATATATATATTTGACTAATTGTAGAATATTAATAATATAATTGTAACCATTCAAAAATAATAATACTAATATAATTGTAGAACATTATTAATTCATCTATTGTATTCACTAAGCAGAGCAAAGAATTTTCTAACTGCATGTGCATGTAGAATATTAATAATATTATCATAATCATATTATAAATGGATCATAATAATATGCATTAAAAAAAATTGAGACAAAAGGGTTGAGGCAGAAAACCACCAACAAAGAGAAAGGTTGATATTGATAGATTAGAAATCTAGAATATGATCAAATGATGATGCGTAAACGTAATGAGAGTTGTGTAATGTTAAATCATACTTGTGCAATAATATATCACGGTCAAGATTGTCAATATGATTGTGGCCTTTTAACTAACCAAGATTTTGTGATAAAGGGATTAGACACAGAAAAAAATTATGATTGCTTAACTTAACCAAAAATCATAAAACAATATGATTGCTTAAACCAATTTAGTTTTGGTAATAAAGGGATTAGAGAAATATATATATATATATATATATATATATTATAATTGCTTAAATCAATTTGTATTTTAATGCATCACTTGGGCGTAACATGATTTTGGCTTTCTCAACCAAGTTTTGAGAAAGGTGGAAAATATATATATGCCACTAAAGTCAAGTCTTTGGTTATTAGATCCTAAAATTATTAGGCTCCAAATTAACATGGTTATGATTTTGGGATTTCAAACAAGAAAAAGTTAGTATTGGTGCTTGGAATGTCATAAATTTTAATTATATCATGCTCAAAAAAAAAAAAAAGGAAAAAAAAGAAAAAGAAAAAAGAAATATGCATTTCTCTCAAAATAAAAATCAGAAGGTAGTTTCCTCTCAAAAAATTGAGTATGCTGAAATCATGCATACTCATAATGTTTCAAATGATGTTAGATGACTAAAATTGAAAAGAAAAATGAATGAAAATAACAATAATAATAATGTTTGCAATTAGGTTTGAGAGGTCCGTCTGGTGAATTGGCTAGTTACCTAAGTTTGAAAGATTTACATGTACAGATAAGAAAACATACTATAAAAAAATAAATTAAAAACCAATACGTTTCAATTTTCAAACGATTACATTATCAACTCATAGGCAATAGACACTGAAAATACGTACCATGCATTACAGTGATGGATGGGACTCCTGAATAGTCACTGTGTTGGGGAAATTTCTC